>NC_053025.1:92166178-92487213 GCF_003073215.2 Triticum urartu
CCAAGGAAAGTCCCATCCGGACACGGGACGAAGTCTTCAATCTTGTATCTTCATAGTCCTGGAGTCCGGCTGAAGGTATAGTCCGGCTACCCGAACACCCCCTAATCCAGGACTCCCTCAGTAGCCCCTGAACCAGGCTTCAATGACGACGAGTCCTGCGCGCAAATTGTCTTCGGCATTGCAAGGCGGGTTCCTCCTCCAAGTCCTTCATAGAAGATTGTAAACACCAAGAGTAGTGTCCGGCTCTACAAAATAAGATTCCACATATTGCCATAGAGAGAATAATATTAACACAAATCAAATCTGCTGACGTATCCCACAGTGCGTCATCACACTACAGCCAAGTCCTTCATTCGAATCGTTTTCACTTTTCCACCTCAGCGTGTTTTGCGAGGCGGTTTCCTTGGCACGTCTTGTCAAAGCAGAGACCGTGTGCCCCCCTTTTACGGGATTCTCATCAATACGGACGTGGGCAACCCACTCGTGCCCGTTAGCATGTTTTCTCGATTAAAGGCGAGTCCCAAACGGTTACGGGGAGGGCTCCTGGTATTCAACCTCTTATAAAGAGACCAGGGCCTTACTCCTTTTCTCCAATCCCAAAACAAGTTCGCCCGTCGCCTCGAGTTCCAACACCCTAGGCTCCAGATTCCGGGCGCCTCAGACCTTCGACAATGTCCGGTTCCGACCTTCAAGGCCGATGGATGCCCTCCTCCGTCACGGAGGAGGACGTGCTAAAGTTGAGAGAGGCTAAGTTCTTGACCGCCGAAATTTCGCACATGTTGCCTACTCAAAGGCAGGCTATCCCTAGTCCCCAGCCCGGTGAGAGCGTAGTGTTCGTGTCTCACTTCCTTCGAGGGTTAGGCTTCCCGATGGACCCCTTTGTGAGGGGACTGCTGTTTTATTACGGGCTGGAATTCCATGACTTAGCTCCAGAGTCCATCCTCCATATCTCCTCGTTTATCGTTGTATGCGAAGCGTTCCTCCGTGTTACCCCTCACTTCGGATTATGGCTCAAGACTTTCAAAGTGGAGCCGAAGATGATCAAGGGACGGCACGCAGAGTGTGGAGGCGCTGTTATAAGCAAAAATGCTGATGCTCCATGGCCCGAGGGCTCTTTTCAAGAGGAGCTAGGCTTGTGGCAACGAGAGTGGTTTTATATTACCGCTTCCTGGAGCACCAAGTGGGTGGTGCTTCCTGCCTTTCGCTCGGGTCCCCCACCACGACTAGCGTCATGGGTTAACAGAGGGTTAGATTGGGGTTTGCCCAAAGACGTGCCCCTGTTACAGGGCCGAATTAAGGATCTCTTGGAAGGAGGCCTCAGCTTGGTCAAGGTGACGCAGGTCATGCTGATTCGCCGAATATTGCCCGGCAAACGTCGCCCCTTCGCCTGTGGGAGTTTAATCCAGAGGGACCGCGAGCTCTCCAGAACTTTATGGGCGCGACGCCCGTGGAGATGTATAGACTGTTCTTCGGATCACAAGAGATGTGTCCGGATTTAACCGAGGACGCAGGCCTAAGCTGCAATCGCCCGGATACTCAAGTAAGCAACCTTGTGCCCGGACCTTCTATCCGTATAATTGTCATAAACTTGCCCCTAAAAGAGCCGTCCTTTTAAATAGGAGTGGATAGCAAAGGCGAAGCTGATCAGGTGTCCGGCTCCCCTTCCTGAAACCAGGCCGGATCCCGTGCTGGTCAGGATGCTGGAGATAATGCCTTTGGAAGGAGAGGACAAGGAAGCTATGGCCTCCTCAAAGGAGGCTTCTCCAAAGGGAGGAACCGACAATTACTCTCCTAAGGGGAAGAAGAGAGCCGCCTCTGACGACCCGGAAACCATGGCCTCGAAACGGGGGAGAAAATCTTCGTCAGAGGGTCCGAAGCTGGGGAGTTCCTCGGCCGGACTACGCCCTCAAGGGGATCAGCCCTCGAGCGAGCCGTAAGTGGAGAAAAGATTTTCCTTTTGAGGGATGAGGGAAGTCCTTGATTTATATCTAAGAAGATTAACCAAACCTTTATCTTGTAGCTCGGACCTCAGCCCTTCTCAGCAGAGCTCGTCTTCGGGGGATCTCCTTCCGGAGATGATGGAAAGCGGGACGCCTCCCCCTGCCGTGCCGCCTAGTGAGGCGGGCAACCCTGGGGTGTTGTCACGGAGGGTTTCTCCAAATCCGCCAGGGGTGGAAGGTGGCTATGCGGCCCCCCGAGGTTCTCCGCGTCCGGCCTTCGAAAGAGGTCATGGGACGAGCCCGGCACCGTCTGGTGCTCGGCCGGAGGAGCTAAAGATTCTGCTGGGGCGAGCTTCTATCTCAGAGGAGCACCGCGCATTGATGGGCACGGTGATTGAAAGGATTTCATCCGTAGAGAGTGGATTGTATGAGGCCGTCAAAAGTTTACTGACGGGTTTCGAGGTACATTAGATAATGTATACTTTTGTCAGTTGCGCATGAATAAGATGCACCCTGTGTAGATAGTAGCCCCTGAGACTCTGCGCGTCGTCAAGAAATGATGGCACGCGGAGGATCATAATCCCAGGTCTAAGATGTCGCCTTTGAATGTAGGCGGCAGGGTGTCCGGAATCGAGCCGAACTGACGATTTTGCCGAACTAAAGCGGCAACTGGAAGTGGCAGATGCCGACATCACACTTGTCGATAAGCGGCTTGATGAGGCTCAAGGTATGTAATTCCTCGGGCGACATCAGGTAAGAACAGTTTTATGCCTGTGTCTTACGATGTGTGTGCTTGACGCAGATGGTGCGGCCGTCGTGGAGAGTCTTAGGGCAGAACTTGCCCGAACTAAACAACAAGCCAGCGAAAGTGATGCGACCACCAGGAAAGCCCTTGAAGAGCTAAGAGCCGAACAGGCTGCTCATTGCCGAAGCAAAGAAGAGATGGCCGAGATGGCCAAAAAGTTAAAAAGCGCTACAGACCATTGCAGACTTCTTGAAAAAGAAGACCTGGTGAAACAGACGGACTTAGAGAAGGCCATTGCCAATGCCAAGGACGCGCGCTCTGCAATGAGAGCTGCGAAGGAGGAGCCGCGTCAGGCAGAACAGATTGCGGCTGGAAAGCCCTTTATGCTGTGAAGGAAATTTTGTGATCCGAAGTTTGCTCCGTTGGACCGGATGTGGAGTGTGGAGGATACCTATCTGGACTTGGCAGCGAGTGCTGCTGATGCGACCGAACACTTTCGAGATCAGAAAGATCGCGAAGTGGAAAAGCTTTTCTGGTCGCAGTTTCACAATCCAGAGCGTCCACTGGCAGTGGATGATCGTTTGGCTCAATGGGCCGAACTGAATAGGTTGTCTGGACTCGCCATGAAGTACGTCATGGGTCACCTGTGGCCGGGGAGATCGGAGCCGAAGAGTTATTTCAGCTTGGTGCAGCAATTCCTTGATGCGGTGCCGTGTATAAATGCAATGAAGAGGTCAGCATGCATAGAGGGCGCTAGGATGGCTCTTGCCCGTGTTAAGACATACTGGGCAGAGATGGAGACCACCGTTGTTGCGTCCCGAGATTCGGACAAAAGCCGAGTACCATCCGAGCACTATTTTCAGGAAGTTCTTAAAGGCGCTCATGTAATAGAGACGCAGTGCCCGAAAGATGCTATGTTATGATAGCATATGTAATTATAAAGTAATATTTTGATAAACTGTAGTGGCCTTTTTTATACTTGTGCCTCCAAGTATTGGGAACACCTCCTGTGCAGCCATTTTAAGATATATATATATATATATATATATATATATATATAGAATCTGAAAGATGGCAGTCGTTGGCTTCAGCCCCCACGCACATAGTGCGGGGGTGCTTACAGAAGACACATTTTCACACTTAACCCAACGTCTTGGTCCTACAAAGGAGGTGATAGCACAGCGGGCCAGGCAACCGGACTATAATGCTTTAACACTTTTCCTTAGCCATAGGAGTTTGACAGTGAGACTATTTAGGTAGCCCCTTGGTGGTAACTGCGCTCGTCCGAGTTCGGGGCGCGTATGTGCCTGACCGGGAAGCGGCCCTTCGTTAAAGCGGAGGAATCCGATAGATTCCGATAGGTCATCGAGTGGCTGACCAGTCTCACGCTACATCATGACAGTCAGTTTTCGGCTTTCTCTACTGAGGTGCTCGCCCGGCCGAACCAGGGCACAATCGCAGTAGTTCTCCTGGTGCTACCTTAGCCGATAGAGCGGAATGTAAGGTAGCCGAACTCAGGAGCCGGGCAACCCAACATTTGACCAAAGACATGATTCAGAGCTGATGCATATAATGCCAAAACTCGCGACGCCGAACACTCCCTAAGGTGTTCGGTCTTTATGAGTGCGGGCGAAACAACACTCTTTATTAAAAAAGCCCCTAGTGTCCAGGTACGTGCAAAAATTCTGACGTGGCCACATGCCAAGACGCCAACCTCCTCCTTGGTTATATCAGAAAGAAAAAACCAGGGGATGTGTAGCAACAAGAGACAGTAAAAAAGGTTTATGCAGGGTCTTAATCTGAAAAGAATCCTTTAGGACGGGTCCCTACTGCACGTCTGCGCCTGTGTCTCCGTTGTGCCGTATCCTGGACGGGCGCCGCACGATGTTCATCTGTAAAAGAGAGGAACTGAGTTGAAAACGGGTCGTGCCGAAAAAGTTTAAAATAAGCAAAGTATAAAGTAAGCTATATAAGATTGAGCTTTATTGTCTCTTATTGTATATGCGTGGAGCCCCTAGTGCGGGGGTATATGGCTTCTAGGCCTGCATCAATGATGATTTTGCACCGAACTCGTCTATCCGCGTTTGTGGTCTTGAATGACCTATTTCGAAGTTTTTTTTGGCCGGTGAGGCCATTTTGCTGTGGGGCTGTCAAAGCGGCCGCACAGTCCTCCGCTTGGGGAGGCGCACTTTAGTGCTTTCCCTTCAAAGAGATGATGCCTCGTGGACCGGGCATCTTAAGTGTAAGAGATGCATAATGCGGTATTGCGTTAAAGCAAGCGAAAGCTTCGCGTCCCAGTAGTGCTTGATATCGACTTGAGAACGGGATGATATGGAAGGTCAGCTTTTCACGGCGGAGGTTATCGGCAGAGCCGAATATGACTTCGAGCTGGAGAAAACCCATACAATGGGTGTCCGGACCAGGTATTACCCCTTGAAAGGAGGTTTTGCTGCAGCGGATTCTTGCTGGGTTTATCCCCATGTGCTGGATTGTATCCTGATATATCAGGTTTAGTCCACTGCCGCCGTCCATAAGGACATTTGAAAAATGGAGTCCGCCAATTATTGGATCGAGTATCAAGGCAGTCCAGCCTACATTCTTGATATTCCTAGAATAATCTAGCTGATCAAAGATGATCGGTTTTGACAACCAGTGGCAGGACCCTTTGGGGATGGGCCGTGTGGTGCGTACCTTTACGGGCGCCGCACGTTTTGTTATGTGAAGTGAGTTCACTGTTTTTACTTCTTGTGGGAAGTTCTTTTGTTTCCTGGTGCTCTGCTTTTGGGTTCGTCCTCGTCTTCGCTTGGTGTGTCGAGCCCCTTGTGTTTGGCATTGAGTCTGCCGGATTGTTTGAAAACCCAACAGTCTCTGTGGGTATGGTTAGCAGGCTTCCCGGGAGTTCGGTGTATCTGACATATCCTGTCCAGGAATTTATTTAGGTTGGATGGATCATCCCTATTATTCTGGGGGGGGGGGGGCGATTTTTCCTGATTTTGTCGTGAGCCTTTGAATCCGGCATTGACTGCCGTGCTCTTCGGACTTTTGTCCTTAGTCCAGCGACGGTCCTTGTTGCGTCGCGGTTTTCCGTTTCCATCCCTAGTTTCGGATGTACTTGGGTTGCTGGGGCTGCACCTTGCCAACCAGCTGTCCTCCCCTGCACAAAAGTGGGTCATGAGGCTTGTTAGTGCGGCCATTGTTCTTGGCTTTTCTTGGCCGAGGTGTCTGGCGAGCCATTCGTCTCGGACGTTATGCCTGAAAGCTGCTAAGGCTTCGGCGTCCGGACAGTCGACTATCTGATTCTTTTTAGTGAGGAATCTATTCCAGAACTGCCGAGCTGATTCTCCGGGTTGTTGAGTTATGTGACTAAGATCGTCTGCATCCGGAGGGCGGACATAGGTCCCTTGGAAGTTTGCTCGGAAAGCATCCTCGAGCTCTTCCCAGCTTCCAATTGTGTTTTCGGGAAGGCTTTTAAGCCAATGCCGGGCTAGCCCTTTAAGCTTAAGGGGTAGATATTTTATGGCATGGAGATCATCTCCTCTAGCCATGTGTATGTGGAGGATATAATCCTCGATCCAAACTCCAGGGTCTGTTGTTCATCATATGCCTCTATGTTTACGGGTTTGAATCCCTCTGGGAATTCATAGTCCAGGACCTGATCGGTGAAACATAGGGGGTGTGCGGCGCCCCTGTATTTGGGTGTGCCGGATTCTGATGATGGCTTCATAGCGTTGCTTACGAGAGCTTGCTTTCTTGGCCCATAAATGGACCTGAGTGGGCCATGATGCGAGTCCTTAAGTGGGTCGCATGCCGATTTAGGTGCGGCGCCGCTTGCCGCTTTATGGGGTCGTCTATCCGACCGTGTGGCTTTTTCATTTTTTGAATGCGAGGGCTCTAGGGCCTCTTCGTCGAATTCAGGCAGTAGCTTTCTTTTCGGATAGCTTTTAGTGCGGCGACTATCGCCGTACTTATCTGTGGTATTGATTACTTTGCTCCATCTAATCCGGAGTGCATCTTCCGCTGTTTTTAGTTTCCGCTTCTACTTTTTTAGGCTGCGTGCAGTTGCAACGAGCCTCTCGTGGAGATTCTTCTGCTCCATGGGTTTATTCGGCGTGAGGTCGTCCGAAATGCCGTTTTCGCCGGAGGAGGGATGTTCGGTTTCTCTATCCGTGTTGCCCTGTTCGGACGGTTGCTCTAAGGCCTGCTCGTCGTCTACCGGCTTGTCCTGCTCTATGGCTGGGTTTTTGTCGAGGCGGGGCTTGGGTCGGTGTTTACGCCAACGCTTTGATTGCTTTTCGGGGGGTCGATCTCCCGTCCCATCCCCTTTTTCCTCGTTGTCGCTTCCTTTAGGGGTATCCAACATGTACACATCGTGAGATGAGGTGGCTGTCCAATGCCCTATGGGCGTTGGTTCGTCGGTATCTCCTGCATCGTCATCCATGCTGTCGATGTCTCCGGAGTCGAAGTTGAGCACGTTGTTTGAATTGTCGACAGTGGCTACCAAGTGGGTGGTGGGTGGGCTTTGAATTTCTTCATCGTCCGTATCCCATCCTCGCTGACCGTAGTTCGGCCAGGGCTCTCCTGATAAGGAGAGAGACTTGAGAGAGTTCAGGATATCGCCACAAGGCGAGTGCTGAAAGATGTCTGCGGTGGTGAACTCTATTATCGGCGCCCAATCGGATTCGATCGGCAGGGGCGCGGGGGGTTCGGAGTTCAGAAAGGAGTCCGGATCCTCGGAGTCACGGATCATGCAGAGTGCGGGGCTAGTGTTCGGCTCGATCGCCTTTGAGATCGAAGCCCCCGAGGTGACGTCCAACCGCTCATCCTCGATTGGCGCAATAGGCTCCGAGTTAGGGGTCGGAACCGATGCGTGTGCGGCCTCCAGGACACTGTCCGGAGGCAGAGCTAGGTCATGCCCCTCGAGATAGTGCGGCGCGCTTGGCTGTGGCTCGAACCCATCGAAGATCAAGTCTCCGCGGATGTCAGCCGTGTAGTTTAAGCTTCCAAACCTGACTTGATGGCCAGGGGCGTAGTTTTCGATCTGCTCCAGGTGGCCGAGCGAATTGGCCCGCAGAGCGAAGCCACCGAAGACGAAGATCTGTCCGGGGAGAAAAGTCTCACCCTGGACCGTATCGTTGTTGATGATCAAAGGAGCCATCGGGCCTAAAGGCGATGACACAGAGGAACCCTCAATAACAGCACCAATGTCGGTGTCAAAACCGGCAGATCTCGGGTAGTGGGTCCCGAACTGTGCGTCTAGGCCGGATGGTAACAGGAGGCATGGAACACGATGTTTTACCCAGGTTCGGGCCCTCTCGATGGAGGTAAAACCCTACGTCCTGCTTGATTAATATTGATGATATGGGTAGTACAAGAGTAGATCTACCACGAGATCAAGGAGGCTAAACCCTAGAAGCTAGCCTATGGTATGATTGTTGTACATGGAGTTGATTGCCTACGGACTACAACCCTCCGGTTTATATAGACACCGGATAGGGTTAGGGTTACATAGAGTCGGTTACAATGATAGGAGATCTTGAATATCCGCATCGCCAAGCTTGCCTTCCACGCCAAGGAAAGTCCCATCCGGACACGGGACGAAGTCTTCAATCTTGTATCTTCATAGTCTTGGAGTCCGGCTGAAGGTATAGTCCGGCTACCCGAACACCCCCTAATCCAGGACTCCCTCATTCCCCGTTGAAAACTTCAACTAGTTTTTCATCAATCACCAAAAAGGGGGAGATTGTAAGTGCATCTAGTGCCACCCCTAGTTGGTTTTGGAGTATTGACGACAAACCTAGTTGAGGGACTAATGTGTTTGTGAGAATTGTAGGATAACACAGGTAGAAGTCCCTCATTGATTCGGTTTTCCTACCAGAGATGACCCCTAAAAATGCATGAAGACATTGATATCAAAGGTGGTATATGAAGATATTCACATTGAAGACTATGACAAGAGAAGACATCGCATGAAGCCTATGGAGCTCGAAGACTTAGATCTTTCGTAGTTCTTTTTCTTCTTTGTTGAGTCATAGGAACCACCGTACTGTTAAGTGGGGTCCAAGAGAACCAGTCAGAATGACTGAAGTAATGCTTAACCAAAACCTATGTCTTCAAGTGAAGACTATGAGAGCGAATCTTGTCCAGAGTCGGACAAGTCAGCTTTGCTTGTAGCCCAAGTAAAGTTGCCATGTGAGTTTGAAATCTGACCGTTGGAACACGTGTCAGTTCCTTAGTGACCCAGGGTCATTTCGGACAAATCAGGTCGGGTTGCCTAGTGGCTATAAATAGCCCACCCCCTACAACCATAAATGGTTGGCTGCTTAGAGTTAGTGTACGGCTTTTGTCGTTTGAGAGCAACCCACCTCGAAGCCTTTGAGAGAGAATTCCTTGCGAGGATAAAGCCCTAACCACCTAGAGCCAAAGAGAGTTAGGCATCACTTAAGTCTTCTTGTCTGTGTGATCTGAAGACTTATTACACTTGAGGATTGTGAATCCTCCAGCCGGTTAGGCACCGCGTTATGAGCATCCAAGAGACATTGTGGATCGCCGGTGAACGAAGTCTGTGAAGGTTTGGGAGTCTACCTTGAAGACTTACCAGAGTGATTGGGCGAGGTCTGTGTGACCTTAGATGAAGGGGAATACAGTGAGGACTGGGTGTCCTGAGCTGCGTGTTCAGGACTGGGTGTCCGGGACTGTGTGTCCTCAGGTTTAAATACCTAGCCGCCCTAACCAGACATACAGTTGTCACAGCAACTGGAACTGGTCCAACAAATCATTGTCTTCAACGAGTCACTGGTTTCATCTTTCCCTTCCCTTTACTTACTGTTGATCCTTGTGAAATCATTGTATGATTGCACTATCTTTTGTCTTCACTGAGTGACTGCGTGTTCTGTTTGGCTTCATAATATCTTCCTACCTGATCCTTACTACCTAGCTGCTATTAGTCATTGTGCTTTCACTTCATCGAATACTTGACTATGGTTTGCCTAGTGTAGTCTACCTTCCGCTGCATGGTAATAGGTTTATTTCTATCGTCTGTCTTCGAAACTTCCACGTTTTGAAGACTTTCATAAAAATCGCCTATTCACCCCCCTCTAGTCGATATAACGCACTTTCAGCTCCACTGTTTAATACAAACACGTATCCGGTTTGCGATTTAGAATCGTCTGGATCAGTGTCAAAGCTTGCATCAACGTAACCATTTACGATGAGCTCTTTGTCACCTCCATAAACGAGAAACATATCCCTGGTCCTTTTCAGGTACTTCTGGATGTTCTTGACCGCTGTCCAGTGATCCACTCCTGGATTACTTTGGTACCTCCCTGCTAGGCTAATAGCAAGGCACACATCAGGTCTGGTACACAACATTGCATACATGATAGAGCCCATGGCTAAAGCATAGGGAACACTTTGCATTTTCTCTCTATCTTCTGCAGTGGTCGGACATTGAGTCTTACTCAACTTCACACCTTGTAACACAGGCAAGAACCCTTTCTTAGCTTGATCCATTTTGAACTTCTTCAAAACTTTATCAAGGTATGTGCTTTGTGAAAGTCCAATTAAGCGTCTTGATCTATCTCTATAGATCTTGATGCCCAATATATAGGCAGCTTCACCGAGGTCTTTCATTGAAAAACTCTTATTCAAGTATCCTTTTATGCTATCCAGAAATTCTATATCATTTCCAATCAGCAATATGTCATCCACATATAATATTATAAATGTTACAGAGCTCCCACTCACTTTCTTGTAAATACAGGCTTCTCCAAAAGTATGTATAAAACCATATGCTTTGATCACACTATCAAAATGTTTATTCCAACTCCGAGAGGCTTGCACCAGTCCATAAATGGATCGCTGGAGATTGCACACTTTGTTAGCTCCCTTTGGATCGATAAAACCTCCAGGTTGCATCATATACAACTCTTCTTCCAGAAATCCATTCAGGAATGCAGTCTTTACATCCTTTTGCCAAATTTCATAATCATAAAACGCGGCAATTGCTAACATGATTCGGACGGACTTAAGCATCGCTACAGGTGAGAAGGTCTCATCATAGTCAACTCATTGAACTTGTCGAAAACCTTTTGCAACAAGTCGAGCTTTGTAGACAGTAACATTACCGTCAGCGTCTGTCTTCTTCTTGAAGATCCATTTATTCTCGATGGCTTGCCGATCAGTGAGCAAGTCAACCAAAGTCCACACTTTGTTCTCATACATGGATCCCATCTCAGATTTCATGGCTTCAAGCCATTTTGTGGAATCTGGGCTCATCGTCGCTTCCTCATAGTTCGTAGGTTCGTCATGGTCAAGTAACATGACCTCCAGAACTGGATTACCGTACCACTCTGGTGCGGATCTTGCTCTGGTTGACCTACGAGGTTCGGTAGTAACTTGATCTGAAGTTGCACGATCATCATCATTAGCTTCCTCACTAATTGGTGTAGATGTCACAGGAACCGGTTTCTGTGGTGAACTACTTTCCAATAAGGGAGTAGATACAGTTACCTCATCAAGTTCTACTTTCCTCCCACTCACTTCTTTCGAGAGAAGCTCCTTCTTTAGAAAGGATCCATTCTTAGCAACGAATATCTTGCCTTCGGATCTGTGATAGAAGGTGTATCCAATAGTTTCCTTTGGGTATCCTATGAAGACACATTTCTCTGATTTGGGTTCGAGCTTATCAGCTTGAAGCTTTTTCACATAAGCATCACAGCCCCAAACTTTAACAAACGACAACTTTGGTTTCTAGCCAAACCATAGTTCATAAGGCGTCGTCTCAATGGATTTTGATGGTGTCCTATTTAATGTGAATGCAGCCATCTCTAGAGCATAACCCCAAAATGATAGCGGTAAATCAGTAAGAGACATCATAGATCACACCATATCTAGTAAAGTACGATTACGGCGTTCGGACACACCATTACGCTGTGGTGTTCCGGGTGGCGTGAGTTGTGAAACTATTCCTCATTGTTTCAAATGTAGGCCAAACTCGTAACTCAAGTATTCTCCTCCACGATCAGATCGCAGAAACTTTATTTTCTTGTTACGATGATTTTCCACTTCACTCTGAAATTCTTTAAACTTTTCAAATGTTTCAGACTTAAGTTTCATTAAGTAGATATACCCATATCAGCTCAAATCATCCGTGAAGGTGCAAAAATAATGATACCCGCCACGAGCCTCAATATTCATTGGACCACATACATCAGTATGTATGGTTTCCAACAAATCTGTTGCTCGCTCTATAGTTCCAGAGAACGGCGTTTTAGTTATCTTGCCCATAAGGCATGATTCGCAAGTACCAAGTGATTCATAATCAAGTGATTCCAAAAGTCCATCATTATGGAGTTTCTTCATGCGTTTTATACCAATATGACCCAAACGATAGTGCCACAAATAAGTTGCACTATCATTATGAACTCTGCATCTTTTGGCTTCAACATTATGAGTATGTGTATCACTACTATCGAGATTCAACAAGAATAGACCACTCTTTAAGGGTGCATGACCATAAAAGATATTACTCATATAAATAGAACAACCATTATTCTCTGATTTAAATGAATAACCATCTCGCATCAAACAAGATCTAGATATAATGTTCATGCTTAATGCTGGCACCAAATAACAATTATTTAGGTCTGAAACTAATCCCGAAGGTAGATGTAGCGGTAGCGTGCCGACGACGATCACATCGACTTTGGAACCATTTCCTACGCGCATCGTCACCTCGTCCTCATCCAGTCTTCGCTTAATCCGTAGTCCCTGTTTTGAGTTGCAAATATTAGCAACAAAACCAGTATCAAATACCCAGGTGCTACTGCGAGCTCTGGTGAGGTACACACCAATAACATGTATATCACATATACCTTTGTTCACCTTGCCATCCTTCTTATCCGCCAAATACTTGGGGCAGTTCCGCTTCCAGTGACTAGTCTATTTGTAGTAGAAGCACTCAGTCTCAGGCTTAGGTCTAGACTTGGGTTTCTTCTCCTGAGCAGCAACTTGTTTGCCGTTCTTCTTGAAGTTCCCCTTCTTCTTCCCTTTGCCCTTTTTCTTGAAACTGGTGGTCTTATTGACCTTCAACACTTGATGCTCCTTCTTGATTTCTACCTCCACAGCCTTTAGCATCGCAAAGAGCTCGGGAATAGTCTTATTCATCCCTTGCATATTGTAGTTCATCACGAAGCTTTTGTAGCTTGGTGGCAGTGATTGAAGAACTCTGTCAATGGCACTATCAATAGGAAGATTAACTCCCAGTTCAGTCAAGTGATTATGAAACCCAGACATTTTGAGTATATTCTCACTGACAGAACTATTCTCCTCCATCTTGCAGCTATAGAACTTATTGGAGATTTCATATCTCTCAATCCGGTCATTTGCTTGAAATATTAACTTCAACTCCTAGAACATCTCATATGCTCCATGACATTCAAAACATCATTGAAGTCCCGGTTCTAAGCCGTAAAGCATGGCACACTGAACTATCGAGTAGTCATCAGCTTTACTCTGCCAAACATTCTTAATATTGTCAGCAGCATCTGCAGCAGGCCTGGCACCCAACGGTGCTTCCAGGACGTAATTCTTCTGTGCAGCAATGAGGATAATCCTCAAGTTACGGACCCAGTCTGTGTAATTGCTACCATCATCTTTCAACTTTGCTTTCTCAAGGAACGCATTAAAATTCAACGGAACAACATAACGAGCCATCTATCTACAACAACATAGATAAGCTAAAATACTATTAGATACTAAGTTCATGATAAATTTAAGTTCAGTTAATCATATTACTTAAGAACTCCCACTTAGATAGATATCCCTCTAATCATCTAAGTGATCACTTCATCCATATCCACTAAACCATAACCGATCATCACGTGAAATGGAGTAGTTTTCAATGGTGAACATCACTATGTTGATCATATCTACAATATGATTCACGCTCGACCTTTCGGTCTCAGTGTTCCGAGGCCATATCTGCATATGCTAGGCTCGTCAAGTTTAACTCGAGTATTCTGCGTGTGCAAAACTGGCTTGCACCCGTTGTAGATGGACGTAGAGCTTATCACACCCGATCATCACGTGGTGTCTCGGCACGACGAACTTTGGCAACGGTGCATACTCAGGGAGAACACTTTTATCTTGAAATTTAGTGAGAGATCATCTTATAATGCTACCGTCAAACAAAGCAGAATAAGATGCATAAAGGATAAACATCACGTGCAATCAATATAAGTGATATGATATGGCCATCATCATCTTGTGCTTGTGATCTCCATCTCCGAAGCACCGTCATGATCACCATCGTCACCGGCGCGACACCTTGATCTCCATCGTAGCATCGTTGTCGTCTCGCCAACTATTGCTTCTACGACTATCGCTACCGCTTAGTGATAAAGTAAAGCAATTACAGGGCGATTGCATTGCATACAATAAAGCGACAACCATATGGCTCCTGCCAGTTGCTGATAACTCCGTTACAAAACATGATCATCTAATACAATAAATATATCATCATGTCTTGACCATATCACATCACAACATGCCCTGCAAAAACAAGTTAGACGTCCTCTATACTTTGTTGTTGCAAGTTTCACGTCGTTGCTACGGGCTGAGCAAGAACCGTTCTTACCTACGCATCAAAACCACAACGATAGTTCGTCAAGTTGGTGCTATTTTAACCTTCTCAAGGACCGGGCGTAGCCACACTTGGTTCAACTAAAGTTGGAGAAACTGACACCCGCCAGCCACCTGTGTGCAAAGCACGTCAGTAGAACCAATCTCGCATAAGCGTACGCGTAATGTCGGTCCGGGCCGCTTCATCCAACAATACCGCCGAAACAAAGTATGACATGCTGGTAAGCAGTATGACTTGTATCGCCCACAACTCACTTGTGTTCTACACGTGCATATAATATCAACGCATAAAACCAGGCTCGGATGCCATTGTTGGGGAAAGTAGTAATTTCAAAAAATTTCCTACGCACACGCAAGATCATGGTGATGCATAGCAATGAGAGGGGAGAGTGTCGTCCACGTACCCTCGTAGACCATTAAGCAGAAGCGTTATGACAACGTGGTTGATGTAGTCGTATGTCTTCATGATCGACCGATCCTCAGTACCGAATGTACGTCACCTCCGCGTTCAGCACACGTTCAGCTCGGTGACGCCCGGCGAACTCACGATCCAGTAGAGCTCGGGGAAGAGTTTCGTCAGCAAGACGGCATGGTGACGATGTTGATGAAGCTACCGTAGTAGGGCTTCGCCTAAACACCACTACAGTATGACCGAGGTGGATTATGGTGGAGGGGGGCACCGCACACGGCTGGAGAGATCTCAATGATCAACTTGTGTCTCTAGAGGTCCCCCCTGCCCCAGTATATAAAGGAGAAAGGGGGGAGAGGCGGCCGACCAGGAGGAGGCGCGCCAGGAGGAGTCCTACTCCTATCGGGAGTAGGACTCCCTCCTTTCCTAGTTGGAGTAGGAGAAGGGGGAAGGAGGAGGGAGAGAGGAAGGAAAGGGGGGCGCCGCCCCCCTCCTTGTCCAATTCGGACTAGAGGGAGAGGGGGCGCGCGACCTACCCTGGCAGCCCCTCCTCTCTTCCACTAAGGCCCATCTTGGCCCATTAACCCCCCCTCCCCCGGGGGGGGGGGGTTCCGGCAACCCCCGGTACTCTGGTAAAATCCCGATTTCACCCGGAACACTTCTGATATCCAAATATAGGCTTCCAATATATAAATCTTTATCTCTCGACTTTCGAGACTCCTCGTCATGTCCGTGATCACATCCGGGACTCTGAACTACCTTCAGTACATCAAAACATATAAACTCATAAAACCGATCGTCACAGAACTTTAAGCGTGCGGACCCTACGGGTTCGAGAACTATGTAGACATGACCGAGACATGTTTCCGGTCAATAACCAATACCGGAACCTAGATGCTCATATTGGTTCCTACATATTCTACAAAGATCTTTATCGGTCAAACCGCACAACACTATACGTTGTTCTCTTTGTCATCGGTATGTTACTTGCCCGAGATTTGATCGTCGGTATCCCACACTACAAAAAAAGACACATCCATGACATTTTGGGCCGAATGAATTTTTTTCTGTCATACATATGACACTTCTATGACGATAATTGTGACAAAACCCAGTATCATCATAGATGTGGTGGGCTCCTACTTCTATGACAAAAAATCATGACAGAAAATGGGCTTTTCGTCCCGGGCAGGCCGGAGACGCAGCTACATGACATTCTTTGGGCCGTCCATGACAGAAAAAACCGTGGTAGAAGCGAGGGGGAGGAAAATTTCGGGGAGTTCCCGGTTACGGTGGGAGGTCGGGGGCCGAGCGATGCGCATTTCTCTCGTACATGTACGCGCGTGTGTGCGAGGCGTTGGCTCTAACTGAACCCGAGCGAGGCGTTGGGCTCTAACTGAACCCGAGCGATTGCACTGCAGGCTACGCGTTACTGAACCTGAGCGATCGATCAATGGCTGTTAACTGAACCCGATCGAGCGATTCCTTCGCTATTGCTGCTAACTGAAGCCGATCGATGCTGCCTCTGGGATGAACAGGGGGGGGGGGGGGGGGGGGGGGGGGGGGTTGGATGAACAGTGAGCGGTGGCATTGCCTCTGGATGAACAGGACCCCGTGGTGTGGTGGAGGGCTGGATGAACAGTAGACGGTGGAGGGGTGCCCGTGGAGGGGTGGTTGAACAGGACCCCGTGGTGCGGAGGGCTGGATGAACTGTAGATGGTGGAGGGGTGCCCATGGAGGGGTGATTGAACAGTACCCGGTGGAGTAGCGCGCGGTGGAGGCTGGATGTATAGGAGCCCGTGGAGGCTGGAGGAGGTCGACGGTAGCCCGTGGAGGCTGGAGGAGGTCGACGGTGGAGATGAACAGTATCCCGTGGAGTCCCGTTTTGCGGTACGCCAGAACCCTCCCGATGAACAGGACCCCCGTTTCGACCGTAGCGCTCCAACACAAGTCCGTTTCGTCCGTTTTGCGGTACGCCACACCCCTCCCGATGAACAGGACCCCCGTTTCGACCGTAGAGGGTCCGTTTCATCCATTTTGCGGCACGCCACACCCCTCCCGATCAACAGGACCCCCGTTTCGACCGTAGGAGGTCCGTTTCCTCCGTTTTGCGGTAAGCTAGACCCCTCCCGATCAACAGGACCCAGTTCCGAACGTAGGAGGTCCGTTTCCTCCGTTGTGCGGTACGCCAGGCCTCGTTTCCATCGCCTGTTCTGTCCAAGCCCTCTCGATGAACACGACCACACATTCTGTTCTGACCCAGCCGGTTGGCTCCCACGCGTTCCGTTGCCTCCCGATGAACACGACGCATTCCGTTGCCTCCCCATGAACACGACGACGGCGCTATTTCTCCGTTCCGACCCAGCCATGTACACGAGCCCTGGCTGTACGTATGCGCGAGTAGGCGTTCGAGACCCCGCCCATATGTACACATACGTGGCCGTATTTTCTTTCTTGCACCCTGGCCGCTGGACATACGTGTACATGCTACGTGCGCGCCTCTAGTACGACAAATACGCGCCTCTACTACGACACGTGCGCGCCTCTACATCCACCAGTATATATGTACGTACACGTTCGCGACCAGAATGACAACGCTACATACGCTTCGACCAGGTGGGTCCCGACTGTCAGGCACTTCCTTGCGTGCGAAGATGTAGCTGGTGGGTCCCAGCAGTCAGGGGGGCGAATCGTTTTGTTATTTTTTGCCTGGACGCACTTCCTTGCTTGCGAAGGTGTAGGTGGTGGGTCCCAGCAGTTAGGGGGGAAATGTTTTTTTCACGAAATACGGTGGCCTGTCCAGTGGGTCCCTACTGTCAGGTGGAGGAATAATTATTTTGCGCGTAATAAGGAGGCACTTCCTTGCTGCGGCCGTGGACCCAGTTGTCAGCGTCTCCACACACAGTACTCTTCCGATGTAAGTTGGTCGTTGTCGGTGTCAAAACTGGCGGATCTCGGGTAGGGGGTCCCGAACTGTGCGTCTAGGCAGATGGTAACAGGAGACCGGGGACACGATGTTTTTACCCAGGTTCGGGCCCTCTCGATGGAGGTAAAACCCTACGTCCTGCTTGATTAATATTGATGATATGGGTAGTACAAGAGTAGATCTGCCATGAGATCAAGGAGGCTAAACCCTAGAAGCTAGCCTATGGTATGATTGTTGTTTGTCCTACGGACTAAAACCCTCCGGTTTATATAGACACCGGAGAGGGCTAGGGTTACACAGAGTCGGTTACAATGGTAGGAGATCTACATATCCGTATCGCCAAGCTTGCCTTCCACGCCAAGGAAAGTCCCTTCCGGACACGGGACGAAGTCTTCAATCTTGTATCTTCATAGTCCAGGAGTCCGACCAAAGGTATAGTCCGGCTATCCGGGCACCCCCAAATCCAGGACTTCCTCAGTAGCCCCTGAACCAGGCTTCAATGTCGACGAGTCCGGCGCGCAGATTGTCTTCGGCATTGCAAGGCGGGTTCCTCCTCCAAGTACTTCATAGAAGATCTTGAACATAAAGGTAGTGTCTGGCTCTACAAAATAAGTTTCCACATATTTCCATAGAGAGAATAATATTTACACAAATCTAATCTGTCGACGTATTCTGTAGCGTGACATCACACCACGGCCAAGTCTTTATTCGAATCATTTTACTGTCCCACCTCAGCGCGTTTAGCGAGGCGGTTTCCTTGGCACGTCTTGTCAAAGCAGAGATCGTGTCCCCTTATTCCGGGATTCTCATCAATACGGGCATGGGTAACCCAACCGCGCCATTGATCACGGCGCTTGGGAGATAAGCGAGTTTTACCAGGCTGGTGGGGACGCATAGTCGCGTCCGCCCATATAAGGGGATCAGGATCCACCTTTTCATCCACGCCTTCTTCCTCCTTTGCCTATCCATTTCCGCGGACTCGAGCTCCAGCACCCAAGTCCGCACACCCCACCTCAACCTTCTCCAGTCATGTCCGGAGCGGGAGGCAAGTGGATGGTCTCCTCCGTCACGGAGGGACACATCAAAAAACTGAGGAAGGCCGGATACTTGTCTAACGACATTGCGCACCGGCTTCCTTAAGAGGGGCAGCTCATCCCCACCCCTAGGCCCCATGAGAGGGTGGTGTTCCTCCCCCATTTCCTCTATGGACTGGGCTTCCCTCTCCACCCATTTGTCCGGGGGCTCATGTTCTACTATGGCCTGGATTTCCACGATCTGGCCCCGAACTTTGTCCTCAACATCTCGGCGTTTATCGTCGTGTGTGAGGCCTTCCTCCGCATCCGCCCCCATTTAGGCCTATGGCTCAAGACTTTCAATGTCAAGCCGAAGGTGGTGCGGAGGCTCCATGGTGGGCAAGATGCCCAACGTCCTATGGCTCGAGGGCTCCTTCGTGGAGACCCTAAAGGGGTGGCAATCGGGGTGGTTTTACATCACTGAGCCACGCGACCCTGAATGGGTCTGTAGGATCTAGAAGTAGATGTGTCTAGAGGGGGGTGATTAGACACTTAATGCTAAAGTTGCAATTTTTAAGCTTTTTTGGTTTGAGTGGAGTTTAGGCGCAATTTCAACACACACAATACATATCAAGCAAGCATGCAAAGAGTATATGAGCAGCGGAATGTAAAGCATGCAACTTGCAAGAATGTAAAGGGAAGGGTTTGGAGAATTCAAACGCAATTGGAGACACAGATGTTTTTCCCGTGGTTCGGATAGGTGGTGCTATCCTACATCCACGTTGATGGAGACTTCAACCCACAAAGGGTAACGGTTGCGCGAGTCCTCGGAGGGCTCCACCCACAAAGGGTAACGGTTGCGCGAGTCCACAAAGGGCTCCACCCACGAAGGGTCCATGAAGAAGCAACCACCCACAAAGGGTCCATGAAGAAGCAACCTTGTCTATCCCACCATGGCCATCGCCCACACAGGACTTGCCTCACTAGCGGTAGATCTTCACGAAGTAGGCGATCTCCTTGCCCTTACAAACTCCTTGGTTCAACTCCACAATCTTGTCGGAGGCTCCCAAGTGACACCTAGCCAATCTAGGAGACACCACTCTCCAAGAAGTAACAAATGGTGTGTAGGTAATGAACTCCTTACTCTTGTGCTTCAAATGATAGTCTCCCCAACACTCAACTCTCTCTCATAGGATTTGGATTTGGTGGAGAGAAGATTTGAGTGGAAAGCAACTTGGGGAAGGCTAGAGATCAAGATTCATATGGTAGGAATGGAATATCTTGGTCTCAACACATGAGTAGGTGGTTCTCTCTCAGAAATAGGATGCTGGAAGTGTAGGCTTAGTCTGATGGCTCTCTCTTCGAATGAAGAGGAGGTGGAGGGGTATATATAGCCTCCACACAAAATCCAACCGTTACACATAGTTTTCCAATCTCGGTGGTACCGAATCAACAAACTCGGTCGGACCGAAATGGTAAACCTAGTGACCGTTAGAGATTTCGGTGGGACCGACTGTATCAACTCGGTGGGACCGATGTGCTAGGGTTAGGGTAAATCCAAAACTTAGTTTGACCGATTACTTAAACTCGGTGGGACCGATTTGGGTAATAAGTGAAACTGAGATTTGGCCAAGCAAACTCGGTGGGACCGATTGCATATCTCGGTGGAACCAAGAATATTGCAATGGGTAACAGAAAGTTTGCAAGCCCATCTCGGTGAGACCGAACTGATTAGGGTTTGGCAGTGGCTTATGACAAGTGAAACTCGGTGGCACCGGATAGGAAAAATCGGTAGGACCGAGTTTGGCTTAGGGTTTAGGTCATATGTGGATATGGGAAATTAGCTGAGGGTTTTGGAGCATATCACTAAGCACATGAAGCAAGAGGCTCATTAAGCAACACCTTATCCCTCCTTGATAGTATTGGCTTTTCCTATGGACTCAATGTGATCTTGGATCACTAAAATGTAAAATGAAGAGCCTTGAGCTTTAAGCTTTAGCCAATCCTTTGTCCTTAGCATCTTGAAGGAGTTCCCGCAACCTTTAGTCCATGCCACTCCATTGTTGAACTTATCTGAAACATGCTAGATAGAAATGTTAGTCCAACAAGAGATATGTTGTCATCAATTATCAAAACCACCTAGGGAGCACTTGTGCTTTCAGGGTCGCAGCCCCCGAGTTCCGATCCGGACCCCCTACGCGGCTCACCTCCTGGAAAGAGACGGGCCTGTCGTGGGGTAAAAAGGAGAGCTGACCGGACTCCAAACATGCGTCCAAACCCTGGTGGACAAGAGGCTCAAACTTGTCAACGTAGTCCAGGTTATGCTCATCCGCCGGATCCTCCCGTGTCAACAACGGGCTTTCAACCTGTGGGAGTTCGACCCGGCGCAGCACCGAACTCTGAGCAGGCTCTTCGACACGATGTACGAAGATGCCTGGAAGCTGCTTTTCAAGGGCGCCGAGGCCCCCGCATCCGCTACCGAGGATCGCGGATTCAGCATGCAGCGTCACACTAGTGCGGTAAGCCGTTTTTACCTTTTACAGGGTATTAGTTTTTCATAGTTTGACTCCATGCGGGATCTAAGCTCCCTTACCTTTGACAGGTTTGGCAGGAGACATCCGGACAGATCAAGTGTCCAGCTCCTTTGCCCGAAGGCCCAGAGGACGCTCGCTTGGCGAAGCTGCTGGTTCCGGCACCCTATGTGGTGCCAGAGAAGAAGGCCAAGAAGACGGCCACGAGGACTCGAAGGAGTGCCCGATGCCTGGAGGTGTCGGATTCATCATCCGACGACTGCAAGACGCACTCCTCCCGTGAAGATGAGGAGGAGGAAGAAGAGACCTCTCCCCCTCCAGTGGGGGGAGGGAAGAAAAGGAAGGCCGCCCCAACTGGGGAGGCCGAAGGGTCCAAGAAGGGGAAAACCCTTCCTCCGGACTACTCCACCAACACCGGCGACGACGAAGAGGAGTGGCCGCTCAGGGCCAAGCCCCTGGCGAAATCCTAAGTATCCGGATACCAGAGTGATTCATAGTATTCCTCCATTGCACAACTTTTCCTTACGTCGAACATGTTTATGCAGTCCACCCAATGACCGGCCCGACGTGTCGTCGAGTGGTTCCCTGGATTCGTCGGATGTGAATTCACTTCCGACAGCTACCTCCCCCCACCCTACAGACGACGCCGAGGTGGTGTCCCAACAGGTTCCAAGCCAGGAGGAGGTGGTCCTGGAGGCGCCGCAAGGCAACCTCCCGGACTCCAGGCGTAAAGGAGATAGAACCCCCAAGGGCTCCAAGTCCGGCCTTGAGCCGGACACCGTGCCGAAACTTTCAATGGTTCCGGACTCCGGTAGGCAGCCTCCTTCCAAGAGGAGCAAGCCCACCGAGCCAGCGACCTCCGTCCAACCGAAGGCATAGGACAATTTGCTGGAGGTGCTTAACGGCGCCTCCATCGACGAGGAGCATCGCACTATTATGAGTGCGGTGATCCAGAAGGTTCAGTCCGCCAAGAGCGGACTGACTGAAGCCTGTGCCAGCCTTTTAACAGGCTTTGAGGTAAGTAAGGAATATGTAAAAATATTATCGCATAGACAGTAACCCCCGATGCTTTGTTCGGTGTTCGGAAAGAAAAGCCGAATAGAGGATCTAATAACATTCGCAGGAGTCTAACGTAATCAAGTCAATATGCGTATGCAGGCTTCGCTGCTGTCCTCCGCCGCACTGACTGCGGAGGTGGATACGCTGAAGCAAAACCTCGCGCGGTCCGAGAATGAGCTCGGCCATGCCAAGAGGCAACTCGAGGAGAAGGAAGGTAAGTAATACCTTGCGCAAGTATATAGAGAAGATGTGGTTGCAAAAAAATGACAGGATCAACGTGCTATTATAGGGGCCACGACCGAGGTGGCAACCCTTAAGAAAGTGCTGTCCGAGGCCGAAAACAGAGCGGCCACGGAGCGCACAGAGAGAGGGAAGCAGGAGGCGCGGGTGGAGGAGGTGCAGAAAGAGCTCCAGGCTCTCGTGAAAAAACACGAGAGTTTGGAGCTTGACTCAAAGACGCAAGCATCCGAGCTTGCGGCAGCCCTCGAAAGCGTGAAGTCTGCCAAAGCCGAAGCCCAGAAAGCCCTCCAAGAAATTCAAGCGATGAAGAAGATAGCGGCGGGTAAGACATTCATTATGCAAAGCAAGCACGTGAAAGTGAATTACTTGTTACTTACCCGAGTCCGGAGCTCTCCAGGAGCATTCGTAGATTTGCCCCGCAGTGCGTCTGATGCCGCCGCCTACTACCGAGCCGAGGAGGGGAGCTCGATGGAGAAGGTGTTCTGGTCTCAGTATGCTGACGCCGGACACCTGGTGCCTTTGAGCGACCAGCTAAAGCAAATGGTCGAGCTCCACAAGGTGGCCGAACATGCCATAAAGGGCCTCATAGTTCGGCTTTGGCCTACAGAGGCTCTGCCTGGTAGCTACTTCGGGCTAGTGTGGCGGCTGGTGGATGCCTGTCCACGGCTTGAAGTAATCAAGCGCTCCGTCTACATCGAAGGTGCCCGTAGGGCGCTTGCCCGTGCTAAAGTGCACTGGGGCAAGATGGATGCGGAGAAGCTGGTGAAGGACGGGCCGCCGCCGGGCAAGGAGCATCGCGTCCCGGAAGCGTATTATGAGGGCGTCCTGAAGGGTGCCCGCCTTATAGCGGATGAATGCTCCAAAGATGTAATTTTTGAGTAAACTCGCATTTGTGATCCTGTACGCTGAAAACTTGTTCATATGCGCTAAGCAACGCTTTTGAATTTAAAATATTACCTTCTGTGCGGCCGTTTATGAAATTTGAGAGATGGCGAGTCGTCGGCTTCTGCCCCCATGCCACGAGTCCTGGGGTGTTCGGGATAAACATGATCGCTCTTTTTCCCATTCTTGGGTCCTTCGAGGGAGGCGCTCAACACAATGAACAAGGCAATCAGAGTATAATGCTTGAACACTCTCACTTAGCCATAGAATTCTATAATTTAAAATTTCAGCGAAGCCCCTAGTGTTCGGAAGACCGAGTTCGGGGCGCTATCCACGCCTAGGCCGGACAAAGCCGACTCCTCGCTCTAAGCGGCATAAGTCTTTAGGGACTCGAAAACCTCTCGAACAGCGACCAACTCTCGCCTCATCATGATGGTCAGTTTTAGCTTTCTCTACTAAGGTGCTTAGCCCAGCTCAACTGGGGCACAATCGCAGTAGTTCTCCTAGTGCTACCTTAGCCGATATAACGGAACGTAAGGTACCAAAACATAGGAGCCGGGAAAACCCAACTATTGACCCAAGACATGATTCGGAGCCGATGCATATAATGCTATAAGTTCGGGGTGCCGCACTTGTGAAAGTGTTCGGACTTCTCACACCGTATTGTGGGGTACTTAAGCCCCTGGCGTATTGGCCGTACCAAAGTGTACGAGTGCAACATGTCATTAATGAACATATATTCGTAAAAAAGAGTAATGCAATAATAGATGGAAGCTATGCATTGTTTATTTAAAAAGGCTGCGATCAAAGCAGAACGGTACAAGTAGTGCGATAAGCAAAAGATGGGACTATCTAACATGTCCTTTCCAGGGGCGAGCTACGGAATTGTATGTGAAACAGGTATACTGCTTGTTATAGAGACCACCTAGAGTTCTGTAGTGCGGCGTAGCTTTCTGCTCCCCTAGTTGTTGTATCGTTTGTGCGGCAATTGTACTGCCGGACAAGCCTTCAGAAGAATGGAGTCCTGAAAATAAGAGAAAATTAAGAAATCGGCAGCCCCTAGTGCGGTTTAAGCCACGTTTCGGGCGTGCCGTGATGGTGCCCCTCCCCCTGTGCCCCATGGTATTTCCAGAGCGTAGTTATGTACGCGCAACACTGGTTTCGCAAGTTCGCGAGGGCTGGGGTTGGGGCCGCATTGCTACGCTTGCTCGGAACGTGCCAGGCGGTCTTGTTGTAGGTTACTCCGGGCGCGCTTGACGGTGTCTAGACGTTTAATGGCCGGACTAGAGAATTGCCTTGAGAGGCTATTTTGTACTTCCGCTGCGATAGCCGCCGTATGCTCCTCCGTTCGGAGAGAGCGTTCGGTGTTTCCATTGACCGTGATGACTCCTCGAGGGCCTGGCATCTTGAGCTTGAGGTATGCGTAGTGCGGCACCACATTGAACTTGGCAAATGTGGTTCGCCCGAGCAGTGCGTGGTAGCCACTACGGAACATGACTATGTCGAAGATTAACTCCTCGCTTCGGAAATTATCCGGAGATCCGAAGACCACTTCAAGTGTAACTGAGCCTGTACAGTTGGCCTCTACACCTGGTATGACGCCTTTAAAGGTCGTTTTAGTGGGTTTAATCATCGAGGGATCAATGCCCATTTTCCGCACTATATCCTGGTAAAGCAGGTTCAGGCTGCTGCCGCCGTCCATAAGGACTCTAGTGAGGTGAAATCCGTCAATAATTGGGTCTAGAACCAATGCGGTGAATCCGCCATGACGGATGCTAGTGGGGTGGTCCCTTTGATCAAAAGTGATCAGGCAGGAAGACCATGGGTTGAACTTGGGGCGACTGGCTCCATTGCGTATACGTCCCTTAGCGCACGCTTCCGCTCCCTCTTGGGGACGTGGGTTGCGTATATCATGTTCACCGTCCGCACTTGTGGGGGAAAACCTTTCTATCCACTGTTGTTCGGTGGCCGGGGTTCCTCCTCGTCATCACTATGCAGCCCCTTGTCTTTGCTTTCGGCATTTAACTTGCCTGCCTGCTTGAACACCCAAAAATCCCTGTTGGTGTGATTGGCTGGTTTTTTGGGGGTGCCATGTATCTGGCATGAGCGGTCGAGTATTCGGTCCAAACTGGACGGGCCTGGTGTATTTCTTTTGAATGGCTTTTTCCGCTGACCGGGTTTAGAGCCACTGAATCCGGCATTAACTGCCGTATCCTCAGCATTGTCGCCGTTAATGCGGCGCTTTTGCTTGTTGCGACGCGACCTGCCACCGCTGTCCTTGGTATCTGAATTACCAGGGCTCTTGGTCATGTTATTGCTGCGAGCTAGCCAGCTATCTTCTCCCGCGCAAAAGCGGGTCATAAGTGTCGTGAGGGCTACCATAGATTTTGGCTTTTCTTGTCCTAGGTGCCGTGCAAGCCACTCGTCGCGGATGTTATGCTTGAAGGCTGCTAGGGCCTCTGCGTCCGGACAGTCGACGATTTGATTTTTCTTGGTTAGGAACCGTGTCCAGAATTGTCTGGCCGATTCCTCTGGCTGCTGAATTATGTGGCTTAGGTCATCGGCGTCTAGTGGTCGCACATAAGTGCCCTGGAAATTGTCGAGGAATGCGGCTTCCAGGTCCTCCCAACAACCAATTGATTCTGTTGGCAAGCTGTTAAGCCAATGCCAAGCTGGTCCTTTAAGCTTGAGTGGGAGGTATTTGATGGCGTGTAGGTCATCACCGCGGGCCATGTGGATATGAAGGAGATAGTCCTCGATCCATACCGCAAGATCTGTTGTGCCATTGTATGATTCGATGTTCACGGGTTTGAAACCCTCGGGGATTTGATAATCCATTACTTCATCTGTGAAGCATAGTGGGTGTGGGGCGCCTCTGTATTGGACTATATCCCGACGCAGCTCAAACGAGCTTTGTTTACTGTGTTCGGCCCGGCCGGATTTACTGTATCCAGCATGACGAGTACCGTCTCGTGCCGTGGGGCGCCCACACGATCCGTAGATCGATCTTGTTTGCCTTGCCTTGTCTTCCAATATATCTCGCAGGTCTGGCGCGTTTTCCCATTCCTTGATATTTTTTAAGCGGCACTGGGGTGCGGCTTGAGTGGAGGGCCGAGAGGCCTCTCTGTCGCGGCCACGGGGTGGCCAGTCGGCCACATCATGCACTGGTGATGTAGGTTTAGGTGCTTCCTCCTCTAATCGGGGTAGCAACCTGCGCTTTGGGTAGCTCTTGGAGGGGCATTCGAGTTCATACTCTTCGGCCGCAAGGACTTCAGTCCATCTGTCGGCTAGCAAATCATGATCAGCTCTAAGCTGTTGCTGTTTTTTCTTGAGGCCACTCGCCGTGGCCATAAGCCTGCGTTTGAAACGCTCTTGTTCGATGGGATCCTCCGGCACGACAAATTCGTCGTCGTAGAGGCTTGCCTTGTCTTCAGAGGGAGGCATATAATTATCGTCCTCGACCTCTCTGTCTGCCGCTCTCTCATGAGGGCTGGCTTCTCCATCCTCCTGTGCTGAATCTTGCTGGAGGTGGTTGTCTTCGGCACTGTCCGGGCTGTTATTATCTCCCGTGCCGAAATCACCGTTTTTCCTTTGGCGGGATTTAGAGCGGCGCCGCTGACGCCGGCGCTTAGGCTGCTTCTTGGAGGGGTCATCCTCCGCTGTTCCATCACCATTGCCTTCTTTTGGGGTGTCCACCATGTATATATCATACGACGAGGTGGCTTTCCAGTGCCCTATAGGCGCTGGTTATTGATCATCTCCTGCATTGGCGTCCATACCGTCGATGTCTTCGGAGTCGAAGTCAAGCATGTCGGTTAAATCATCGACAGTGGCTACGAAGTGGGTGGTGGGTCGGCTTTGAATTTCTTCATCATCCGCATCCCAACCTTGCTGACCATAGTCCGGCCAGGGCTCTCTTGATAAAGAGAGAGACTTCAGTGAATTCAGAATATCGCCGAAGGGCGAGTGCTGAAAGATGTCCGCGGCGGTGAAGTCCATGATCGGCGCCCAATCGGGTTCGATCGGTAGGGGCGCGGAGGGCTCGGAGTCTGGAGAGGAGTCCGGCTCCTTGGAGTCACGGGCTTCGCAGAGAATAGGGATGGTGTTCGGCTCGATCGCCGTAGAGATTGCAGCCCCCAAGGCGGTGTCCAACCACCCATCCTCGATTGGCGCAGTTGGCTCCGAATTAAGGATCAGAGCTGATGCGGGTGCGGCCTCTAGGGCACTGTTCAGCGGCAGAGCTAGATCATGCCCATCATGGCAGTGCGGCGCGCTCGGCTGTGGCTCGAATCCGTCGAAGATCAAGTCTCCGCGGAGGTCGGCCATGTAGCTCAAACTTCCAAATCTGACCTGATGGCCAGGGGCGTAGCTTTTGATCTGCTCCAGATGACCAAGCGAATTGGCTCGCAGTGCAAAGCCGCCGAATACGAAGATCTGTCCGGGGAGAAAGGTCTCACCCTGGATCGCACCGCTGTTGGTGGTCGGAGAAGCCATTGGGCCTAAAAGTGATGACACAGAGGAACTCTCAATGAAAGCACCAATGTCGGTGTCAAAACCGGCGGATCTCGGGTAGGGGGTCCCGAACTGTGTGTCTAGGCAGATGGTAATAGGAGACCGGGGACACGATGTTCTTACCCAGGTTTTGGCCCTCTCGATGGAGGTAAAAC
Source organism: Triticum urartu (assembly GCF_003073215.2). NCBI lineage: Eukaryota > Viridiplantae > Streptophyta > Magnoliopsida > Poales > Poaceae > Triticum > Triticum urartu. Next base: position 92,194,231 of record NC_053025.1, read on the forward strand.
CCTACGTCCTGCTTGATTAATATTGATGATATGGGTAGTACAAGAGTAGATCTACCACGAGATCAAGGAGACTAAACCCTAGAAGCTAGCCTATGGTATGATTGTTGTTCGTCCTACGGACTAAAACCCTCCGATTTATATAGACACCGGAGAGGGCTAGGGTTACACAGAGTCAGTTACAATGGTAGGAGATCTACATACTCGTATCGCCAAACTTGCCTTCCACGCCAAGGAAAGTCCCTTCCGGACACGGGACGAAGTCTTCAATCTTGTATCTTCATAGTCCAGGAGTCCGACCGAAGGTATAGTCCGGCTATCCGGACACCCCCTAATCCAGGACTCCCTCAGTCGTTGACCACATTGACCATGCCACGCCGAGAGCACCACGGCGGTGGACGACGGTGAGGCCTAGGAAGGGGACGACACGGAGGCAGGGAAGACTCGGCAGTTGTTTCCCACGCGGAGGGGATTACGACTGTACGAGGGTTTACTGGTTCGTCTGCCGTCGCTGGAGAATAACAACCGGTGTGGGTGAGTAGAGGGATGGCTAGGACAGCGATGAGAGTACGGTGGCGCAGTGAGGCCTGCGCGACAGCACAGCCGGCCGCAAGGAGGAGGGAGCAGGCAGTCCCGTCGGCGCTTGTTTGAGCGTCTGGAGCAGGAAGAGCAGAGATTGAAGAAGCATGACGGCCGTTGGATGGACATCCAACAGTCAGTGCTTGTGCGTCAACCTTTTTTTAAGAAAGCCTCAAATCTGTGGAAAACAGCATACAACCCATCTGCCATTATTTCTAATAATTTACACCCCATTTGCTAATTCTTAAGGTTTTTCTGGAGCCCATATTCTTTTTGTTAGTATTAAAGCCCATATTGTGGCCACGGTTAAAAAATTATACGAAATTTTGCATATTTCGGTGCGGTCCGAACTATTTTTAATCCCGAAATTTCGACTCACATTCAAACTGATTTTAAAAATAAATGTATATCAATATAAATCCAACAAATTCTCCACGCATAAACATTAATTTAATTTAAAATCTTGAAATGAAAAAAAGATATTTGAAACTAATTGCCGGTTTGATGTGTTTTAAAAATGTACATCCCATTTCTCATTACTGATGGGCCATTTTCTCGGCCGGTCGAATGAAAGCTCTCCTTGTCTTGAAAGATTTGCTGCCCAACAGGCCTTACAAAGCGACTTACTTGGTAAATCACAAAAAAACTAGGCTGTGGCCGTGGACCCAGCTGTCAGCCTCTCCACGCACAGTACTCTTCCGATGGAAGTCGTTCCTTGACCATGTTGACCACGCCGCGTGGAGAGCACCATGGCGGTGGACGACGGCGAGGCCTAGGAAGGGGATGACGTGGAGCCGGGGAAGACGCGGCAGTGGAAGCCCATGCGGAGAGGAGTACGAGGGTTCATTGGTTCGGCTGCGGTGTGAGGCTGCCATCGCCGCAGGGCCTGGCCAGCGGTGGGAATAGTAGGGGGCGGTGAGGCCTCTGCGGCAGCACAGCCGGCCACGGGAGGCAGGAGCATGCGGCACGACCGGAGCTGCTTTGGGCGGCTAGAGCAACAAGACCAGAGGTTGAAGAAGCACTACGGCCGTTGGATGGACATCGTACGGTCACTGGAGCTAGAATCGTTCAGATTGACTAAGTTGAAAAAGCCCTTCGTCCCCGTCAACTTAGTAGGCCCACAAGTCAGCCTCCCACCAAGGTGGGTCCCAGCTAGTCGGGGGAGTATTCAATTTTTTGTGCGTAATAAGGTGGCACTTCCGGTGGGTCCGAGCTGACAGCGGGGGGAACGTTTTTTTCACGAAATACGGTGGCCCGTCCGGTGGGTCCCAACAGTCAGGGGAAACGATTTTTTTGCAAAATACTGGTGGCCCGTCTGGTGGGTCCCCGCTGTCAGGTGGAGGAATAATTATTTTCCGCGTAATAAGGAGGCACTTCCTTGCGGCTGCCGTGGACCCAGCTATCAGCCTCTCCACGTACAGTATTCTTTCGACGGAATTCGGTCGTTAACCACATTGAGCATGCCGCGCCGAGAGCACCACGGCAGTGGACGACGGCGAGGCCTAGGAAGGGGACGACGCGGAGCCGGGGAAGACGCGGCAGTGGATGCCCATGCGGAGAGGAGTATGAGGGTTCACTGGTTCGGCTGCGCTGCCATCGCCACAGAATAACAGGGGGTGTGGGTGAGTGGAGTGGAGGGATGGCCTGGCCAGCGGTGGGAGTAGTATGGGGGCGGTGAGGCCTCCGCGGCAGCACAGCCGGCCACGGGAGGCAGGAGCAGGCGGCACGACCGGCGCTGCTTTGGGCGGCTGGAGCAAGAAGACCGGAGGTTGAAGAAGCACTACGGCCGTTGGATGGACATCGTACGGTCAGTCGAGCTAGAATCATGCATATTGACTAAGTTGACAAAGCCCTTCATCCCCGTGAACTTAGTAGGCCCACTATACTGGGTCCCAGCTAGCAGGGGGAGTATTCATTTTTTTGTGCGTAATAAGGAGGCACTTACTTGCATGCGAAGATATAGCTGGTGGGTCCGAGCTATCAACGGCGGTAATGTTTTTTCGTGAAATACAGAGGCCCTTTCGGTGGGTCCCAGATGTTTGGTGGAGGAATCATTATTTTGCATGTAATAAGGAGGCATTTCCTTGCGTGCGGCCGTGGACCTAGCTGTCAGCCTCTCCACGTACAGTCCACTTCAGATGCATGTCAGTCGTTGACCACGCCATGCCGAGAGCACCAGGGCGGTGGACGACGGCGAGGCCTAGGAAGGGAACGACACGGAGGCAGGGAAGACTCAGTAGTTGTTTTTGTTTCCCACGCAGAGGGAAGTACGACTGTACGAGGGTTTACTAGTTCGTCTGCCGTCGCTGGTGAATAACAGCAGGTGTGGGTGAGTAGAGGGATGGCTAGGCCAGCGATGGGAGTACGGTGGGGCGGTGAGGCCTGCGTGGCAGCACAGCCAGCCACGGGGAGGAGCGAGCAGGCAGTCCCGCCGGCGCTTGTTTGAGTGGCTGGAGTAGGAAGAGCAGAGATTGAAGAAGCACGACGACCATTGGATGGACATCCAACAGTATACATGCCATCTGTGGAAAGCCTCAAATCTGTGGAAAACAGCATACAACCCATCTGCCATTATTTCAAATAATTTACAACCCATTTGCTAATTCTTACGGGTTTTTTGGAGCCCATATTCTTTTTGTTAGAATTACATCCCATATTATGGCCACGGTTAAAAAAATTATACGAAATTTTGCATATGTCGGTGCGGTCTAAGCAGTTTTTAATCCCGAAATTTCGAGTCACATTCAGACTGATTTTAAAAATAAATGTATATCAATATAAAATCCAATAAATTGTCCACGCATAAAAATCAATGCAATTTAAAATCTTGAAATGAAAAAAAGATATTTGAAACTAATTGCCGGTTTGATGTGTTTTAAAAATGTACAACCCATTTCTCATTACTGATAGGCCATTTTCTCGGCCAGCCGAATGAAGCTCTCCTCGTCTTGAAAGATTTGCAGCCCAACAGGCCTGATAAAGCGACTTACTTGACAAATCACAAAAAAACTAGGCTAGCCATTTTTAGAAAGAAAAAAAACTACTGGGCTGGTCTGTGGTAAACATAAAAGAAAAGGCTGTCTAGATAGGCCAGAGTGTCCCGCACAGCCCAGTTGACACCCTGCTTTCGTCTCAAAAACAAATTAGATAAATGCCACTCCAATTATGGGGATTCATAAAAATGCCACTGCAATTTCCAAACTTTGAAAAATGCCATTGCAATTTTTGCAAACTTTGAAAAACGTCACTGCAGTTTGCAAACTTTGAAAAACGCCACTCCAGACTTCAAAAAATGCCACTAGAAATGCCATGAAATGGCATTTTTCAAAGTTTGGAAATTGCATTGGCATTTCTCGGATACAGCAGATTTGGAGTGGCATTTATCAAATTAACCCAAAACAAAAATAACTGGGCGAGATGCTAGGTCCCTGGTGTCAGCCGCTCATTGTGCAATTATCTCGTTTATTTACTACGTTGACAATGGCATGGGACCCAGATGTCAGAAATCCACTAGGAGGAGCCATTTTTTTATTGGCTTGAAATAAGGAGGCACTTGCTTGCGTACTGCCATGACCTTGGCGGGTCCCTGCTGTCATCCTCTCCATGTACAATCATCTCCTGATTGTGTACGCGTCAACTTGCTAGGCCCAGAAGTCAGCCTCTAAACCCATGGAGGACAAATACAACCCATTTAAAAAAATAACAGCCCATTCCATACGTTCAAACGGAAAGTTCAACATTCAGAGCAAAGTAACAGGTCTGATCCACATATAGAGTACTGAACTTCCACATTGACAACCATCATAGCTAAGTTAACTATCTACTCCCACTAATACTCTAGTAGCATACAAGTACTAACTTACTCTTAGCTAACTAGACGATGCCAGCTGCCATCTGTGGTACATGCTAAACGCCGGCACCGGCATCGTGTGCCTCGCCTCGGACTTGCAAGAGGTGCGATAGGGCGCGTTGCTCGCGCGCGTTGGCCCTTTCCATGCCGACGTGGTCCAGTGAAGCTTCCGCTTCCAAGCGGGAAACCCACTTGACGAGCTGGTAGTAAAAATCGGCGTCGCGAACGCGTGCGTGCCCGACAGGATCCAGGGCAATTTGCCGGGCGCCGGCCTCCACGTAGTCGGTCCAGTTGAGGGCACTATGCTCGCGACTCAGAGCGTCGGTGCACTGCTGCTCCATGTCCCGTTGGCGGCGCAAATCGGTGATACGCTGCTCCTCCGCCAGGCGGTCGCGCTCCAACAACTCCTGCTCCTCCGCCATGTGGTCACGCTCCAACAACTCCTCGATCTCTGCATTGCCATCTAAAGACAGATAGAATGCCTCCTCCCTCCGTCTGCCTTCCGGTGAAAACCCGAACACTAGTTCTGGCAGTGACCACCTCCAGCGTCGCCTACCGCGGACGGGCGAGGGCATGGCGGACGTGGCGAGTGACGTCGGTCCGGTGGGGGCTTATGAGGATATGGCGAGTTGGGTCACGGTGGCACCAAAGAAGGCCGGGAAATAGTACTTATAGGCGGAAGGTAGCGCGACGATCATCGGAATTCAATGCATAATGGCTTAGCGCGCCAGCTTGTCGTGGAAAACTAGAGAAACTGAAATTATGACTGTGCCGTCCCGTCCCGTCTGGGTCACACACCAGCATGGTGGTCAAACGAGTGCACTCGAATCATGTCCCTCCTTGTCAATAATAATTCCACAGATTTAAAAAGCCCACAACAATTAAAGCGTATCTTTTTTCGCATCAGTTAGCTGCCTTAATTACGGCTGGCTGCATGCAGGCACTCAGAATCACTCGCAGGCAGTACATGAAGCAGCATGCAATGAGTCACAGCCGAGGGCACGCATGGATCCACTTAAATCGCTGGAATTAATTAGGCTTAAACTTCTGCATGCCGTTAATTATTGCCATGCCTTGGTCTTGCTGCTTTGCTCATAGAATTAATTAGGCTTAAACTTCTTCAGAGGTAGGCATTTTTATCAGTGTAGGATCGATAGTGTAGCTTATCAGTTTCTTCAGAGGTAAGCATTTTTATTCAAAAAACTGCCACTTCGCATCTTGCGTCGCAAATAAAACTGCCAAGAGCGCATTTGTAGGCTAGCTAGTGATCGATCAGTAACTTGTAAACACTGAGCGAACAAAAATAAGTAACTGTTAATGCATCTCAATGATTCACAGATCATATACAAATATGTAGCTCCAAAAGCAAAGATCAGCCACTTCGGATCCTGCGTCGCAACTAAAACTAACTAGTACGTTTCCCATACATAAGATCAGCATGTTAATGCATCTCAATGATTCACAGATCATATACAAATATGTAGCTCCAAAAGCAAAGATCTAGGAAAAACATCTGTTCTTCCTACTAACATGGATGCTTCTCTTGGCCAACATTCAGTATAGACTGAAAGACAAATTTGTTTGTGAAGTCTACAATTCCTCTTGCAAACATAAGTGGTTTCACCAATAGCTGGAGCCATGATAATGAACCACACATGATGGAAGAACATCCACTGCAATATGATTTGGTCTTCTCTCGATCACACCGCGAGACTATTTTCGGAATACAAACTTCAACTTAGGCAAAATGATGCCCATTGTATAATCAGACCAAAGCAATGAAGCACCTAGTGTTGGCCAATAAATAGTACAATACTACTTTTCTGCAGTCCATGAAGTGACTATCCAATCTTTTTGTGTCTATTTTCAAATGGCACTGCATGCAGTGACTATACTATTCTCTTGTGCAGTTCAACCAAAATTGCGGACACTTTGTTTGTTTGCCAAATAGCAACGGGCAGACATCTCTATCTGCACAAATATCAAGCAGCTAGTAAACATATACCACACCTTGTATTTTCGGTTTAAACATGTCTCTTCCGCTTAGCATCTGTCATGTTCTGCACTGGACAATCTGATACAGTTATGTTTTGCCCTGGACAATTTCATACTGAATTGATTTGCTGGTTCAGAGCAGAAATATAGCGCCTATTCTTCATCAGACCAAGGATATCCACGTTCGCAGTGATGGAAGAGGTGAAATCGGTACAACCGAAATTGAGCATCCAATCATTGAATCCTGTCCTGCACCTCCAATGTAGGTCCACCCTGCCAATAAATTCACATGCAAACCACTAGTATTAATATCTAATGACAATACAAAAAGAGTAGCAAGATAGTAGCAAACCATGTACCTTCGTAATGAACAGCTCATAGTGCCACCAATTGGATATAAAGGTTTGGAAAAAACATGCTCCTAATGTTGAACCAGTTGGACTTTTTCTGCAGTTCCACTAAAATTGAGCATCCCTGTTTGCATAGATATTGAAAGTGTGATTACTCTAAAAGTGGCACTAGTTGAAGCATAGACTCACAAATATAAGCATTCCAATTTCTTAATGGGAAAAGGTAGCAAGACTATTTCTAAGCCCCTGTTTGAAGGAATAAATAAAGCAACAACGGCTGATGTCAGGAAGGCATACATAGTTTTTTCTGAAAAACTGAGCCATTCCTGACCTTTCCTCTTCTTTTAAGCAAATTTTGTGCAGTTCTACTAAAATAAAATGCCATCACCGCCTTGACAATTTAGTGACACTGTACAAAAGGAAATGACTTAACATTACATCATGATGTCAGGTATGTAGTCGACAGGCATTAGAGACAAACATACAGACCTCCTCCGATAACATAATGAACATTAATTTTAACAAAGGTGTGACTAGCTTTACCGAGATAATTTGAGTGAACTCTACACCCTTTGTTCCTTAATATAAGACGTTTTCGCGATTCAATTTAAAGTACCCAAACATCTAGTATTTAGAAAAATAGGTAGTAGTTTTCTTGAGCACATATCTGGGAAAGCTTGCCACACTTTATTTATGTCCATATGCTAATGCAATACCATTTGAATACTACAAATATACACTAACCCAGTTGCTAGTGCAATAGTAGAGTAGTTAGTTTATTACAGGGTACAATACAATGGTTTTACTGAACAAATTTCAATAAACTCTAGCACTGGAAGGTTTCTATAAGAATTAACAATACAAAATGTAAATGTAACAAGTTTCAACATTGGTATACTAGCTGTGCATGAGCATTAAACCGAATACAAAAGTCTGAAGGTAACTAGCATTATTAACTAATGACAGTATAAAAAATTGCAAACCGTGTACCTCCAAGGTAAATATCATTTTGAACTCGGGGGGACCTTAAAAATTGCTATCCCAATCTTGATAATCAATCAAACATAAAAACTTGATTGAACGAATCAAGAGAACAGCTGGAGGAGGAGGTGCCCACTCTTGACCTTTCCTCTTGTCTTCATAATTGTCTGTGTAGTTTAACCAAAATAAAATGACATCAGCGCCTTGGGATTTTGGTGACACTGTACAAAAAAATTAACTTATCTCATGAAAGTGAGGTATGTAATCTATAAGCATTAACAGTGCAAAAATCTGAAGGTAGTAACAAGTTTCATCATTGGTATACTGGCTGTGCAACAGCATTAGAATGCCTTAGCTAAAAAATCTTGAATACATCCACAATCAACAACTAACCCTGAAATAATCCAGTGACATTAAATGGCATTGCTTAAATTTATCGGTGACATTAGACTGAGAGCGACATTAGTTAAATGTGGCATCACTTTAGCAGTAGCATTGCTTGACTTGACCACTGGCGTTATACTAACAACAAAAAAAGTGGCAATAAGAGCATAGGAGGCCCATTCGGACAGTGGGCACACCAGTACGATGTACCTCCACGGACGCAGAGTGGTGAGGGAGGTATGGCTGCGCAGAGCAACAAATATCCAGGCAACATATGTGGATTACGTCCCATTTTTGTTCTCTTTAGCCACCTTTTTCCTATGCGAGGACAACAAACCGATCAACCTAGTCATTCTCTATTGCGTGTCATGCCTTTCTACCCTTCTTCAACCAAGAGACACGAGACTCGTTCCTTAGCTACTGATTTTCCCCTTTTCAACCTAGATGCGGGTTCGATGCCTACTCTCTTGGATAGTACAGTCTCCCTTCCTTTCCTTATTCAACCCATACATGGATTAGTCTGCATGAAGTAGGGTTTCCTTTAATAGTGCAAATTATGGTTTTCGTCTGCGTGGCCAGCAGAGCAGAGGATAACAAATTGGGAAGATGGTAGAGTGGAAAAAGATCCACATGCAACGACGTGGCAGATGGGGCAATATAACAAGGTTATGGTTCGAAAAGAGGTAGCATACCTGAGGGTCAGCGGGAAGTGGCTTCGCTCGTGGTCGTCGTCCTCCGCACACACTACGACAGCGAGCTTGGGGATGGAGGCCATCCCGCGCGGGCGCTAGGTCTGAGAGGACGTCCTTGTCGTCAGTGCGTGACCTCGCTCGCCGACGACGAGTGCGTCAAAACTGCACGTACTTTTCTTCCCTGGTGGATCTGTGACCACCGGTGAGGAGGAAGAGAGGGGCCGTCTTTTTAGATCTGGAGAGAGGGTGGTAGTGTGAGAAGCAAGTGGGCAGCCCTTAGCAAGAAAGCGCTGAAGCTCCAGCCTATATATCTTTTTTATACTACTAGTACTAGAGGTGGAGTAGTGGTAGAGTAGTTTATATTTTCTCTGCGTACAGTACCAGTTAGTCGTGCTTCAAAACTGATCGGCACGCCATTAAAAAAAATAAAGGTCGATAACTAATGCGGCACCTCGGGCCATCGCATTTTGCACGAGAAATTACACACCATGTTTCGTTGACATGTGGTCCCGTTCCAACATATTAGTGAGACGACAGCGAGTAGTAGGAGTATTTCCGAACGGACGTGTAGGCCGGGGCACCTCTTCGTGAACCATGGCAAACTCGCAACCGTCCACCGACTCTTCGCCTTTCCCTCTCGATTTGGAACTGCTGTCGCACGCTCTTCCTCTCCCTCGTCCATTTTCCTTCAGCCCTTCACCCTTTCTTCTGCCATTGTTCGATCATCTTCTCCATGGAGGGAACAGGCCAAAAATGACCCCGTTATTCTTGCCCCGATCTGAAAGATGACGTGGTGGAGGAACTCATTGATCGGTGCGACGTCATCACCTCGGCTAGCATGGCAGGTTCGTTCAAGCCCATTCTCGACTCAACTAATAACATCATTACAAAGAACCCAAGAGTCAAGGAGCGGTTTGATCTCCCCTATCTTCTTCGCTGTGACCCTGATGACTGGCGCCGGCACGACGGAGGCCTCGCCCTATGCAAGTTGATGCCGCTTGATAATGACACGCATGATGTTAAGATGCCATCGCTTGAGGGCAAGGCTTGGGCAGACACAAATGGAGATTGGGTTGTTTACATTGGGTCCAACTGCGAGTGGGAACTTGTGAATGTGTACACTCGTGACCGGGTTCCACTTCCAAAAATCTCAGCAGACTTCCCAGAGGTTGAGCACACCGGTATTGTACGCACGTTCAAATATGATCATGGTGACTGTCTTCTACGAAAGATAGCAATTTGTCGAGTTCCCAACCTCTCTTGGAATTACAATAACTATCAAGTTGTTGCTATCTTCGACAAGCTTGTTGCCATCCTTGGTGGTTTGACTCGATGGATATTGCTCAAAAATCAGTTTCTGTACACGGATGAATACTGTGATGCAATTTAATAGGAGGGCCTTGTGTTTGCTGCCACCACTCGTGGCACCGTTTTTGCATGGGATCCTCGTAGTTTCGGTATGTTTGTCTTCCACCGTAATTATAATTGTTTCATCCACATGCATGCAGGTTAGCAAGTTTCCCTTTACTAATTAACCTTCTTCTTGTGTTTCCAAGGTCCTGTGAACATCCCACCACCTATAATTGAAATTTTTTATAACCAAGGGGGAGATGACGATGGTGATGATCACGAGCATGAGGACGAGCAGCGCCCATATACTCTGTGGCGCCTGGCAACTAATTCTGATGGATCACCTCTTCTTGTGTGTATACAGCCCACAGATGATGTTACTGCTAAGGAATCAGGTGTAGTCTCCTATGGTCGCACTCTCCGGACCTATTCCAACACCCGTTGCATGGTATTCGGGATGGATACTAGTGTGCTAGCGCCAACTCCTTCTCCCTGGTACAGAATTGATAGTCTTGGAGAAAACTCGCTCTTCCTTGGACAAAACTATCCGATGATGGTGAAAGGTGATCCAACTGCTGTTGACACAACGTTACTACCATTTATGAGAAGCAACTGTGTCTATACCTCGGACATTTGGGTGGTTTTTTTTGACATAAAGACTGTAAGGGACCCCCCTACAGTATAATTGGTGCAACAAACCCAAATTGCAAGTACCATGCCTTGAACCTGGGTGGGTGGGAAGGCATCAGCCCCTTCCCACCACTAGGCTATGCCTTAGTCTACGACATTTGGGTGGTTCCCTACCCTGGTACTGATATAGTAGGCCGCTTCAGCCTGGATGATCAGTCCTGTGTTGGTTTCCAGATCGACAATCGATGGCCCGTCCTAGAGAATCACTTGTGGTTCAAAGCAATCGTTTCCAATGCCGAGGAATGGTTGAGTTGAAGTTCATTTCATTGCTTGTTATTTGTTGTGTGGTGAAAACTTTAGTATTTATAATGTATCCTCGTTGTCGATGTGGGTTGATGACCTGTTGTATGTAATAAAATGATATGCCTGTGATAAACTTACTAAATTTATGAATGGCTTTCGAGTCGCTTCTCTGAGTGAGTGGTGCGACGAGGCAAAAAAATATTTTTCGAATACATAATTGTACGTGCATTGCAATAGGTTATCAGATGAGGCCAATCAACAATAGTAGTACAATATTTGTACTAGCTTCACATGCTTCACGCGTTGGGCGGGTGTTTTTACTGTAGCCATATGTTAATGTGTTCGCTGTACGTAACCAGCACCTTGAATCCTCGATACTAGTACTATATAGTAGGAGTAAGTAGTAGGAGTAGTAGGGTGGCATGGGCCAGAACAAGCATTCACGTCCAGGAGTACGGCACACGCCACCACCACGACATCCATCTGACACCATATTATTTCTTAGAGTACGTGCCAGAGCAATCTCTTCAACCTCGTCGTTTCTCTAACTTCAGCCATCACGCGGCGGGCGAGGTGGGGGTTTGTCGATAGTCGGTTTCCTTAACTACGGTCCCACTTGTAAGGCCAACTCCAACGCACGACCCCAAACGAACCTTCGTTTTGCACGAACTCCAATGATAATTTTGACTAGAAAAGCAAGACCAAAGAAAAGAAGAATCACAAGAATACATTTTACTACTCCTGTAAGTTGGATTAGTGCCTTCTCGATGCATTCATTGTTGATCCGCGGAGGCTCGATCTTGCGTGCTTCTTTCTTCTTCGAGTGTAAAGAAGTAGACATTGCTTCCTCGCATCTAGTCTCATGTCTAGCCTCTATTCTAGTAGGAGTATCAACAAGTGCACTAATCTCATCTCTAGCCTCTATGCTAGCTAAAATTATAGAACATCTACTAAATTGCGCTCTATCAATATATGGATGTACTCTTCTTCCCAATACAAAAACTTGCATCCATTCTACTCCCTCCCTTGCACAATACATGCCTTCTATTTGTCAAAATATATATGTATCTAGACATGTTTTAGTATATAGGTACATCCATTTTTGGACAAATGGAAGTCAAGTATTTTGGAACGGAGGGAGTACACAATAAAAAGTTTAAGTTAGCACAACTAGTCTAATCCGAGAGCACAACCGAAGATTTGGTTGGGTTCTTCCTCCTTTTGCCGACACGTGGTACATCCAACATCCAGGTCGTGTCATGAAAGAAAATAGAGTGGTCGTTGAAGCCACGAGATGTGCATCTTGGGTTAAACTATAAATAGAATATTACTACTCTTGGGTAACTCCAAAAGCGGCCACCGAAGATCTTTATTGGATTTGTTTTTCATCACCAGCACGTCGAGGTGAAAGATGTGCAGGTTCAGTGGGTCCTCTTGCGTTTTCACTGACATGTGGGGCCGCATGTGAGCAAAAAGACAATGGGCTCCACGCGTCCGCTGGCTGGCTGAGAAGAGAGATAGAGGAGGGCTGAGCACGGACTGCAGGAAATTTGTTCTACGTACCTCGATATAGGCTCGATATAGTGGGGTGGCATGGGCCATAACTAGCATTCACGTCTAGCAGTACGGCACACACCACCCACACGAGTCCCATCCGACACCAATTTCTTGGAGTCCGTGCTACAACCATCTCTTCTCCCTCCTGTTTTCTCAGCCATCGCGCTGGGCGGGGTGGGGGTTTGCCGATAGTCGGTTTGCTCAACTGCGGTCCCCACTTGTAAGTGAAAATGCAACACCACACGCATTCCCGCTTGAGCGGCGTGCCAGACCAACCGTGTGTGGGTGCGACGCGAACACGGTAGGCTTTTCCTTTTGAACTCATAAATTGTAAAATTTGGTTCTGCTCCATGGCGCGACTGATAGATAGAAAATAACTATTTTGCCTAGAGTAATGAGAAGTTTGGTTCTGGCGCTGTTCATGCATGGAGTACGTATGAAAATTATGAAGTTGATGCGAAAGGTAAGATAATTACTGTAGTATCATATACTACTACATGGATTTGACGGAAAGATAAAAATACATACGGATCCATCAATGACATCCTCACGCCCTAGTGCACCGGGTCACCAACCGACGTGTGAGGAGCAGCGGCGTTGGCGGCGAGCTCAACGTGCTTCTGAACAGTGCTATCCAAGGTTGCCCTGCGGTCCAAGAAGGCCAGCGTCCTATCGTCTTCCTCTTACATGTAGTAGTCCTTGTGGACGATTTGCGCATAGACGTGGGTGATTATGTCGATGGTGTCTTGCTGCGCCAGGCGCTGCGCGGCGAGCGCGACCTCGAGGTGGACATTCTCCGGCGCGACGGCAGGCAGTCGCAGGGCCACCAGTGCGTCGAAGAGGTTGTCACCATAGTGGCCGTTGAGGGTGGCGGGCATCACAGAGCCTGGGCGAGTCGGCTGGAGGCTTATGTCAAAGTCGTCCACAAGCTTCTTGACGACGGTGAACTTGTCGAGGAAATCGACGAGGACCTCGTCGAACAAGGAGACGAAGCTGTCGTCCAAGCGGCTCCTCGCCCTGGCGGCCTCAAGCAATACTACCTGGAGACGTTCCTTGGTGCTAGGCCGCAAGCCGGCGTCATGGACCATCTGGCACAGCAGGCTGATGCTCGCGCTCATCGCCTCCATCGGTCTAGCTTAGCTTCTAGTCAACCGATCTTGCGATTCGAGTGATCACTCTTGCCCTTGGTTAGCGTGCGTAGGTGCGTAGGATTTCGTACTACTCCTCGGCCCTCTACTGCACCTGCCTTTGGCTGTATGATAGGTGGGCTAGCCACCCCCTGGGCCCACGTGTCATTCACCCAAAGGAAGTTGCCGTAAGTCAATGAAGCTGCGTCCCCCTCTGTGCCGGTGCAGTATAGTCATCTCACCGGATCTCTAGTTGGGGCCAAACGAGAGAAGTTTGATGTTTACTAGTTTATTGGCCCCCTTTGCATTTTGTGCCAAGTTTTGACCTTTGATTTAACTAATAAAATGTTAATGCATGTAAACAAAAATGTTGTGTAAGTCACCTTACGAAAACCAAATAATCCCAAAATACTTAGGCATGATGCATTAACTCCCTCCTTGTTTCTTATTTCATGACATATCAACCAATGAGAGATGTGGGCCGTGCATGCTTTCAATGACTTGAGACTACAAAACATGACATGCAGTGTTTAGTTCATTGCATGTAATCCTATTAGTACTCTAGTTAGCAAAAAACATTAAGTTCTCTCGCCGATAGGAATAAAACACCATGTATTTATTTACAGAGGGAGTAGTACATTTTTTGTGACATGCATTACTAGATATTGCTAGTCAAATACTAAAATCCAGATGGACGTGGTAGTACTCCTAAATCCAGACGGTGGTGCTACTAGTACTAGTAGTAGTACTACCAATGTAGTAGTAGGAGTACTAACACTGTACTACCCATTGGTCAAATTATTATGTGCTGCTCCTCACAGTGAAGTGACAAGACCCCTGCACCGGAGATGACACCTGAGTATAGGCGCCGTGTTCGGCATACCATAGTCAGCCTCACCGTCTACAGTCACTATCATCATGGCTGTAGAGCTAGCCTGCTTACAACTATCCCTGTTCGACATAATTTCCCATGCATAGATGCCCGTGCATTGCATGGAACACCAAGATTGGGGGTGGACGGCTCCAGCAGCGGCCATCGCGCCAGATTTTTTCACGGCCTTATAGATGTGGTGGGGAGGAGATAAGGCTGATTGTGAGAGACAATGATTTTTTTGTAAATAGGGAACAAGTGCGGGAATCTTTTTGCCAAAATGGAGAAGCTTGGTTTGTATGCGTCAGATCTAGATCCGACGGCTATTGGCGAAAGATGGGAGGCACAACATCATCACCAACTCAGGACCCGTTTGATTCGCAGGATTTTGAAAATGCAGGAATAGGACATGGCAATATTACAAGTTTCAAACTGATATTACAAATGTTAGGAGTAATGCTGCACCTACGAAGAGGGAATTACTAGGAAGTTTATGTAAGAACTTTCGTTACTTTAGGTGGATGCAGCATTATCGTACAAACTAAAATCCACCTCCCTGACAAGTCACTAATGGGTAAATAAGTTTTCAAGTCTCTGGCCACTTGATGTTTCAAAAACAAATTCAGCTTCTGCGGTGACTTTGTCATTTAGGCTTAGACGCTTGCGGTGATCAGCACGCCATTCATTGTTGCGCCAGAGAATGCCAAACCTCATTACCTTGAGCACACTTGCCTCTAGAACAAAGAACCTGGCCAATTTAATCTCAAATGAGCTGCCTCGGTAGTCAATCAAATCAATTTCTGTAAGATGGAGATCAAGGCATTCGATGAGATTGTTATGGTGCAACACATTTTTCACTTCCGGGTCTTTTTTTATCTGCAAAAGAAGAGAACATATTAGAGCAACTGGCTGCATAAGATTGTCGTGTCATCAAGAGTACCAATATCATTCGCTCATACGATAGGGTTGGCTGGCTAGTGATATTTTTTCACTCTCTCTCTCTCTCTCTCTCTCTCTTTCTGTTTCCTCTCATTTAACTAGGAGCATGTGAAGAGCATGGGCATTTGTTGCCTTCCACTATGTGGCCGATGCCATATTTCACAAAATATGCCACATAATACGCATCGATGTCAAATCAAAAGATTTTGGCACCGCTCTCGCGATGTGAGAGAGTTGGCACCGCTGTGCACACAGACCCACATGTATAAACAAATCAATCAAACCAGCTACATCAGCCTCTCACTCTCCCAAACAAAAGGAAATATTTTACATCTCATGTCCACACCAGGCAGTACCGGCCATCAAGGCATGAGGGTCAGGTCACAAACCAAACTGACAAATAAAGTTTGAGAGAGATTGAGGAGCCCCGATAAGGCTGAGTGGTGTGTCAGATAGCTGAGAGGGGGAAAGAGATATTCCATCCGCTCGATAATGCAGTGCATGTAAAATTTTTATAAGTCAAACTTTGGAAACTTTGATCAGGTTTACGCAAATGTTATTTATATCTACAATACCAAAGATACATCATACAAAACTACATCTCATGGTGAATCTAATGGTATATGTTTGCCGTACTAGATGTAATTCTTTTTCTCCACGTACATGGTCAAACTTTGTGATGTTTGACTTTTCAATAAATCTATATGCTATGGACCGAGGAGAGTGCCTCAGTCAAGACAGATCAAGTGCGTGTGAAGGAGAATGAGTAAGTGTGCAAAAAGAGTATGTGTGTGAAAGAGAAAGTGACAACAAACGATAAATTAGAGAGAGAGAGTGTTTTTTTCGTTTCTTATGCGAACATATCATGCATGCATCTCCGAGATGGAAAAGCGAGGTGAGGAGATACACGAAGATAGCTAGTGTGTGATTGTTTGCAATGGAGAGAGACACCCCTGTAGCACATGTCCAATAGAGGTCTGGACAACAAGGAACAAAGGTCGAGAGGGACACATGGATGGCATGGACACATGCATGGGGAGGGAGAGAGGGTGTGTTTGTGATAGAGAGATCCCGTCGAGATCGTGAGGGGACTATATGGGTGGGAGATCGAGGGAGTGCGTGCGCGATAGAAAGATGCCCCGAGAGAAATCGAGATAGACCATCCACATGTTTGTGATGGAGACTAAGATTAGCTAGTCATATACATATAGGGGGACTGCATGTGCCTACAATTGAGTGAGAGACCATCATACTTGGCTAGCTGGGCATGAGATTGTGTGTGCGCGCGTGTGAGATGGAGAGAGAACGAGGGGGAGAGATAGAGTTTTAGATGGGCCTATCGAGTGCGAGTGAAATATGCATGTGTATGTGTGACCCAGGTGGATGGAGAGTTTGAGAGAGGGGGGAAGAGCTCCGAGACGACACAATGGTGCGTGAGAGAGTTACGGGCAAAGAGCCAGGAATTTATGTGTGTACGATGAGTGCACCCAAGATATCTAGCTTGGACTGGCTAGAGTATCATACATAGTGTGCGAGAGAGACCTATAGATGGTGTATATATGCATGCGAAATAGAAAGACCCCCCACATACACACACAAAGAGAGAGAGAGAGATGGAGAGAAAGGGAGAGGGACCAACACGGTTTTTGTGTCGGATGCATGCGACGGAATTGAAGATTGTCGGCGAGAGAGAGAGAGAGAGAGAGAGAGAGAGAGAGAGAGAGAGAACAGGAGTCCAGGAGAGGGGTGTCGTGGTTCTAACTCTGACAGTGATGTAGGGGGGTATGTATGGAGAGGCTAGATCTCAGCTATTGGGAAGTTGTAAACACACCAAGATGTACGAGTTCAGGCCCTTCGCGGAGGAAGTAACAGCCCTACGTCTCGGTGCCCGGAGGCGGTCGACTGGATTACTAGCGTGTGAATAAAAGGAGTGCGAACCCTCCATACTGAGGAGGGGGGTGGCTTATATAGAGTGCGCCGGCCCCCTCCTGCCCTCAGTAATGCAGGGTTTAAGGTACATTTAAGGTTGGGCGTTACCGGTAACGCCCTTAATAAAGTGTGATAATGACCATAAAGACTACTTAATAGCCGACCGTTTGCCTGTGGAGTGACTCTAGGTCTCCTGGCAGTCGAGTGGTTGGCTTCATGGTCGAGTGTCTTGAACCCGTCGAGTGGGATACCTTCAAGTCGATTGAAAGGTGACTTTTCCTAGGGATGTCCCAGGGTAGGGCTTTTTGGACAGGCCCGTGCCCCTACCCTAGGTACATGGCTTCATCATTAGCCCCCGAATGGATCGAGGTTAGAGTGGGGAAAGAGTTGGAGATCTTTCCGACCGGTTCTTTGGGCTACCTGAGCGCCTCGTCTTGGGCCAACCGTCACGGATGACGTCATCAACCTCTTTCAGTCGCCTTGATCCATTCCAGGCCTTTCGTCGAGTGAATTTCTTTATGTGTGACATACCGAGTGTCGGTGCGAGCGGGGTCTTCTGTTTTAGCAGGTTGTTCTGTGGCCCGCGGGTGTCGCGGGATTTGGATTTCGGGAAGCGCGCGGGACGGGAGCGGCCGCAGTAATTGGAAGCGATAAAGTGGAAGCTCCTCGATCCTCGCGTTGCCTTTTTCGCCACGTACTGCGCGCGCGTCTGTTGCCGGATTTGACTAGATAGCCTGGGCCTACCAGTCAGCCATTCGGGAGCGGCCCCTTATAAGTTGCCGGCTCGGGGTTTCCAAACAGTGCGCTTCCTTCTTCCTCTCTCCCTTCGCGAGGTCCTATGCCACCTCCGTTCTCACCCTAGCGCCGCGGGTCCATGCAAGATTTGCCGGCGACGATGGCGAAGGACAAGACATCTGCCCTGGAGCGCGCGAAGAAGGCGGCGGCGCAGGGGAAAGGGAAGAGGTCCGCGCGGGGCGGATCCTCCTCAAGTTCTGCTCTGCCCCGAGGCTGGATCCAAGGCGACTGGATGCCGTCGGTGATCCGGCAAGAAGATCTCGACGACATGGTCGAGGGGGGGGGGTCATTCCCCATGAAGCCGCGCGTCTCCCGGGGAGAGAGACCGAACCTCAGCCCCGCGACGGTGAGTGCGTGCTCCTAGCCACCCATGTCGACCGCGGGTTTTCTCTGCCGCCCCATCCTTTTTCCGGAGCTTCCTGAACTTCTTCGGAGTGCAGCTTCACCACTTCACTCCCAACTCCATCGTATACCTTGCTGCTTTCATTTCCATGTGTGAGGGTTTCTTGGGTTGCCGCCCCCATTGGGGTCTCTTCAAGCACATCTTTACCTGTCGTTCTCAATCGGTCAAGAAGGCCAAGTCGAGTGATGAAAGGACGCAGGTGATCCAGCTGTGCGGGGGCCTGGCGATCCAGACGAGGGGAAAGAGTTGTTTTCCATCTATCACTTTCCCGGAGTCGGTCCGTGGCTGGCAGACGACCTGGTTCTACTGCCAAGACCAGGCGACCCCGGGATAGTCGACTGGTCTCCCCCCTTTCTCACTCGACCGAGCTGAAAAACCTGCTTCTCTGAAAGTGGCGCCGGAGGAAAGGGCCCAAGTCAAAGTGCTGGCCGGTCGAGTGGTTGAGCTTGTCCATGAGGGCGTGACGGGCATGGATTTGCTGGAGGTCTTCCTCCGGAGGCGCATCCAACCGCTCCAGGCTCGTGACCACCTGATGTGGCTGTACTCGGGTCTTGACGACACCACTCGGATCCACCCGGAGGAGGTCACTGATGAGATGCTGGAGGGGTGGCTGTCGAGCATCACAGGAAACAAGGACAACCCCCGAGGAGCCAGGAGGGTAATTCCACTCGACAACTCGTACGACGTGGACCAGGTATGTCTCTATGCTCCTGACTAAGATCTTGTTTTTCTTCATTGGTCTTCTATGAGTTGGTCGATTGACCTTTGTCTTGTCTGTTGTTTTTCAGGCGACTACTGAGATGTACTCGACGCCCAATGGGGCAAAGGGGCCAACTGAGGAAGGGGAGGCGAGCGGAGGTGAGAGCGGGGACGATCAAGGCGAATGGGAGTCCGACGGTGAAGGAGAGGGAGGCGACGACGTCGACTCCAGCGAAGAGGAGGAGGAGGAGGTTGAACCCCCCCCGCCCGGAGGGGCGATCCAAGCTCACACACAATCCAGCGCGGGAGCGTGGTAGTGCGACTGCTCCTGTTGGGCAGTCATCGAAATGCCCCCGGACCTCTTCTCCTACGCCGACTGGAAAGGCTCCCAAGCACCCGCGCGCAGCGCCGTCCAAGCCGCCCAAGGCTCTGCCCAAGATGAAGATGGCCGTCCCCACCATTTCTGGGTAATAATAAAACTTGTTTTCCTTTATCGACCGTGGACGGATCCTTGGTCGATCCATTGAGCCAACCGACTGACTTTCGAGGCTTGCAGTGCTGCTACTTCTGAGATCTCCGCCAAGGACGACGACCAAGAGATGGAGGATGCTGTTACCTCCAACCCTGGTACGATTACTAACGTTCCGCTTTGAGTCGACTAAACATTTATTGCAACCCTGGTCGATTGAATGTTTCGTTTGTAGCCCCTGCTCATGTTATCGACCTCCCGGATGATGACGATAACGGTCCGTTGAGAGTGAGGAGGCACAAGAGGGCGTCGGCTGACAAGACCCCCCAATCCGCTCCGGCGTCCGAGGCCGTGGCTCGGGATGGTGGTGACACCACTCGGGCTTCTGTGACCTTCGCCGTTCCTCTGGCGAGTGCGCGGCCCTCGTCGTCGACTGCGGATCCGTCTTCGCTTTTTGCCGCATACCCCGTCCCTGAGGACCAAGCGGCTGCTGCAAAAGAGGCTATACGTTAGGCGGGGATCATGATGGAGCAAGTGAAGTTGGCTCGGGAGGCCAGCCAAGCAGCTTATGACGCGAGCTCGGCTCTTCAGAGCAACGTCCAGGTCAGTCGACTCAACGTTTGGTCTGTTATGATATGCTGTTTGAAGAATCTCTTTTCCAAAGATCTTTGTATCTGTACACCCACTGGGTGTGTCTGCCAATTCTTGGACGAGTGGGGGCACGCTAAGTGCACCCACTGGGTGTAGTCCCTGAGACTACGGTGGACTGCGGGCAGTCGACTGTAGTCTTTATATTGTGTTGCTGTAGCTGTATTTCTTCATTCGGTATGGTCAGGCCATGTCGAATGGGACTGTATCCGGTCGACTGTGGGCAGTCGACTTCTTCTTTTTTTTATAGTGGGAGCACGCTGAGTGCACCCACTGGGTGTAGTCCCCGAGACTACTGTCGAATGTTCTTGATTCGGCTGTAGTCTTAGAAACGTCATCATTGTCTCTTGGTTGCTCGGAAGCAACTTGTCTTGGACGTCTGTCGACTGATTTTTCTTTTTATAGAAATCTTGTGAACTTGTAGCTCGCTATACTGAGTTGGAGAATCAGCAGATCCAGCTCAACCTTAACTTGAAGCTTGCTCAGGAGAATTTGAAGAAGGCGCAAGAAGAAGCAAAAGGTATGGCTGGTGAGGTTCTCCATTCTTAATGGGTGGCTTTTCTTTCTTGTCCATTCTTGATGTTGGTTCCACTCGACGCGCCGCAGATAAACTGGAGGAAGCTCTGAAGAAGAAGGATCAAGACCTTGCAGAGGCACAGAAGGAGGCCTCGAGCAAAATGAAGCTCGCAGAAGAGAAACTGGCTTCGGTCGGAACTCTTGAACAGGAGAACTCCAGACTGAAAACTGCTCTCGAGACAGCTAATCGAGATGCCAGTCGACTGAAGAAAGAAAAGATGGCTCTGCACGACAAGGCGGGTGAGCTGGCGGGGAAGGTAAAAGATCTGGAGGCTTATCTCGGTGGACTCGCCAAGAAGCTGTTCGTCATGCTCGAAGGTAATTATTCCAACCCAGCTGTCTTGTAGTTGCCGAGCCCGCGTACGGCCACTGTCTTATTCTTGAATCGTGTTTGCAGAATTCTGCCAGAGCTTCAAAGAGGAAACCAGTCGAGTGGAGCCAGGCTTGGATCCCGCCAATTCTCTCGTGAAGGACGAGGCTGCTATGAACGTGCTCCGACTGGAGTCTCATGTTACCAGCGTTGTTGATTATCTTGCTCGGCTGAAGGTTGCGATGTCGCGGGTCGACACATCACTCTGGCCCGGAACGACACTTCAGAATGACCTCGAGTCCCTGATGGTCCGGCTGAATGAAGTCCCGGGTCGAGTGGCGGAATGGAAGAAATCTTCTGCTAGATGTGGTGCTGATGTCGCTCTGTCTCTGGTCCGCGTCCATTGCAAGGAGGCGCGAGAAGAAAAGCTGGCCGCCATCCAAGTTGCCAATACCAGGAAGCACAACTTTCAGGACTTCATGGAGACTTTTATTGCTGCTGCCACTCGTATTGCAGACGGGATCGACTTGGACGAGTTCGTCGCCCCTTCCAGTCCTCCTCCTGAGGAATGAAAAACTTTTATGCTTCACTTTAAATTTGCCTCGGAATGCCGAGTGGATTTGTAACCGTTAAACTCTGCCGAGCCGAGGGCTTGAGTCCTTTGATCTGAGGTCTGGGACCTTTTAGGCTTTATCTGATCTTGATTTCTCGTTGAATATCTTCATGGTTTGATTCGTCGAGTGGATCTTGATCTTCACTCGGAATAACATTGTATTTGTGGTGCAGCTCCGAAGGGGAAGGTAGCAGTCGACTCGCGGATTGGGTTGTGTCTTGTACTTAGGCAAGCACTGGGCTGCAGCTAAGCCTCCGAGTGAGAGGTTTGCTCTCCACTCGGTAGGATTTTTAAACACTTAGGCGAGCGTTGGGTTGCAGCTAAGCCCCCGAGTGAGAGGTTTGCTCTCCACTCGGTAGGATTTTTAAACACTTAGGAGAGCGCTGGGCTGCAGCTAAGCCCCCGAGTGGGAGGTTTGCTATCCACTCGGTAGGATTTTTAAACACTTAGGCGAGCGCTAGGCTGCAGCTAAGCCCCCGAGTGGGAGGTTTGCTCTCCACTCGGTAGGATTTTTAAACACTTAGGTGAGCACTGGGCTGCAGCTAAGCCTCCGAGTGGGAGTCTGGCTCGCCACTCGGTAGGATTTCTAATCACTTAGGCGAGGGCTTGGACTGCAGCTAAGCCCCCGAGTGGGAGGTTTGCTCTCCACTCGGTAGGATTTTTTCAAACTTAGGCGAGCGCCTGACTGCAGCTAAGCCTCTAAGTGAGTAGGATTTCTAATCACTTAGGCGAGGGCTTGGACTGCAGCTAAGCCCCCGAGTGGGAGGTTTGCTCTCCACTCGGTAGGATTTTTTCAAACTTAGGCGAGCGCCTGACTGCAGCTAAGCCTCTAAGTGAGAGAACTTAGGCGAGTACTGGACTGCGGCTAAGCCCCCGAGTGGGAGGGTTGCTCTCCACTCGGTAGGATTTTTTTCAAACTTAGGCGAGTGTCTGACTGCAGCTAAGCCTCTAAGTGAGAGAACTTAGGCGAGTACTGGACTGCAGCTAACCCCTGAGTGGGAGGATTGCTCTCCACTCGGTAGGATTTTTTCAAACTTAGGCGAGTGCTGACTGCAGCTAAGCCTCTAAGTGAGAGAACTTAGGCGAGTACTGGACTGCAGCTAAGCCCCCGAGTGGGAGGATTGCTCTCCACTCGATAGGATTTTTTCAAACTTAGGCGAGTGCCTGACTGCAGCTAAGTCTTTAAGTGAGAGAGAACTTAGGCGAGTACTTGACTGCAGCTAAGCCCCCGAGTGGGAGGATTGCTCTCCACTCGGTAGGATTTTTCAAACTTAGGCGAAATGGATTCGCAGCTAAGTCACCCACTTATGCAAACAAGAGTGATAGCAATTATTGGGACGCTCTTGTCTTTGGTAAAAATGAACTGCAGAAATTTTTTGTTATTACATCTCGTCCAAGGGAGAACTCAAGTGTAAAAGGGGCGGAGTAGTTCCGCATTCCAAGCTCGTGGTTCGTCAATCTGGTGGTCAACATTGTAGAGGTGATATGCTCCATTGTGGAGGACTCTGGTGACGATGAAGGGGCCTTCCCAAGTAGGAGCAAGTTTGTGTGGTTTCTGTTGATCCACTCGGAGGACCAAATCTCCTTCCTGGAAGGCTCGACTCTTCACATTTCTGGCATGGAATCGACGCAAGTCTTGCTGATAGATGGTCGATCTGATCATAGCCATTTCCCTCTCCTCCTCTAGGAGGTCGACTGCGTCTTGCTGGGCCTGCTCTACTTCGTCTTCGTTATAAAGCTCGACTCTGGGGGCGTTGTGAAGTAGATCACACGGCAGGACGACTTCGGCTCCGTAAACCAGAAAAAATGGCGTATTTCCGGTCGATCAGTTCGGGGTGGTCCTCAGCCCCCACAAAACCGACGGAAGTTCGTCGACCCAAGCGCCTGCTGCGTGCTTGAGATCACGCATCAATCGAGGCTTCAATCCTTTGAGAATCAGACCATTTGCTCTTTCAGCTTGTCCATTCGACTAAGGATGCGTGACCGACGCGTAGTCGACTCGCGTGCCTTGAGAGGCGCAAAAAGCTCTGAACTTGTCTGAATCAAAGTTTGACCCATTGTCGGTGATGATGCTATGCGGGACCCCACATCTGAACGTCAGCCCTCTGTCGAAACTGATAGCAGTGCAAGCATCGAGATTCTTGATAGGCTTGGCTTCAATCCATTTGGTGAACTTGTCGACTGCCACAAGCACATGCGTGAATCCGCTCCTGCCTGTTCTCAGTGGACCGACCATGTCCAGTCCCCAAACAGCAAAGGGCCAGACGAGTGGAATGGTCTTCAGGGCTGATGCAGGCTTGTGTGACATGTTGGAGTAGAACTGGCAACCTCCACACTTGTCGACTATCTCTTTTGCCATCTCATTTTCTCTTGGCCAGTAAAATCCTGCTTGGTATGCTTTAGCCACAATGGTCCGAGAGGACGCATGGTGACCACAGGTCCCCGAGTGGATATCATTAAGGATCATCTGACCCTCTTCTGGTGTTATGCATTTCTGACCGATTCCAGTCGCGCTTTCCCTATACAACTGTCCCTTTATGACTGTGAAGGCCTTGGATCGGCGGACGATCTGTCGAGCCTCTTCCTCGTCCTCCGGGAGTTCTTTCCTCAAGATATACGCGATGTATGGTACCGTCCAGTCAGGAGTGATAGCCAAGACTTCCATGACTAGGTCGACCACAGCAGGAATTTCGACTTCAGTCGGATCTGTGGCACTTTTCGGTTGCGGGGCTTCTTCTGCGAAGGGATCCTCCTGGACTGACGGTGAGCGGATGTGCTCCAAAAACACATTGCTGGGAATGACTTCTCTCTTGGAGCCTATCTTTGCCAGATCATCTGCTGCTTGATTTTTCAGTCGGGGGATGTGATGAAGCTCTAACCCCTCGAATTTCTTTTCTAGCTTTCTTACTGTGTTGCAATAGCCAGTCATAGCTGGGCTTCTGACGTCCCACACCTTCATCACCTGATTAACCACCAAATCTGAGTCGCCGTAGACCATGAGGCGCCGGACGCCGAGTGAAATGGCCATGCGCAACCCGTACAAGAGTGCTTCATATTCTGCTTCATTGTTGGAGGAATCGAAGTGAATCTGGAGAACGTATCTGAGCTTATCTCCTCGGGGGGAGACCAATACTACCCCAGCACTGGAACCATTCAGCATCTTAGATCCATTGAAGAACATGGTCCAGTGCTCCGAGTGAACTTGAGTCGGGAGTTGCTGTTCAATCCACTCGGCGACGAAATCTGCAATTGCTTGGGACTTGATAGCCTTCTTTGCTTCAAACTTGATATCTAGGGGGAGGAGTTCAATCGCCCACTTAGCCACTCGACCAGTTGCATCTCTGTTGTGCAAGATCTCTGACAGTGAAGCGTCGCTGACGACTGTAATGGAATGGTCAGAGAAGTAGTGTGCAACCTTCTTCGTGGTCATGTAGATCCCATATACAAGCTTCTGGTAATGGGGATATCTTTGCTTCGAAGGGATCAAAACTTCAGACACATAATATACTGGGCGCTGAACTCTGAAGGACTTTCCTTCTTCTTCCCTCTCGACCTTGAGTACTATACTGACAACTTGTCCCGTGGCCGCAATGTACAGCAGCAGAGGCTCTTTACTGATTGGGGCAGCAAGCACCGGCTGGGTGGAGAGCAGAGCTTTGAGCTCTGCAAACGCTGCGTCAGCTTCTGGAGTCCACTCGAACTTGTCAGACTTCTTCATCAGTCAGTAAAGAGGCAACGCCTTTTCGCCGAGACGAGAAATGAATCGACTTAGAGCGTCCAAGCAACCTGTAAGTTTCTGGACATCATGTACACGCACAGGGCGCTTCATCCGGAGTATGGTGCCAACTTTCTCGGGATTGGCGTTGATTCCTCGTTTGGAAACGAGAAAACCGAGTAACTTTCCACCTGGAACTCCGAATGTGCACTTTGATGGATTGAGCTTGATATCATATCCCCTGAGGTTAGCAAAGGTTTCGGCAAGGTCAGTCAGTAGGTCGGAACCTTTCCGTGACTTAACCACAATATCATCCATGTATGCTTCTACGTTCTGACTGATCTGAGTGAGTAAACACTTCTGAATCATCCTCATGAACGTGGCTCCGGCATTCTTGAGGCCGAAGGGCATGTTGACATAACAGAAGCACCCAAATGGGGTGATGAAAGCCGTTTTGATCTCGTCGGGTCCATACAGACGGATCTGATGGTACCCTGAATAAGCATCTAGAGAAGACAAACGCTCACACCCCGCGGTCGAGTCCACTACCTGGTCAATGCGGGGGAGAGGGAAATGATCTTTCGGGCAGGCCCGATTGATGTGTTTAAAGTCAATGCACATGCGAAGTGACTTGTCCTTTTTGGGGACCATGACAACATTGGCGAGCCACTCGGAGTGGTAAATCTCTCGGATGAATTCCGCTGCTAAGAGCCGAGCCACCTCCTCGCCAATAGCTTTCCTCTTCTGGACGGCGGACCGTCGAAGATGTTCTTTCACAGGCTTGAACTTCGGGTCGACTCGTAGACGGTGCTCAGCTAGCCCCCTGGGAACTCCAGGCATGTCAGAAGGCTTCCATGCGAAGACGTCCCAGTTCTCACGGAGGAACTGGATGAGCGCTTCTTCCTATTTGGAGTCGAGCGTCGTCGAGATGTGAGTCGGAGCAGCGCCGGGGTCGGTCGGGTGAATGTGAGCTGGCTTAGTTTCACCGGACGACTGAAAAGCAGATTCTGAAGCAGGCTTCTTGGCTCATAGCAATTCACTCGGATCAGCAGTCTTCTGGTACTCTTGTAGCTCAACAACTGCCATCTGAGCGTCAGCAATCTTCGATCCTTTCTGAAAACACTCTTCTGCTTTCTTCCGATTGCCGGTAACGGTGATCACACCTCTAGGGCCGGGCATCTTCAACTTGAGATACATGTAGCATGGTCGGGCCATGAAGCGTGCATAAGCTGGCTGGCCCAGAATAGCATGATAAGCACTTTGGAAGTCCACAACCTCAAATGTCAACTTTTCCCTGCGGTAATTCTTTGAATCACCGAAAACCACGTCGAGAGCAATCTGGCCGAGTGACTCGGCTTTCTTTCCAGGAATGACTCCATGGAAGCTCATGTTGCTGGCACTGAGCCTAGACATCGGAATGCCCATCCCTTTCAATGTTTCAGCATACAATATGTTCAGGCCACTGCCACCATCCATCAGGACTTTGGTCAGTCGAGTGCCTTCGACAACTGGGTCGACCACCAAAGCTTGCCTCCCAGGGGTGGCAATGTGTGTAGGGTGATCGGACTGATTGAATGTGATGGCAGTCTGAGACCACTTCAGATAACTGGGTGTCGCCGGAGCAACCATATTCACCTCACGGTTAATGACTTTCAGTCGACTTTTGCTTTCGACATCAGCAAAAATCATCAGGGTGGAATTGATTTGGGGGTATCCGTCGTCGCGATCTTCCTTGTCCTCGACTCTGTCCGACTCTTTTTCCTTATCTTTGGGCTGTTTGCCCTGAAACTGCTGGATCAGGAGCCGGCACTGTCGAGTGGTATGCTTTGGGTAAATGAAATTACCCTCTTCATCTTTCTTGGTGTGGATGTGACATGGCAGATCCAAAACATCATTTCCATCTTGATCCTTGACTTTCTTGGGCTTCCAGGGGCCTTTGGGTTTTCCCTTCAAATTTCCCTGGGTTGCGGCCAGGGCCTCCCCAGGGGCGGCTGGCTCGGCCTTCCGCTTCTGCTTCCGACTGGAATTGCCTCCGGTTTCCTGGGCGACTGCTTTCTGCTTGCCACTCCGGAGTCGATCTTCATCTTCTCCGTTAGCGTATTTGGTGGAAATTTCCATCATCCGATTCAAGGACATTTCTCCGGTCCGACCGAACTTCAGTTTCAACTCTCTGTTCTTGACGCCTTCTTTAAAGGCACAAACTGCTTGGTGATCCGGTACGTTCTCAACTGTGTGATGCAAAGTGATCCACCTCTGGATGTAATCCTTCAGGGTTTCACTTGGCTTCTGCATGCAAGACCGCAATTCTGTAAGGCCTGCGGGTCGCTTGCATGTTCCCTCAAAGGTTGTGACAAACACTCGAGAGAGATCCTCCCAAGTGTAGATGCTGCTGGGTGCTAACTGATTCAGCCACGCTCTGGCCGAGCCCTCTAACAGGAGAGGCAGATGCTTCATAGCCACCTCATCATTGCCACCGCCAATCTGTACAGCCACTCGGTAATCTTCGAGCCAAGTGTCAGGCTTAGACTCACCGGTGAACTTGCTGACTCCAGTCGCCAACCGAAAGTTGGGAGGAATCACCGCGGCCCTGATGGCTCGACTGAAACACTCTGGCCCTGAAACACGTATTCTGCTGCTGGCGGGCGCACCTCTGTTCTGGCCTTCCCGATGAGCCCTGTTCTTGTCAACCAAGCCTTGAACGAGGACAGATCTCACGTCAAAGCCTGGGTCCCTGGGGTCGACGGGAATCCTCTGCCCAACGCTATGACGGCACCTGTCATCTCGATGTCGAGGCGCATATGACCCACTCCTCGGGGGGGGGGGGGGGGGGGGGTTGGCACTCGACGTCGATCATCACGATCGGATCGGTGATCATACTGCTCATTCCTTCTGTACTGATCATGCCGGTCGCCACGTCCCTCACGCCTCGGGGGCGACCGCGGGCTGTGAGCCGACTGGACTGTATCTGTTGCAACGGATCGACTGTGGATCCTATTCCGCGACTGAGAAACAGCGGAATTCTGGTTTCCCGCCGCCCGGAGCAACGCTCTGATCTGTAACAAGCCCCTGCGAGCCTCCGACTGGGAGGGCTGAATCGATTCTGCTATACGGGCCGCGGCGGCCAAATTCTGAACTGGGGTTCGGTATACCTGCGTCGGCGGGAAGAGCTGGCGTCGACTAGACTCGGGAGCCCGCTGACGCGCTTGCTCGTCGAGTGCTCGCTGGAGATTCTCCAGTCGAGTGCGCTCGGCCAAATTAGCCAAGCGCGCGTCCTCCAAGGCCCGGGCCTTGGGGGACTCTCCGACGATAGGAGTGCGGAGTGCGTCCGTGTTCCGGCGGCGAAGCTCTTCTCGCTATAATGACGTGAGAGGTTCGGGGAGATACTCATCGTGGGGATGCGACGGGTCGCCCCCACCCGTGCCTCCATCAGCGCGAGGGAAACCGGGAGGACTGTGCGTTCCATCGACCGCCAGGATCTCAGCCGCCGGGTCGCTGCTGTCGCATTCGGATGCGGTCTCTGCGGAGCCAGTCGACAGGTCGAACAGGCCGCAGAGGGATTCGTCAGGCTCGATTGCCGCGACTTGCGGAGCGGCCGACTGGCGAGCCACGGCATGCCTCACCCACCTCTGAAGTCTCGACCGACCGGAGCGCTTGCGCCGGTGGGAGACAGAGCAGGGAGATGATACGGGGGCCGACCGATACTGGGTCGACGGCTGCCGCAGGAGGACGCCACGAACGCATGCGCGGAAATGCGTCGCACCGCGGACGGGGAGCGCGTCGATGTCGAGTGGCGACTCGTGAAGCCAGGCGGAGTCGTCGGTGATGAACGTGAGCGCGCCGAGGCGGATCTCGCTGCCCTCCACCAAAACTCCGCACGAAACCATGATCAAAGGGATCGGAAAAATCGCAACTTCTCCAATCAAGCGCTAAGATTCCTGCCCCACGGTGGGCGCCAACTGTCGTGGTTCTAACTCTGACAGTGATGTAGGGGGGTATGTATGGAGAGGCTAGATCTCAGCTATTGGGAAGTTGTAAACACACCAAGATGTACGAGTTCAGGCCCTTCGTGGAGGAAGTAACAGCCCTACGTCTCGGTGCCCGGAGGCGGTCGACTGGATTACTGGCGTGTGAATAACAGGGATGCGCCGGCCCCCTCCTGCCCTTAGTAATGCAGGGTTTAAGGTACATTTAAGGTTGGGCGTTACCGGTAACGCCCTTAATAAAGTGTGATAATGACCATAAAGACTACTTAATAGCCGACCGTTTGCCTGTGGAGTGACTCTAGGTCTCCTGGCAGTCGAGTGGTTGGCTTCATGGTCGAGTGTCTTGAACCCGTCGAGTGGGATACCTTCAAGTCGATTGAAAGGTGACTTTTCATAGGGATGTCCCAGGGTAGGGCTTTTTGGATAGGCCCGTGCCCCTACCCTAGGTACATGGCTTCATCAAGGGGGAGGTCGCGTTTTACGCATCAAAGACTAATATAAACCTTGTTTCGATATAAACTTGCATTCAAATATTTAAATTGGAGAACATATTGTCTGCAATCCACACATGAACGGATATATGCGTATATCAAACAAGTTGATTAATTTGACTTTCAACATGTTCATGGAGTACTATAATACTGTACCACATGCTACTCGTGTCACATCCCTAGTTCTGGTATGACCTAGACTACCTAGTCATGTGTGCATCATGTCTAAATTTCTGAAACTTGAATTGAGGATTGTTGAAACCTCAGAAATCTGATTAAAAGAAGGGCAAGCACCCTTTAAATTGCATTCTGTGAATCCAAAATGCCCTAAAAATAGTTTTGTGAATTTTGGCAAGAGTTATATATCAAACCAAAATTCTGGAACATTTTAAGAAATTATTTGGTCTCTGAATTTAAATCAATAATCTATTTGAATTTGGGGATATATTCATAATATATAATGAATATATTTTCAAATGCTTTCAAATGTTTTATGTACTTTTGGAATAGTCCTGAGAGGTAACATAAAATATCTCAGAATGTTTTGGCACTGTTTGAAATTATTTTGAATTTGAAAACAGTGGCAAAATAAAATGAAAAGGGAAACAAAACAGAAAAACAAAATAGAAAAACAGAAACAAAAGAAAAACGAAAGGCCACCGGGCCTCTTACCCGCACCCACCTGGCGGCCCACCTACCTGGTCCAACCCACCTACCCCTCACTGCATCGTCTTCCTCCTGCCAGTAGGAGCAGCTGCGTGTTGATGCACGTGCAGCTACGGCGACCTCCTGCTTCGCTCTGGAGGCACGTCCTTCTCCCTGATCCCGCTCTTGGAGATGCCCTGGAGCCCCTCTGTCCTCCTCCTGCTTCTCTGGTTCCACACCTCCTCTGCTCCCTCGATCGCGTCCGAACGCAGCCGACGATCGCCGCCGCCGTTCGCGTAGCCAACGCCTCCCCCTTGACCGCTCGACGCATCCGGAAGAACCGCCATGACGCCTTGTCCTCGACGAGCCAAGCGACCAGGGACGCGCTGCATCGCCGCCACCATCGTCGTCTTCACCTCCGGCCGCCCGAGATCGCCGCCGTCGTTCCGGCTGCACCAATGCATCCCCAACCTCGCTCTCACGCCCGTCGACTTCACTGTGAGCACCACTTCGTTCTCCCCCTCTTCCAACCATCGATTGCGCTCCCTAGCCGTTGTTCCCGCCATGGCCAAAGCTTCTCGCTGCCGCGTTTGTCGCCGCCATCACTAGAGCTTGTGCTCGATGTTTCTGAGCGCGTCGGCGTGCCCCCCGTGCCTGTAGCTGTTGCCTAGCCACTTAGCTTGCCTGCTTGTAAGCTGCAGCCCTGAGCCCGAACAGAGCCGTGCTCCGGCCGCCGCCTTGCTCGACGTCGGCGCCATTCCCGGCCAACCCAGCAACTCCCACCACCCCCAATGGATGCGCGCTGCCCCCAGCTAGCCGTAGGTCCAAACGGCGCTCAATTCCGTGGACTACAGCGCGAACCCGACGCGTCTCCGCCGCTCGGTTTGGTCATCGCCGGCCCAACTCCGGTGAGGTGACATGGCGTCATTAGCCTGAGGCTAATTACCGCGTTAACCTCACCCTATGTCACTAACAGACCGGCCCCACCATGCTAATTAACCACGGGGTAAACCCCTGTTAGGTTTTAACCTAACCACAGTGGCCCACGCGTCAGCCTTGACCGTTCTGACATGGCCGTTGACTGGGCCCACAAGTCAGCGACCCTAGCTAGCACCGTGACACTGACCAGTGGGACCCACTGGTCAGGTTTGACCTGGACCAACCCCTTTGACCTGCTGATGTCATGCTTACACATTGCTGATGCAATACAGGAATTTCTGGATTAAATCTAATTCAGGAAATTCCAGAAAATAACCAAAACTTCAAAAATCCATAGTAAATCAACCGTAACTCCAAATGAAATAAATTATATATGAAAAATTATCAGAAAAATCCAACCTATCCATTTATGCTACTTTCATGCATGTTAAACCAACTTATACCCCCTGTATAAGTGAAAACATGATAATGGCATATTAAATACCCCTTATGGAGTTTGCATATGAACCCTTGGTTCATATGGACTTCATTTAAATTGTTGCTAGATGCATTAGTACAAATCATATCATATTGCCATGTCATCATCATGCATCATATTGTCGCATTTGCATTGATTGTGTTCTTCTCTATTGCCGGTGCTTGTCCCCTCTCGGTAGGCGTATCCCGACGATGAGTTCGATGACACCGATGAAGAGCTATAATATCTTCAGAAGTGCCAGGCAAGCAAAACCCCCTTGTTCATTCCGATACAATCCCACTCTCTCGCTCCTGCTCTCTTTTACTACATTATGACAACACCGTTTCAACTGTTACATGCTGCGGTAGCTGAACCCCTTTCCTCTGCATGACCTGTCATTGCCCCAGTAAATAGATGAAACCCACTAGCATGAGTAGGAATTGTTTGAGCCCTGATGTGCCTACTCATTCATTCTTGTTGTCATGCCTGCTATTGCTTAGAGTTGAGTCAGGTCTGATTCATCGGGAATGAATTGGAATGTGGTGAACATGTCCTACCATTGAGAGCTAAGTGTGTGACCATGATTTGGTAAAGGTAGCGGTGAGAGGCCATGTAGGAGTACATGGTGGGTTGTCTCATTGCAGCCGTTCTCAGGAACTGAGTTCTGTGTTTGTGATCCATGAACAGTTACTACCACACATTGGGTTCCGGTAACTCAGCCCCTCTCGGCTTATTAATCAACTCGATCTCTGTCCAGGACTTGCAACTAGTTTCTGGTGTTTGTAGTCTACCAAGTGGCACCCGGTACAGGTGGGCTTGGGACAGACAGGGCACAGTGGCACGGTGTACCAAGTGGCACCTGGATGGTGGGCTTGGGAACCTTGCTCACATAGTTTGGGGCCGTGAGCGACACCCCGGCCGGATCTCCTTGCGGATGGAACCCGAATAGGCGATAAACCTGGACTAGAGACTTGTTGGCTAGTCAGGTCGTGGCCGACTCCCTCGCCCGGCTTCCGCTTGATGGTTGCCGAGGTACATGACGTGTATAGGGCGATAAGTGGTGAGAGCGTGTGTGAAGAAGTACACCCCTGCAGGGTTATCATTATCTATTCGAATAGCTGGATTCCTCGGATATGGAAACTTGGACCCCTTGCATAGTTCATAGACAAGTGAAAGTGGATACTCTAAAATGCGCAAGATAAGTGTGAGTGCTATGGATGGCGTTCTCGCAGGGAGACGGGAGCGGATCCATAGTGGTGTATTGGTATGGTGAAT
Organism: Triticum urartu; assembly: GCF_003073215.2. Classification (NCBI taxonomy): domain Eukaryota; kingdom Viridiplantae; phylum Streptophyta; class Magnoliopsida; order Poales; family Poaceae; genus Triticum; species Triticum urartu. The sequence continues at coordinate 92,227,783 of NC_053025.1, forward strand.
TTGTGGACTCGTGTGCGCCACCTCAAAAGAGTTACTTGCAGTCGTAGTTCAGGTTAGCCACTGAGTCAAAGCTGGCTTGCTGCAGTTAAACTCCACCACCCCCTTTATTGATACCGATGCATATGTAGTTAGTTCTGATGTAAGTCTTGCTGGGTACATTTGTACTCACGTTTGCTTAATTTATGTTTTGCAGAGAGACTTCAGTCTCACTAGTAGTTCCATGTGGACTTCGAAGTTTAGCTTGTTACCTCAGCTACGATCTTGTACCCTTGGGAGGGTCTTGTAGATAGTCAGGCTTCTGAGCCTTCTTCATTTGTAGCTGTCTGTCCTCAGACAAGTTAAGCTTCCGCATGTGCTTGTTGCTTGTATGCTATGTATGTTGGGTCATGAGACCCATGTGTGTAATATCTCGCTCCTCGGAGCCTAATGAATAATACTCTGAGTCGTAGAGTCTTGTTGTGATGCCATGTTGTATTGCACATATTGAGCATATTGTGTGTATGATTGAAATGCTTGGTATGTGTGGGATCCGACAACCTAGTTGTTTATCCTTAGTAGCCTCTCTTATGGGGAAATGTAGTCTTGTGCTTCCATGAGCCATAGTAGTCCGCTATAGCCCGGTTCACCGGAGTCCTGCTATCCTAGCACTACTGCTCCAGAACACTTGACTGGCCGGCATGTGATTCACTTCATTCCTGTGTCTGTCCCTTCGGGGAAATGTCACGCGGTGACATCCAGAGTCCTGTTAGCCCAGAGCTACAGCCCGGATTCGTATGCTGCTGACAGACATGCTCGATGTTGATTCATGTATGCCTGTCCCCGTAAGTTAGTGCCACTTTGGGTTCACGACTAGTCATGTCGGCCCGGGTTCTCTGTCATATGGATGCTAGCGACACTATCATATACGTGAGCCAGAAGGCGCAAACGGTCCCGGGCCATGGTAAGGCGACACCCGTGGGAATACCATGCGTGAGGTCGCAAAGTGATATGAGGTGTTACCGGCTAGATCGATGTGACTTGGAATCGGGTCCTGACAACTTTGGTATCAGAGCCTGACTGCCTGTAGGATTACCAAGCCAAGATGGTTGGAGTTGAGTCTAGAAATGCTTTAGCTATATAAGGGAATTGATTGTGGATGGGAACGTAAGGCTCTTTTTTACTCCTTATCCTCATGACCTTCTGAGCTGAGTCATCTTATCTTTTCTACGGGGTTAAGAACTAGGCTTGTCTTCTATCTCTCAGGATGACGTGTTACTAAACCGTAGTTGCTTAGGATTGTTGAGTTCAAGCCTCAGTTCAGTTCCTACTACTTCCATATGTTCATAGCTGGCCTCAGAACCTTGATATTGTGATGTTGAGTGGCTATGCCACCATTTTGCAGGATGTCTCAAATCATTTTGGGCATTTATAGCAGTTATGCTGTCCGAGTCATCCCAGGTTTCTAAATAGGCTGATGCATTTGCAAACCCCTTCTTTCGTTCCTGATGTCCCTTTGGGCCAGTTCAACCACACTAATCGGTGAGTTGAGGTACTTTATTGCCTCGACGTATATGTTGAAGCTTATTATGACCCTAGGTGTCTTAGGGAACAACCCAGTAATCTAGCCATGCTTTGTGTCCCAAGTGTGATCATTCTGGCCATCATTCTCGAAAGCATCCCGTGATGCCATTTAGTAGTAGGCATTCTACTCCTGCGTTCTTGACCCAAGATTCACCCTACTTACCTCATGTTGATAGTGTTTGCTCGTTCCTTTAGGATATTAGTAACCTTTGCGATAGTCCTCGAGGTCCGTGGTATTTCCTTCTTCCAAATACCATGAACCAATACGGTAGAAGTTATTTGAACCAAAAGATCACAATTGTGACTCTGCCAGTCCTACCTCTCTGCATGGGTTATCCGGAAGAAACATGTTGAACTTGGTTCGACATACTAATCTAAGCATCCACAACTCAGAAAGTTATATGTTCCTTTGAGTTGTCCCCCTTCCGTTATATTCCGACCCTCATCTATCAATTGATAGTCAAGGGTATGTGTGCGACCGTGTTCATCGATGCTTGCTATTCTTGTGGTCCGTCAAGCCGTTCTATTTCAGAAGGAATAGGAGAAATAAACTCCAGAACCTCATCCATATCTAGGATTGGGTCAAAGTAGTTGTATTCCACAAATCAAATGCCAAACCAGCTTTTGATTCTATTCTACCCTGAAGTATTATCCTCTTGATGTCAGGAATGTCATGAGAATTGCACCAACTCTTATAAATTCTTGATGGAGTGATACTTCTCGCCATCATCATTCGTTCCTCGGTTCCGTGTTGTTGCAACCGGAATACCGACAAGTGAACCGTGATGTTGTGAAATCAATACTCCTAGCAACCCCGTTGCTTGGTGGTTAATGGATGGTAATCTCATTCTTGGTGTGTTGATTGTGGAATCATCGTTCTAAGATTGATCATGCTACCTAGTCCATTTTCCTGGTGCACTCTTCGATCAAGAGTTGGGATTATGTCTATCCTTGCTTATTTGATCATATAATCTTGCCTAAAGAGCAATATTGATCTCGAGCTTAGTAACATGTCGGTGGTTCGTGATTTTCCGAATATCTTCTCGGAAGTATTACCAGGTTGTCACCTGACTACTATGTGGAGTTCATGATCAAGTTGGTTTTTCCATAAACCACTCTTTCTCTAAGAATCTGTGTTGCATACCCCTGAGCTAGTTGGTTAAGCCAAACAACAACTTGGAGAGATGGAAGATAAAAGCTTGCCTAACTTAGCTTGTTCCAAAAGGATATCCTTGTGTGTGTGTGTGTTGAAGAAAGATGATATCTTCATCGACTGATCCCCGTGATCAGTTGTTGAACCTATTGCCTTTTCCAAACCTTGATTTGAGTGTGGGCTATCGTCAAATCAAGTTAGAACCAACGATATTCGTAATGTTGTCTTACTCGTGGTTGATTCCTCGAGCATACACCATTATATCTTTTGGGACTGATCAATGCTATCACATTGTTCACATAATGGTGGAAGTCCAGTAATATGGAAATTCCGATGAGTTGCTATTGAGCCCATTGACAACATTTCATCTTGTCCATGATTCGTGTTGAACATCCAACTAGTATTGGAAACTTCTATAAGCATTATCTTTGTGCCCCGTTCATGAAGCATATGCTTGGATGAAAGAAGTGACTTTCTCTAATTCTTGTGCAATTGATGCAAGTTGCCGCCATGAAGTTGAGAAGACTTGTTTTACCTCCTCTGGAATCATTCCGAGTCAGCCATGCACGTGCAAAGTATTCCGTGGTCTGTTAGACTGATCATCTTCATTCCATATGAATTCCATAGCACACTAAGCCAATGATTGATTTGTTCAAGGATAATAAGTTCTAAGTGCTAGTCCTGAAGGTACCAGACGGATATGTACAAGATTCCGTTATCCTCGATCATGGTTCCCAGTTAGAACCCGGTAGTGTTTTGTTGTAAGACTACTATGTGGTCATGCTTGTCTGGGACAGCGTGTTCACATGTGTGTAGCAGAATGAGCTCATGTTTTGGAGCTTGCTATCGTAGTTCATTTCCCGAGAATCTCGCAACGTCATCTCGTCGATTTGTGTTTCAAACTTTCATTTTTCTTTCTAGACTTGATGAGTCTGGAATGTCCTGACCCAAGTAGATCTGAATCTCAGGCAGATATGATGGTTGGAACGTTTCCCAAGAACTATACTAATGGTCTCTCAGTAACCGGTAAGTGGATGTCATGGCCAACACACCCAGCCGGAAGACCTATTATTTTAGTTTCTTAATTGAGAAAGTTGGCCACCTCCCCATAAGGATTTCGTAGGATTTACTTCCGTAGTTTTCCTTATGGATTCTTGTGCTCCCGAAGTCCGACCTTTACTTGATGGCCATGTTGAGCTTTTAAGCATGACAATGGTAGCTAGAACATCAAGGAGAACATTGGAAGCGGAGTGCTAAATGTCTCTCGGTCGATCATCCAGATTTCGTTCCCTTGGCCTCGCTAAGGTAAAATCTGAGAAAGGGGTGTCTTTCTATGCATCTGCATTGTCCATCACTATTCGTCATGGTAGTAAGATATGTTGCCAGGATCCTCGAGACGGATGTTGGTAGAACCTTGATGAATATGGAAATGCTCAAGTTCTTGAGAGCACGCGCAAGCAAAATCATCCCTTGCGTTGTCTTCAACAAGGTAGTCCACACCATCCACTCTAGTTTGAGTATGCCACTCATTCGAACTCCATCAAATAATCGATTGTAAATTGCCTTAAGATGGCATGAAGAGTTTCAATGATCCATGGATCAAAAGTAATTCTTTTTGCCACTTAAGGGAATAGTTCCATGAGTCACCTCCCCCAAGGTGTCCCGCTATGGAATCATGGCAATTATCTCCTCGCCACTTTGAAACCATGCACCATCCCACTCCAACGTGAAGATGTTGCCTACCAAATTGAACCTTTGTCATCTGCTACTTTTCCTCATTCCAAATGTTTGTCTTGTGCCTCAGCTCAAGAGATGTCTCAATATCTCATCCCATGAGTTGATCCTCAGTTGTTTGATCTTCGAGAAGATCGATTCTTCTAGAGTTTTTACTTTCCTCTCTTTGTCATGTTAGTTGGAGTTCTCAGAGAAAGACATCGAGTCAATGATGGTGACCGGATCAACGTTCCTATGAAGGGCAGTTGGATCAGGAAGATCGTGTTAGCTTTGTATCCCCTCTGTTTTCTTACCTCACGTCTTGAATCTCGGGACGAGATTCTTGTTTAGCAGGGGTGAGTTGTCACATCCCTAGTTCTGGTATGACCTAGACTAGCTAGTCATGTGTGCATCATGTCTAAATTTCTGAAACTTGAATTGAGGATTGTTGAAACCTCAGAAATCTGATTAAAAGAAGGGCAAGCACCCTTTAAATTGCATTCTGTGAATCCAAAATGCCCTAAAAATAGTTTTGTGAATTTTGGCAAGAGTTATATATCAAACCAAAATTCTGGAACATTTTAAGGAATTATTTGGTCTCTGAATTTAAATCAATAATCTATTTGAATTTGGGGATATATTCATAATATATAATGGATATATTTTCAAATGCTTTGAAATGTTTTATGTACTTTTGGAATAGTCCAGAGAGGTAACATAAAATATCTCAGAATGTTTTGGCACTGTTTGAAATTATTTTGAATTTGAAAACAGTGGCAAAATAAAATGAAAAGGGAATCAAAACAGAAAAACAGAAACAAAAGAAAAACGAAAGGCCACCGGGCCTCTTACCCGCACCCACCTGGCGGCCCACCTACCTGGTCCAGCCCACCTACCCCAATTGTGTCGTCTTCCTCCTGCCAGTAGGAGCAGGTGCGTGTCGATGCACGCGCAGCTACGGCCACCTCCTGCTACGCTCTGGAGGCCTGTCCTTCACCCTGATCCCGCTCTTGGAGATGCCCTGGAGCCCCTCTGTCCTCCTCCTGCTTCTCTGGTTCCCCACCTCCTCTGCTCCCACGCTCGCGTCCGAACGCAGCCGCCGACCGCCACCGCCATTCGCGTAGCCAACGCCTCCCCCTTGACCGCTCAACGCATCCGGAAGAACCGCCATGACACCTCGTCCTCGACGAGCCAAGTGACCAGGGACGCGCTGCATCGCCACCACCATCGTCGTCTTCACCTCCGGCCGCCCGAGATCGCCGCCGTCGTTCCGGCCGCACCAACGCATTCCCGACCTCGCTCTCGCGCCCGTCGACTTCACTGTGAGCACCTCTTTGTTCTCCCCCTCTTCCAACCATCGATTGCGCCCCCTAGCCGCTGTTCCCGCCATGGCCGAAGCTTCTCGCTGCCGCGTTTGTCGCCGCCGTCACTAGAGCTTGCGCTCGACGTTTCTGAGCGCGTCGGCGTGCTCCCCGTGCCCTATAGCTGTTGCCTAGCCGCTTAGCTCGCCTGCTTGTAAGCCGCATCCTTGTGCCTGAACAGAGCCGTGCTCCGGCCGCCGCCTTGCTCGACGCCGGCGCCATTCCCTGCCACCCCAGCAACTCCCACCACCACCAATGGATGCGCGCTGCCCCCAGATAGCCGTAGGTCCAAACGGCGCTCGATTCAGTTGACTACAGCGCGAACCTGACGCGTCTCCGCCGCTCGGTTTGGTCGTCGCCGGCCCAACTCCGGTGAGGTGACGTGGCGTCATTAGCCTGAGGCTAATTACCGCGTTAACCTCACCCTGTGTCACTAACAGACCGGCCCCGCCATGCTAATTAACCACGGGGTAAACCCCTGTTAGGTTTTAACCTAACCACAGTGGCCCACGCGTCAGCCTTGACCGTGCTGACGTGGCTGTTGACTGGGCCCACAAGTCAGCGAGCCTAGCTAGCACCGTGACACTGACCAGTGGGACCCACTGGCCAGGTTTGACCTGGACCAGCCCCTTTGACCTGCTGAGGTCATGCTTACACATTGCTGATGCAGTAAAGGAATTTCTGGATTAAATCTAATTCAGGAATTCTAGAAAGTAACCAAAACTTCAAAAATTCATAGTAAATCAACCGTAACTCCAAATGAAATAAATTATATATGAAAAATTATCAGAAAAATCCAATCTATCCATTTATGATACTTTCATGCATGTTAAACGAACTTATACCCCCTGTATAAGTGAAAACATGATAATGGCATATTAAATACCCCTTATGGAGTTTGCATATGAACCCTTGGTTCATACGGACTTCATTTAAATTGTTGCTAGATGCATTAGTACAAATCATAGCATATTGCCATGTCATGATAATGCATCATATTGTCGCATTTGCATTGATTGTGTTCTTCTCTATTGCCGGTGCTTGTCCCCTCTCGGTAGGCGTATCCCGACGATGAGTTTGATGACACTGATGAAGAGCTATAATATCTTCAGAAGTGCCAGGCAAGCAAAACCCCCTTGTTCATTCCGATACAATCCCACTCTCTCGCTCCTGCTCTCTTTTACTGCATTAGGACAACACCGTTTCAACTGTTACATGCTGCGGTAGCTGAACCCCTTTCCTCTACATGACTTGTCATTGCCACAGTAAATAGATGAAACCCACTAGCATGAGTAGGAATTGTTTGAGCCCTGATGTGCCTACTCATTCATGCTTGTTGTCATGCCTGCTATTGCTTAGAGTTGAGTCAGGTCTGATTCATCGGGAATGAATTGGAACGTGGTGAACATGTCCTACCGTTGAGAGCTAAGTGTGTGAACACGATTTGGTAAAGGTAGCGGTGAGAGGCCATGTAGGAGTACATGGTGGGTTGTCTCATTGCAGTTGTTCTTAGGAACCGAGTTCTGTGTTTGTGATCCATGAATAGTTACGACCACACATTGGGTTTCGGTAAGTCAGCCCCTCTCGGCTTATTAATCAACTCGATCTCTGTCCAGGAGTTGCAACTAGTTTCTGGTGTCTGTAGGTAGTGTTAGTAGTCTACCAAGTGGCACCCGGTACAGGTGGGCTTGGGACAGACTAGGCACAGTGGCACAGTGTACCAAGTGGCACCCGGATGGTGGGCTTGGGAACCCTGCTCACATCGTTTGGGGCCGTGAGCGACACCCCGGCCGGATCTCCTTGCGGATGGAACCCGAATAGGCGATAAACCTGGACTAGAGACTTGTTGGTTAGTCAGGTCGTGGCCGACTCCCTCGCTTGAAGGTTGCCGAGGTATATGACGTGTACAGGGCGATAAGTAGCGAGAGCGTGTGTGAAGAAGTACACCCCTGCGGGGTTATCATTATCTATTCGAATAGCCGGATTCCTCGGATATGGAAACTTGGACCCCTTGCATAGTTCATAGACAAGTGAAAGTGGATACTCTAAAATGCGCAAGATAAGTGTGAGTGCTATGGATGGCGTTCTCGCGGGGAGACGGGAGTGGATCCATAGTGGTGTATTGGTATGGTGAATTTGTGGACTCGTGTGCGCCACCTCAAAAGAGTTACTTGCAGTCGTAGTTCAGGTTAGCCACTGAGTCAAAGCTGGCTTGCTGCAGTTAAACTCCACCACCCCCTTTGTTGATACCGATGCATATGTAGTTAGTTCTGATGTAAGTCTTGCTGGGTACATTTGTACTCACGTTTGCTTAATTTATGTTTTGCAGAGAGACTTCAGTCTCGCTAGTAGTTCCACATGGACTTCGACGTTTAGCTTGTTACCTCAGCTACGATCTTGTACCCTTGGGAGGGTCTTGTAGATAGTCAGGCTTCTAAGCCTTCTTCATTTGTAGTTGTCTGTCCTCAGACAAGTTAAGCTTCCGCGTGTGCTTGTTGCTTGTATGCTTTGTATGTTGGGTCATGAGACCCATGTTTGTAATATCTTGCTCCTCGGAGCCTAATGAATAATACTCTGAGTCGTAGAGTCTTGTTGTGATGCCATGTTGTATTGCACATATTGAGCATATTGTGTGTATGATTGAAATGCTTGGTATGTGTGGGATCCGACAACCTAGTTGTTTATCCTTAGTAGCCTCTCTTATGGGGAAATGTAGTCTTGTGCTTCCATGAGCCATAGTAGTCCGCTACAGCCCGGTTCACCGGAGTCCTGCTATCCCAGCACTACTGCTCCAGAACACTTGACTGGCCGGCATGTGATTCACTTCATTCCTGTGTCTGTCCCTTTGGGGAAATGTCACGCGGTGACATCCAGAGTCCTGTTAGCCCAGAGCTACAGCCCGGATTCGCACGCTGCTGACCGACATGCTCGATGTTGATTCATGTATGCCTTTACCCGTAAGTTAGTGCCACTTTGGGTTCACGACTAGTCATGTCAGCCCGGGTTCTCTGTCATATGGATGCTAGCGACACTATCATATACATGAGCCAAAAGGCACAAACGGTCCCGGGCCATGGTAAGGCGACACCCGTGGGAATACCGTGCGTGAGGTCGCAAAGTGATATGAGGTGTTACCGGCTAGATCGATGTGACTTGGAATCGGGGTCCTGACAACTCGATTGAGGTGTTCAATTTGGGATTTAGTTCACTATTTGACCTACTGAACGAGCTATTTCATTGAATCAAGATATTTCATTTTGGGTTTGATTCGCGTTTTGAGTGGGCAACTATTTGTCATATAGTAAATCGCTAGCAACGAGCGTGTAAAAACACATTACTCCCGAGCATCATCTCTCCATCTAAAAAAGAAGTGGCAAGCTAATATTTCAAAATTTGACCCGAATCGACTTGGTAAGGTAGACGTGGATGCTCGTTCTCCCAAAATTTGAACGAACCGTTAAACATCCTCTCTGCTCGGTGGAATTCTCCCGAGCAAATAAATGGGAGACACGAAATTACCGTCCTATGTGGGACACGCATCAATTGGCCCGTTGTACTGCGAGGGTAGGTTCGTAACTTCATCCAAGCGCGCCTTCTCCTCGGCCGAAATGACATGTGCCGAATAATTCATAAACCATGGTCGGCAAAACACGCTCTCCTCGCCCGAAATAGCTCGCGCCCACTATTTCAAAACACGCTCTCCTCGCCCGAAATCGCTCGCGCCCACTATAGTTCAAAACACGCCCTCCTCGCCCGAAATCGCTCCTGCCCACTATTTGGGGAGAAGCAAAGTTACTCTACTATCCCCGACCCTCAGTACACAGACCCAAGCCGAGAAGCCTATAGGCAAGGGTAGAACTGTAACTCCCCCTCACATTTCAGACAAATGAGTCCGTAAGACATGGTTCCACTCCCCTCCCAATTCCCCCCGCCCCCCCGCCCGCCCCCAGTCATACCTCGTGGGCGCCAAATCACCTTCTCCCCGGGAAGGTCCCTTCTCCCAAGCCGTGAAACCTCAGACCCACCTCCATGGAGCCCCCACCGCACCAATTTCACAGCCGCCCTCCTCCCTAATGCCGGAGACGCTATCCATTTGCCATCGTGCACTGGGCCATGTGCCTCTTACTCCATGCTGCTGGTTCTGCCTCGACGACGGCCGCGTGAACCATACCGGAGCCGATTCACCCCCGCCATTGTTCACGGTGCCGGAGCGGCTCCAACTTTGGATCCGTCGAGAGTCCTGGCGCTGCTTCCGCGTAGCCGTCGACCGTCGCGACATCGCTCTTTCCCTGCCGCCGGTCGCCACCGCAACCACGCTGGCCTCACCGACTCGGCAGCTGGACCTGCCTACTTCACCATGCCGCCAGATAGGTCGCACCCTCATCTCAAATCACTTTATTTAGGCGTCAGTTGTCTAAACTTTTATTCTGGGCCAATCGATTCCCGATGGGAAGCAACACCCCGCGAGGCGGCAGAGCTCCTAGGCTGCCGGTTGGCTGGTGTCTAACGTAAGGGTGCAGGGCCGTAAGTTCGCCGCGGAAGCAGCGCTTAGATGGCTATCTTTTAGAGTTGCGTGGGTTGAAGGTACTGCCGCCGCCGGATCTGGATGACGGGGAGGCTTTGTGGATTGGCCCGGGGGCGGCGCAACCACGGCAGTGCGGTGGGGCGAGGAGCGGGGTTTTGGCCGGGGCCACGGATGGCGGAGGCAGGCTGCACTGCCGTTGGTCGCTGGCTCTTCGGGGAAGATTCTGAACAGTGTCAGCCGGGAGGCACAAGACGGCCAGCCATCCAGCGTAGATCGGACAGTACCAAAATAAAATAAAATCGTGTGACCCCAATTTAGTCTTCAGTCAACAGACGTGTGACCACTCTTGTACCTTGCTGTTGATCTCTTAGTGTATTTCTTCATATCAAAGAGATATGTCATTCTTAACATTATGCGTTATTTGGATCTTCAGACACACCGTCTTCCGACTCACCGCAGCTGCTCCAACAAGGGAAGCATACACCAGAAGGGAGCTATAGTTCCCACTCAACAGTTCCCTACATCGAATGCGCGTGCCCGACATGGACAGCCACAACAACTGCAGGGCCATGGACAAGTCAGCACACGATGCTCACTCCTATGGATGGCAACCAGATAGGTTGTACCCTCATCTTACTTGTGTGCAACATTTATGGCTTTGTTATTCATCTAAGCATGGAAAATAGATCATCACATTTCACTGTATATTCATGCTGATCTTTTACGGGTCTTGTTCAGGAGTTAACACTGTTCCATAGTTCAGCTAAGATACTTGTTCTTTAGGTAACGCTGTTCCATAGTTATCATCCATCAGCCAATGCTATCCCACAGGCTGGTGATTATAGTATTATACCACTTCTAGTATTACCTATGTTGTTCTTTAATATTTTTGTGTGCCATCTAGTTAATCTCGAGTACAAACGATACATATTCTGTAGCTCTCATTTGTGTTCTCCCTTTAGTTTATGAGACCTGTTGCTGCTAGTTAACCCCAGTCCTACTATTTATGTCGTCTCCTACAGGCACTCATTACATAAATATAACTACTAGTTGTCTTCCATGCATGTCAGATATAATTGCACACACTGATATATCCACAAGAACCTCACGGAGCAATGTAAAGGCCAATAAACTTGATGTCAATGATACCCAATATGATGGAACATGTAAAGGCAGTTCTTCAGAAGACTTGCAGAAAGATGATGAATCCTCTTCACCCCACAAGGTCATTGCTCTAACTTGGCCTGTGATATGGGTACAACATGCATATAATGTCCTGGAGTGTATCTACTCTGTTGCAATGCCATGTGCTTAGCATGCTGATCATGCATGTAAATATGCCATGCCTTCCTGTTTTTCGGTACCTATTCCATTCATGATAACATGTGTTCAAATTCAAGTACTTTCATTCTACTCTATCGCAATGCCATCTGCTTAATTTGGACATCATGCTTCCGAATATCTTATGCATTGTTATTCATCAGTATGTACTTCATCTGTCTACCATACCATGTTTTTTTACATTGAAGTGCTGTTCTAGTGCTGTGTTGCAATGCCATCTTATTTTCCCAATCATACACATGTATGTTTCCTTAGTTATTTCTGTACGTATTCTGCTAGCATACATTTTTACATTCAACTATTTTTTTTGCTGTGTTGTCCTGTCATATCCCTAGCTCTTACACCATACTCCCTCCGTCCGGATTACATGTTGCCGAAATGGATAAAAAGGATGTATCTAGAACTAAAATACGCCTAGACCCATCCATTTTTTTCCGGATGGAGGGAATACATGTCAATATGTCATGCCTTTCTATTCTTCAGTACCTATTCCATCTGTCTGCTGTCCGATGTTTTATAATTAAAGCACCATTCTTCTATACAAGGCATGCAAGGGGAAGATGACTATGTTAGAATCTAAAGGGTTACAAACAAGGCCTTTGCAAAAGATCCAAACGCTAGGAGATAATAAACCAACTCCAGTTTTTATAGATACTGCTTCAGCATAGAGAAACCCAACTCCTACTGATAATAAGCAGATTCTAGTGGCCAAAGAACTAGTCCGCTCCAGTCCAACAAAAATATGCCAACTCAATTCTAAGAAGCGTGTGCATATCCTTGCATCATGAAATTTTATAGCATGCTGATCATATTTTCTACATGTTTCTTACCCATCTCTCTTTTAGAAAATAAGCTTAACAGATAGAAGAATTTCTGCAATGGTATCGTTTATGAGGAAAGATTCTTGCAGGAATTCTCTGTGCTCCAATGTAGATGTAAGTACCTGTTGTATATCACTATATTTTTACATCAGCATGTATTTTATTAATTGGCGTGAATCCAACCTTTATCTGATCTAAATTTAGTTGTAGCAAAATGTATGAATAAAGGCCACAATGTTGATTTTTGCAAGGAAAACTGCCTGGTAGTTTTGCATCCCGAGCTGTATGAGTGTACTATCTCATATCAGTGGGTTTGAATACTTTGGTTCTGTAGTGGGTTTTTCAGTGTTTTTTTACTGTGTTGTCCTGTCGTATCCCTAGCTCTTACATCCTACTCCCTCTGTGTAACGCCCTGGACACACCCACCGGTGGCCGTTACTCCTGGCGGGATCTAGACTGGCCCCATAGATCAATACTAGTCTTTTCTGCGCACTTTGTCCTGACTCGTGCGCACCCGGGAGCAAATTCCCGGTTGATCACCCATCTTGAAACTACTCCAAGCTGAGCACGCTTAACTTTGGAGTTCTGTCCGAATGTAATCCCGGAAAAGAAGGAATTCCTTATTGATATGAGTAGTCTATCATCCCTAATAAGCTAGGCTATCACATACACCCCCACTTAGAGGAACCGACGTCCTCGTCGGGCCACAGGAACGTTCCCTCTTGGCACATACGTCTGTGCATCCAGTCCGGTACATGTGCCATGTTGGGTGCCACGACGGGTCACAAACATCATGAACAACATGACCGCACACCTGTCCGCAACCATCCGTGTAACTGCGAGGGTCGGCTCTGATACCAACTTGTAATGCCCCGGACACACCCACCAGTGGTCGTTACTCCTGGCGGGATCTAGACTCGCCCCATAGATCAATACTAGTCTTTTCTGCGCATTTTGTCCTCACTCGTGCGCACCCGGGAGCAACTTCCCGGCCGGTCACCCATCCTGAAACTACTCCAAGCTGAGCATGCTTAACTTTGGAGTTCTGTCCGAATGTGCTCCCGGAAAAGAAGGAATTCCTTCTTGATATGAGTAGTCTTTCATCCCTAATAAGCTAGGCTATCACACTCCGTCCGGATTAAATGTCGCAGAAATGGATAAAACTGGATGTATCTAGAACTGAAATATGCCTAGACCCATCAATTTATTTCCGGACGGAGGGAATACATGTCAATATTTCATGCCTTTCTATTCTTCAGTACCTATTCCATCTCTGCTGTAGCATGTCTTATAACTGAATCACCATTCTTCTATATGAGGCATGCAAGGGGAAGACGACTATGTTAGAATCTGAAGGGTTACAAACCAGGTCTTTGCAAAAGATCCAAACGCCAGGAGATAATAAACCAACTCCATTTTTCATAGATACCGCTCCAGCACAGAGAAACCCAACTCCCACTGATAATAAGCAGATTCCAATGGCCAAAGAACTAGTCTGCTTCAGTCCAACAAAAGAATGTCAAGTCCATTCTAAGAAGCGTGTGCGTATCCTCGCATCATGAAATTTTATAGCATTCTGACCATGTTTTCTACATGTTTCTTACCCATCTCTCTTTTAGAAAATAAGGATAAACGATACAAGACTTCCTCCATTGGGATCGTATTCGAGGAAAATATCTTGCGGGAATTCTCTTTGCTCTAATGCTAATGTAAGTAGCTGTTGTATATCACTATATTTTTACATCAGCATGTATTTTGTTAATCGGCGTGAATCTAACCTTTATCTGATCTAAAATTAGTTGTAGCAAAATGTTAAAGGCGCCAATGTTGATTTTTGTAAGGAAAACTGCCTGGTAGTTTTGCATACCGAGCTGCATGAATGTACTACCTCATATCACGCACATTACTGAATGGTAGTGCTTCTCTGGTTGCCCATTCATTCATTGTGTCAATGTTGCTTTCGTATTACCTTACCTGGCTGATGATAGCTGTGCCATATTGTGTTAATTTGGTGTACGCTAGTTGCCCAAACGTTTGTTGTGTCAATGTTGCTTTCCTATTATCTGACTTGGCCAATGATAGCAATGCTAGTGTGTTAATTTTGTGCAGGCTGCTGAAGATAAGAAGACAAACTCTGAAAACAGCAAGGCAACCCCATTGTTTCTTTCCAGTAAATCTAGGCCAGGTAATATGGCAATAACTCATGATTAATCTGTTTGGTTCCCATCCTAATTTATGTTATGATGTAGTGGTCGAGACACTCTCCACTATCAATAATACAAGCTTGCCAAAATCGCCATCTAAATCTGTTCAGTATCCTCTGTCTCGAATGCAATGGACTAAATGTATGTTTGTGAACCAATTAATGGCTGAAGCAATGATGGAAATGGTGGATGAATCAGAGGTGCAGAGTCGTGCGACACAACAACTGATCGATGTTTTAAGAGACAGTGTAGCAAAGCAGCAAGAACTTGCCCGCATGCTTATGGGCGTCATCTGTGCTGAGGTTGCGGATTGTGACGTTGTAGATGGTTAGGTTCTGCTCATTATTTGCACTGGCATCAATCTCTGATTGCCCAGTGGATGTAATTTCCTGTAATATATGCTGGATGTGCAACGTTATTCCCTGTATGCCGTACCTTTGCTTGATCGGTTTTAGTCCTGTGCATAATTGCTCGTCGTAATGGGCTCAAATTATCTAATTTGGCCTAAAGACATGAACGAACTTTAGTGGGCCCATTAAGTTAATGGGCCGTTACTAGGCCGAAAGTTAATGGTCGGCCCTCTTACCTCCCGGGTCGTTAACAGGCTGACATCGAAGCGACCAACAGGTGGCCCCAATTTATTTCATGGGCTGTTAACAGGCCGTACTAAGTTTGGGACATATGGCCCAACTATACTGTAGGCCTTTAGCAGGCCAAAAGAGGCAGCGGGCTTGTACTGGACCATGAAGAGCATGGGCCGCTAAGAGGCCGAAAGTCAGGTCGTATTGTAAACGGCCCAACTGTGTTGTGGGCCTTTAGCAGGCCGAAAGAGAAACCGGGCTGGTATTGGACCATGAAGGGCATGGGCCGTTAAAAGGCCAAAACTAAGGTCCGACTACAAATGGCCCAACTCATTTATGGTCCGTTAACAGGCCGAAAGGCACACAGGGCCGAGAATTGGCCCAACACTTAAATGGGTCGCTAAAAGGCCAAAACTCAGGTCCGACTACAAATGGCCCAACTGATTTATGGGCCGTCAACAGGCTGAAAGTGACACTGGGCCAGAAATTGGCCCAACACTTAAATGGGCCGCTAAAAGGCCGAAACTCAGGTCCGACTACAAATGGCCCATCAGATTTATGGGCCGTCAACAGGCTGATAGACACACCGGGCCGAAAATTAGCCCAACATTTAAATGGGTCGCTAAAAGGCCGAAAGATGTACATCCTGAAAATTGGCCTATCCATTAAATGGGCCGTTAACAGGCCGAAATCTCATCGGGCCGATATTGAGCCCAAATATATAGCGGGCTGTTAACGGGCTCGAACTGACGATGGGCTACAATGGTGTCAAATCTTTAATGGGCCGTTGACGGGCCGAATTGGCACATCTCGTACGGGCCGTGAGCTTAAATGGACCTGACACAAATAGGCCTTATCTGGGCCAGCCTGCTAATTTTTACTGGGCCGGCCTTTTTCACCGGAATGGGCCACTGTTGGGCCGTGCCACGTGTCAACCTATCATAAGCGCCTCCTGTCCAATGAGTGGATGACATCTGTCCCAACGGTGAGGCAACACGTGTTTCCTGCGGCCAATGATGAGTTTACACGTGGAAAATCCCCATTGGTCCAGGCTATTAACGGATTATCGGATCCAAAACCGGACCCAATAGCTTAAAGGCGTTCCGTTACACTGGATGCCACGTGTCAGTCACCGTTGACGAAAGCACTTCTGTGACGCGCGATTTATTGTCATGGAAGTGGACACTTCCGTGATGATAATTTTGGTAATGTCATGGAACACTTCTACGACAACACAGGTATGACTATATTGATTCTGCCATAAAATCGTCATGGATGTACATGCATGACAAAAAACGTGACCTACTGTGACAAACACGTATCATCACGGAAGTGTATTTTTTTGTAGTGCCAATACCTAGTTCAATCTCATTACCGGCGAGTCTCTTTACTCGTTCAGTAATACATCATCCCGTAACTAACTCATTAGTTATCATGCTTGCAAGGCTTATAGTGATGTGTATTACCGAGAGGGCCCAGAGATACCTCTTCGATGATCAGAGTGACAAATCCTAATCTTGATCTATGCCAACTGAACAAGTACCATCAGAGACACCTGTAGAGCAGCTTTATAATCACCCAGTTACGTTGTGATGTTTGGTAGCACACAAAGTGTTCCTATGGTATTCGGGAGTTGCATAATCTCATAGTCATAAGAACATGTATAAGTCATGAAGAAAGCAATAGCAGTAAACAAATGATCAAGTGCTAAGCTAACGGAATGGGTCAAGTCAATCACATCATTCTCCTAATGATGTGATCTCATTGATCAAATAACAACTCATGTCTATGGTTAGGAAACTTAACCATCTTTGATCAATGAGCTAGTCAAGTAGAGGCATACTAGTGACACTATGTTTGTCTATGTATTCACACATGTATTATGTTTCCGGTTAATACAATTCTAGCATGAATAATAAACATTTATCATGAAATAAGGAAATAAATAATAACTTTATTATTGCCTCTAGGGCATATTTCCTTCGAAAGGTTGTTAAAGTCCTGGTTAAAAAACTGAAGTTTAATCCGAGAATAATAACTTGGGTGACTCTTTGTCGTAGTGAAAATCTCTTGTGGTTTCGATATCTAGGGTAACTCCTTGGGGAAAAAGTAAAGGAACCCTTTTCTATCCAAACCAGGTCTCAAAGGGCATCAACATGGGATGGTCCCGGAAGCAGGTACATTAATGCAAACAGGTTACAACACTTCAAAAAAAGACCAAAAAGATAGAAATACAACACGTTCTTCCATTTTTGGATAGATAACCGCAAAGATAATATTCCAATTGTAATGTGGTCCGTGCACAACCAGTGACCTCACCAAAGCTGCTTTGGCCATACTCTTCGACAAAGACCTTACCGAGATAGGTCAAGGAACACATGGCCTATTGGGGAACACAGTATTTCAAAATTTTCCTACGATCACGCAAGATCTATCTAGGATATGCATAGCAACGAGACGTGGAGTGTATCCACGTGCCCTCGTAGACCGAAAGCGGAAGCGTTTAGTAACACAGTTGATGTAGTCGAACGTCTTCACGATCCAACCGATCCAAGCACCGAACGTACGGCACCTTCGTGTTCAGCACACGTTCAACATGATGACGTCCCTCGAGCTCTTGATCCATTTGAGGATGAGGGAGAGTACCGTCAGCACGCCGCCGTGGCGGCGGTGATGATGAAGCTACCGGCGCAGGGCTTCACCTGAGCACTATGACGATATGACCGAGGTGGTAAACTATGGAGGGGGGCACCACACATGGCTAAGAGATGTCTGTTGTGCCTTTCGGGTGCCCCTGCCTCCGTATATAAAGGGGGTAGGAGGATGTGGCCAGCCTAGGGGGCGCACCATAAGGGGGGAATCCTACTTGGACTCCTAGCACTACTGTAGGATGCTGCTAACGCGACACTACAATCAAAGACCCTTTGAGAAACTGTGTGCGATGCCATAATCGCAAACGGTGCTGTATGAAAACCATCAGGAATGTATAAAACGTTTGCGATGACGGATGCATCAAACACGGTTCATACAGTTCAGTTCAGTTGCTTGTGCAATGAAGGTCATACAATTCAGTTCAATTAACTGATTGCGATGAGGAGGAACAAAAGAAACGGCCAGCCAGATGAAGGCGTGTGCGATACACATCATACAGTTCACTCGGATGAACTGTTTGTGATTAGGCAACACAAAAGAAATGGGCAACCAGATGAAGGTGTGTGTGATATACAACATACGGTTCACTCGGATGAACTGTTTGTGATTAGGCAACACAAAAGAAACGGTTAGCCAGATCAAGGTGTGTGGGATATACGGCATGCGGTTCACTCGGATGAACTGTTTGCATTGACACAAGAGTACATAAACAGTTCAACTTAACAAGACATGTGTGTTGTGCGATGGGATTGCATGCGGTTCACTCGGCCCTTGTCGTCAGTGTGTGACCTCTGTGGCAACTGTTCACTCCCCAGGCGCCTCTTCGTGTACCGTGGCAACCGTCCACCGACTCTTCGCCTTTCCCTCTCAATTTGGAACTGCTGTCGCACGCTAGCTCTTCCCCTCCACCATTTTCCTTCACCCTTCCTTCTGCCATTGTTTGATCGTCTTCTCCATGGAGGGAACAAGCGGGAAACGACCATGTTATTCTTGCCCCAATATGAATGATGACACGGTGGAGAAACTCATTGATCGTTGAAACGTCATCACCTCGGCTAGCATGGCAGGTTCGTTCAAGACCATTCTCTACTCAACTAATAACATCATTACAAGGAACCCAAGGGTTTAGGAGCGGTTTGATCTCCCCTATCTTCTTCGTCGTGACCCTGCTGACTGGCGCGGGGACGAGGGAAGCCTCGCCTTGTGTAAGTTGATGCTGCTTGATAATGATACGTATGATGTTAAGATGCCATCGCTTGAGGGCAAGGCTTGGGCAGGCGCAAATGGAGATTGGGTTGTCTATATTGGGTACAACTGTGAGTGGGAACTTGTGAATGTGTACACTCGTCACCGGGTTCCACTTTGAAAAATCTCAGACGACCGCCCAGAGGTTGAGTACACCGGTATTCTACACGAGTTCAAATACGATCATGCTGACTGTCGTCTACGGAAGATAGCAATTTTTCGAGTTCCCAACCGCTCTTGGGGTTATAGGAATGCTTATGTTGCCGCTATCTTCGACAAGCTTGTTGTCGTCCTTCATGGTTCGGCTTGATGGATATTGCTCAAAAATCAGTTTCTATACACAGATGAGTACTGTAATGCAATTCAATACGAGGGTCTTGTGTTTGCTGCCACCACTCATGGCACTGTTTTTGCATGGAATCCTCATGATTTTGGTACATTTGTCTTCCACCGTAATTATAATTGTTTCATCCACATGCATGCGGGTTAGCTAGTTTCCCTTTACTAATTAACCTTCTTGTGTTTCCAAGGTCCTGTGAACATTCCACCACCTATACTTGAAAATATTATTCATGAGCATGAGGACGAGCAGGACCCATATACTCAGTGGGGCCTGGCAACTTACTCCGATGGATCACCTTTTCTTGTCTGTATACGGGGCACTGCTGATGTTACTAAGGAAGAAGGTGTTGTCTCGTATGGTCGCACTCTCCGAACCTATTCCAACATCCATTGCAGGGTATTCAGGATGGATACTGGTGTACTAGCGCCAACACCTTCTCCCTGGTTCAGTACTGAATGTCTTGGAGGAAACTCGTTCTTCCTTGGACAAAACTATCCAATGATGGTGGAAGGCGATCCAGCTGCTGTTGACACAACGTTACTACCATTTATGAGAAGCAACTGTATCTATACCTCGGACATTACTATGCTTCCCTACTGTCCCAATATGGGTATTGAAATAGGCCGCTTCAGCCTGGATGATCAGTCCTGCGTTGGTCTCGAGATTGACAGTAGCTGGCCCTTCCCAGAGAATCACTTTTGGTTCATAGCAAGCGTTTCCAATGCCGATGAGTGGTTGAGCTGAAGTTCATTTCATCGCTTTGTTATTTGTTGTGTGAGAAAAACTTTACTAGAATGTTTTGTTGGAAATGATCTATAATCCAACGTGTATCCTCGTTGTCATTGTGGGTTGATGACTTGTTGTATGTAATCAATGGTACATTTGCATATGCGTCCATGAACTCACGCCTGCTAGTGATGTCCATATGAACAGTGCTAGTGATTTTAGTTGCAAAAATTAGATAGTGCTAGTGATTTGTAGCTGCATATTTTGACAAATCGTAGTGTTACAAGGTTGACAAGTGGCAATGTTACTAGATAAACAAATGTCAATCTTCCCATTTTGAGAAATGGCAACATACGCAAAATGACAGATATGCAAATCTTACTCAATTGTTTGTACGTGGTTGCACACGGGTCATGCAAAACAACCGTTTGCGTTGAAGGGATGCATAAATCCTGCTCGGCACATTTTCCCTTGGCTTCCTGGGGAAGCTGTCGGTTTGCATACGGGTGTTCTAACTAAAACGTTTGCGATGAGTGTTTTATATTTAAAAACTGTTGACATTTTTTAAAGAAAATCGTTTGATAAGTCTGTACATTAAGAGAGAAAAACACAAGTTCGTTCAAACCATATCTTTCATTCAGTCACACTGTGAATTTATATTCATATGATCGAGAATTCGAGATACAGTATTAAACCCCAAAAAATCTATTTCCGGTGGCAGTGGAGGCAGCGTGCCGCGCCGTCGTTGTCGTCCTCTGGGACGCTGTTGTTGAAGTATTCAAGGCAGCACAAAATGTTCTTCACTTGTAAATCAAACATCATGTAGTCGCACGATCGACGGATGGGGTGCGTGAGGACGGCAACTGGCGCCGCTGAGAGGTAGAGGTCGACGGCAGCGTCCCATGCCGCTGAGGGGGGGTGGGGGTGGGGTGCACACGGGCATGGGCGCGGCGGGTGCAGCAAAATGCACGGGGACTGGCCCCGCGGTGGGTGGAGGGGCACGCACGGGCGCGGCAGATGTAGCCAAACGCACGGGGGCCGACGGCACAGTGGGTGGAGGGGCACGCACGGGCATGGGCACAGGCGCTGACACTGGCATGTACACGAGCTCGCACGGGTCCACGGAGACCCCGCTGACGCCCACGGCTTCTAGCTCTGCGATAGTGCTCGGCGACCAGCCCGTCAATGCTACGGGGATGGTCGCTAGCGCGGCCGCGTGTATGGGAGCTGGGACGGGAGTGAGGGCAGCAACCGTCGCGGCCAGCTTGTTCTGGGCCATGTCCATGAGGCCCCATTCCTCCTTATTTTCTATCTCCTCCGGCTCGGAGTCGACTTCACCAAACTTGAAGACTAGTGGCAGATGATCATTCTGCGCCTTGGCGATGGAGGTCTGCGGGGGGGGGGGGGGGGGGGGGGAAGGGAGGCGAACAGTAAGGCCACTTGTATTAAACAGCAGCTCGGGCGCCATTAATGGAGAGGAAGGCAAGTGGCCATGGAAGTCAAAGGGATCGCTTCCCAGTGAGCATGCGCAGCGTAAAGCTCGCACGCTTCCCGGTGAGCCTGTGCATTGCAGGACAACTTACACGCCTCTCGGTCAGCCTGCACACTGGACTGCGCTCGCACGCCTCCCGTTCAGTCAAGGTCAAGCAGCTGTCCGCAAGGCACCTCCTACAGCCATTAAAACCAAGACACGTGGCATCACGTGAATGGTTAACAGAACGCACACGTTTTGAATTATACACACGTTTGAGATATTAAGTGGCAGCTATTTTTTCAAAATGCCTTTGTTGGATGTCATTATTCGAGTGCGCCATCTCTCAAAATGGACACAAAAAATACCACATCATGTCGGGCGCCATTCCATGATAGCATGCCAAGTTTCATGAATTTCAGACGATTTTGGATTTACTGGAATTTAAAAACCAGGCATCTCAATGTTTTGTCGGCAATCAACGGTGGGCTGGTGTTTGAAATTCATTCCCATTTATTGCATGGGACCTAAGCATGCACCCAAGGACCCATATTTGATTTTTCAACCAATTTATATGCACTAGAGCATGTGCATGTAATTCAAATTTGAATTGTGCACATAAATGCATTGAAAACTCACTTAATGCATAAAAATGTCTAGAAGAACCCCGAAAAATCACAAAAATTGACACAACACTCCTGTTGTTCTATATTGACACGAGAAATTTTTTGGAAGCAATAAGAGGCAGTGGATATCATTTCATCCCCAAAGGTGGAACGTTCCTACCGAAACCATGATGCTTGTTGTGAGAAGCTCTGGTTTGTGAGAAGCATATACCCAAACCTGCCCCAAACGGGACAAATTTTTTACCACGGCATGTTGATGCCGCTCCATGAAAGCATGCCAAGTGTCATGAATTTCAGACAAGTTTCAGATTTACTAGAATTTAAAAACACGGCATTTCAATGTTTTGCCGGCAATCAACAGTGCCCTAGTGTTTGAAATTCATTCCCATTTCTTGCATGGGACCTAAGCATGCACCCAAGGACACAGATTTGATTTTTCAACCAATTTATATGCACTGGAGCATGTGCATGTAGTTCAAATTTGAATTATGCACATAAAGCATTGAAAACTCAGTTAATGCATAAAAATGTCCAAACGAACCCTGAAAAATCCCAAAAATTGACACAACACTCCTGTTGTTCTATGTTGACACGAGAATTTTTTTGAAAGCAATAAGAGGCAATGGATATCGTTTCGTCCCCAGTTCCCTACCAAAACCATCATGCTTGTTGTGAGAAGCTCTGGTTTGTCAGAAGCATATACCCGAACCTGCCCCAAATGGGACAAATTTTTTAACACGACATGTTGATGCCGCTCCATGATAGCATGCCAAGTTTCATGAATTTTAGACGAGTTTTGGATTTACTAGAATTTAAAAACCAGGCATCTCAATGTTTTGTCGGCAATCAACAGTGCCCTGGTGTTTGAATTTCATTCCCATCTCTTGCATGGGACCTAGAAATTCACCCAAGGACACATATTAGATTTTTCAACCAACCTTAGTGCATTGGAGCATGTGCTTGTAGTTCAAATTTGAATTATGCACATAAAATGCCTAGAAAACCCAGTTAATGCATAAAAATGTCTAAACGAACCCTGAAAAATCACAAAAATTGACACAACACTCTTGCTGTTCTATGTTGACACTAGAAAATATTTGAAAGCAATAAGAGGCAATGGATATCATTTCGTCCCCAAAGTTGGGACGTTCCCTATCGAAACGATCATGCTTGTTGTGAGAAGCTCTAGTTTGTGAGAAGCTTATACCCGAACCCAAATGGGACAATTTTTTATGATGGAATGTTGATGCCGCTCCATGATAGCATGCCAAGTTTCATGAATTTCAGACGAGTTTTGGATTTACTAGAATTTAAAAACCAGGCATCTCAATGTTTTGCCAGCAATCAACAGTGCCCTGGTGTTTGAATTTCATTCCCGTCTCTTGCATGGGACCAAGAAATTCATCCAAGGACACACATGTGATTTTTCAACCAACTTTAGTCATGCAGATAAAATGCCTAGAAAACCCAGTTAATGTATAAAAAGGCCAAACGAACCCCAAAAAATTCCAAGATTGAACACAACACTCCTATTGTTTTATGTTGACACTAGAATTTTTTGAAAGCAATAAGAGGCAACAGATCTCGTCCCGTCACCAAAGGTGGTACGTTCCCTATCAAAAACCATCATGCTTTTTGTGAGAAGCTTTGGTTTGTGAGATGCTTATACCCGAACCTGCCCCAAATGGGACAAAAATTTCACCACGGCATGTTGATGCCGCTCCATGATAGCATGCCAATTTTCATGAATTTCAGATGAGTTTTGGATTGACTAGAATTTAAAAACCAGGCATCTCAACATTTTGCCGGCAATCAACAGTGCCATGGTGATTGAATTTCATTCCCATCTCTTGCATGGGACCTAGAAATTCACCCAAGGACACACATGTGGTTTTTCAACCAACTGTGGTGCATTGGAGCATGTGCTTGTAGTTCAAATTTGAATTATGCACATAAAATGCCTAGAAAACCCAGTTAATGTATAAAAAAGGCCAAACGAACCCCGGAAAAATTCCAAGATTGAACGCAACACTCCTTTTGTTCTATGTTGACACTAGAAAATTTTTGAAAGCAATAAGAGGAAATGGATATCGTCTCGTCCCCAAAGGTGGTACATTCCCTATCGAAACCATCATGCTTGTTGTGAGAAGCTCTGATTTGTGAGAAGCTTATACCCAAACCGGCCCCAAATGGGACAAAATTTTCACCACGGCATGTTGATGCCGCTCCATGATAGCATGCCAAGTTTCATGAATTTCAGACGAGTTTTGGATTTACTAGAATTTAAAAACCAGGCATCTGAACGTTTTGCCGGCAATCAACAGTGCCCTGGTGTTTGAAATTTATTCCGATCTCTTGCATGGGACCTAGAAATTCACCCAAGGACACATATGTGATTTTTCAACCAACTTTGGTGCATTATTGGACCATGTCCTTGTAGTTCAAATTTGAATTATGCACATAAAATGCCTAGAAAACCCAGTTAATGTATAAAAAGCCCAGACGAACCCCGGAAAAATTCCAAGATTGAACACAACACTCCTGTTGTTCTATGTTGAAACTAGAAATTTTTTGAAAGCAATAAGAGGCAACAGATATCGTCTCGTCCCCAAAGGTGGTACGTTCCCTATCGAAACTATCATGCTTGCTGTGAGAGGCTCTGGTTTGTGAGAAGCTTATGCCCAAACCTGCTCCAAATGGGACAAAATTTTCACCACGGCATGTTGATGCCGCTCCATGATAGCATGCCCAAGTTTCATAAAAAGGCCAAACGAACCCCAAAAAATTCATTCCCATTTCTTCCATGGGACCTAAGCATGCACTGAAGGACACAGATTTGATTTTTCAACCAATTTGTATGCACTGGAGCATGTGCATGTAGTTTAATTTTGAATTGTGCACCTGAAATGGCTAGAAAACCAGTTTAGTGTATGAAATGTCCAAACGAACCCTGAATAATTCCAATTCATTTATGACACACATACAGTTGCATGTTCACTGTAGATAAAAGGTCTAGCAATTCAAACACCGTCCTTTGCCGCTGTGACCCCATTTTGTAATTCAAATCAAGTAGATCCCACACAGTTTATTCTCACCAACCGTGTGAGATGTAGTACAAAATATCTTGGAGCACCGTCGGTGTATAGTATGCCTATCGCTTACGCGAGAAGGTGTGTCGGCTACAGTCCACAGCCGGCGTGTCAAGTTCACTAGCTTGCTCCCCCCAAACTCCCGCCTCTGCATCCCTCTCTGCTTCACTCCCTTGATTCAAATTTTCAGTACCCCCAGCATTTACTCCCGCCTCTGCATCCCTCGCAATCTCAAAAATATCTGCTCGTCCTTGATCCAAATTTTCAGGAGCGCCGCCTTGTTACTCGCGCTTAGTAAAATTTTCAGTTGCCGCAATATTTACTCAAACACAACCTCCGCTCACACAGACACACACAATCCTCGAAACCATTGGTAGGTCGCCGCCATCGCCGGCTCCTCCATCCTCAACCTCTGCCTGTGTGCCGGGGAGCTCGAGTAGCCAATGGCCAAAAAGAGGTTTATCGCGGCCTTTTCTCCCTACGTCGGCGAGGTGGCCGCCGAGGTGTCCCCGTCGTCCTCTGTGGGCCCGATCCACCGTCGCCGGTCCCTCGATCCGCCCGCCGCCGTGCCCCTACGCCGGTTCGAGGACTTTCCCGTCCTCCCTGGACCCGACAGTCGATGAAGTCCTACCTCAGGGTCCGGCAGCGGCGGTGGGGGATGTGGGTCACTGAGATTACAGATCGAGAGACCCACACCCGCTGGTGGCTCGGTAGCTTCCACACGACCAAGCTCGTGGCCATGGAGTACGACCGCTGGCAGGTCCACTACCACGGCACGGTGGCTAGGCTCAATTTCCCCTTTGGCACATGTCCGGTCCACCTCGTTCCACCGGAGCCAGGGGTGGTGAGCTCGGCTATGACGCGGGAGGACCGCAAGGCGTGGGAGCGTCTCAAGGCTGAGACCGCCGATGAGGCCTACATGCAAGAGCTCCGCCGGCAGCACCCGGAGCTTGTGGAGGCGGAGCGGGCGATCTTTGCCAGTGCAGAGGGCGGCGAGGTTATCATGCTCTCCTCCGATGAAGAGGTCGAAGGCGGCGAGGACGGCGGCACGTTGGTTATCGCGCTCTCCTCTGATGACGAGGTCGAAGGCGGCAGCGACGGCGACATGGAGGGCGTCGAGGTGGGCCACCAGGACGAGGAGATCGACATCGACGAGTGGAGGAGTGCCTTCCCCAACGACCCCGACGATGGTACTGGCCCGGACCCGGCTCGCGGCACACCGTACATGACGAGGAAGGATTGGCTCGACCTCTACTTCAACCGAAAGTAGTTTAGCTTAGTTTAAATTTATGTTTTATGTTCGGTTATGAAAAACTGTCTATGTTTATGTTTGAATGCATGCTACTTTCGGTTGAACTTGCTTTGAACTTGATCAAATTGAAGTTTACAACCTTAAGTTTAGGGGATCGGCTAGAAAAGGCCAAAAATTGCTGGAGTATATATATATATATCCACTAAGGGTTTTAGTCCTTTAACTTTTTAAGGATCACCTAGAGATGTCCTTATGACTTGTTTATTTCAGTTCTTCACAATGTGATACTCTATATGTGCAACTATTTGCTGTGCAGTTCAATTTCATCAATAATAGTTTCAACAATACCACTATGAATTATGATATTTGGTTGCTGTTAAGGATATTGCAGTTAACATGCCTTTTCATTTTTCAATTGTTGTTTAGCAACATGCATTGTACTGAATGACTAAATATGCAATCCCATGCTACATAGCAACAAGGAAGAGTGTTACCTTAATGTTCTGATGATGTCTAGATATACATGTAATAAAATCTTATATAATGGGATGGATGGAATGTTGTACTACATCAGTTTTCAATTGTTGTTTAGCTTCTAATATTAACTTGGTGCTTTTAGGTACATATATCATCGCCAAAGATCCACACTTCGATCTTTTCTGCGCATGGGGCAATGAGATATTCATGAACCAGCATCAAGTGAGGAAACTGATAAAGATTGTTACTAAAATGGGTCAAAAGATGTCAATCGAACTATTTTTTTACACTTTATGCAAGATAATAGTGAACTGTAGGATGGTAAGTAAGAACCCTGTAGCCTTATTTTTACTGCCTGTAATGAGTTGTGTTAGATGACAATATCTGAATCTTTTTTCTTTTGCAGTGGATCCTGAAGCACTTTACTCAAGATTACCTCTCAAACTACAAGATTGGCGGCCGACCATCACAAGGGGTTGGACTAGAGTCCTGCATGCCTTCTACATCCAGGAGAGCACAATAGGGCCATTCCGCTTTACCTTGTTCAACAACTGGAATGTCTGTCGCCTCTTTCTTTACCATATGTAATAGTACAAGTATAGAACCCTAGTACATCATTCTTTATTTGGTGCTTCTGTAATTATTAAACATATGTACCTATGAATCGAATAATGCATTGGTTGTTTGGACCTGATGGATATGAATAAAGCTATAGCCCACTTTCAAGTTGAAATTAGGTACAATTTTAAATAACAGCAATTAAATTAGGGCGAAATTACGTTGTGCAGGTCATTACGGCACACAAGGTTGGTAAAACACAAACGTTTGCGATATACACCATAATCCGAGACGGTTCACAAAGAGGAAACATGTGCAAGCATGCACACAATTGCTATTCGCAAAGCGTGTGTGATGTCAGACACTATCACATACGATGCGGGAAAACTAAATTTGTGTGATTGTCTACCTATCATACACGGTTTATAGTCATGAACTGTTTGTGATGTGCCAGGCATCGTAAATCCCCGTGCCTGGAATCTGCCTGGAAAGCTCCCGTGCCTAGAGTCTGCCTGGTTTTAGGCAGAACCACAAAACTCCGACTGCGATGACAATGCGAGCACAAACGAGTAGCAAGGATGAAGCGTTTGGGATATTCGAGATACCAGAAATGGTTATATGGGGACAACTGTATGCATCAAGGCTCCCTATCCCCGACGATTTCTGGGTCATGTGGGAAGACCCCCCTATCGCCCACACTCACTTGGCAGCGGTTCCAAATGCCGTTGCGGAAAGGGGTAAAAAACTGTTTGTTTAGGACCGACGCGCACCAGTGTAGCCCAAGTAGGATTCACCCCCCCTCCTTCCTTCCACCGGAGAGGGAAAAGGGGAAGGGAGAGAGAGGGAGAAGGAAAGAGGGGGCCGACCCCCTCCCCTAGTCCAATTTGGTTTAGCCAAGGGGGGGCTCTCATGTGGCCTTTCTCCTCTCCTCCAATAAGGCCCAATAGGCCCAATACTTCTCCCAGGGGGTTCCGGTAACCTCCCGGTACTCCGGAAAAATGCCCGAACCACTCGGAACCATTCCGATGTCCAAATGCAACCTTCCAATATATGAATCTTTACCTCTCAACCATTTCGAGACTCCTTTTCATGTCCGTGATCTCATCCGGGACTCCGAACAAACTTCGGTCATCAAATCACATAACTCATAATATAAATCGTCATCGAACGTTAAGCGTGCGGACCCTACGGGTTCGAGAACTATGTAGACATGACCGAGACACATCTCCGGTCAATAAACAATAGCGGAACCTGGATGCTCATATTGGCTCCTACATATTCTACGAAGATCTTTATCGGTCAAACCGCATAACAACATACGTCATTCCTTTTGTCATCGGTATGTTACTTGCCCGAGATTCGATCGTCGGTATCATCATACCTAGTTCAATCTCGTTACCGGCAAGTCTCTTTACTCGTTTTGTAATGCATCATCCCGTAACTAACTCATTAGTCACATTTCTTGCAAGGCTTATAGTGATGTGCATTACCGAGAGGGCCCAGAGATACCTCTCCGATACACAGAGTGACAAATCCTAATCTTGATCTATGCCAACTCAACAAACACCATCAAAGACACCTATAGAGCTCCTTTATAATCACCCAGTTACATTGTGACGTTTGATAGCACACAAGGTGTTCCTACGGTATGCGGGAGTTGCATAATCTCATAGTCAAAGGAATATGTATAAGTCATGAAGAAAGCAATAACAATAAAACTAAATGATCAACATGCTAAGCTAACGGATGGGTCTTGTCCATCACATCATTCTCCTAATGATGTGATCCCATTCATCAACTGACAACACATGTCTATGGTCAGGAAACTTAACCATCTTTGATGAACGAGTTAGTCAAGTAGAGGCATACTAGGGACACTTTGTTTTGTCTATGTATTCACACATGTATCAAGTTTTCGGTTAATCAAATTCTAGCATGAATAATAAAAATTTATCATGATATAAGGAAATATAAATAACATATTAATTATTGCCTCTAGGGCATATTTCCTTCAGTCTCCCACTTGCACTAGAGTCAATAATCTAGATCACATTGTTATGTGATTTAACACCAATAGTTCACATCTTTATGTGATTAGTTCACCTCACCATGTGACTAATACCCAAAGGGTTTTACTAGAGTCAATAATCTAGTTCGCATCGCTATGTGATTAACACCCAAAGAGTACTAAGGTGTGATCATGTTTTGCTTGTGAGAGAAGCTTAGTCAATGGGTTTGTCACATTTAGAGCTGTATGTATTTTGCAAATTTTCTATGTCTACAATGCTCTGCATGGAGCAACTCTAGCTAATTGCTCCCACTTTCAATATGTATCCAGATTGAGACTTAGAGTCATCCGAATCGTGTAAAAGCTTGCATCGACGTAACTCTTTATGACAAACTCTTTATCACCTCCATAACCAAGAAATATCTCCTTAGTCTTCTAAGGATAATTTTGACCGCTGTCTAGTGATCCACTCCTGGATCAATATCGTACCCCCTTGCCGAACTTATGGCAAGGTACACAATAGGTTTGGTACACATCATAAAATAATTTATAGAACCTATGGCTGAGGCATAGAGAATGACTTTCATTCTCTTTCTATTTTCTGCCATGGTCGTGTTTTGGGTCTTCCTCAACTTTACAGCTTGCAATATAGGCAAGAATTCCTTCTTTAACTGTTCCATTTTGAACTACTTCAAAATCTTGTCAAGGTATGTACTCATTGAAAAATCTTATCAAGCGTCTTGATCTATTTCTATAGATCTTGATGCCCAATATGTAAGCAGCTACACCGAGGTCTTTCTTTGAAAAACTACTTTCAAGCACTCCTTTATGCTTTTCAGAAAATTCTACATCATTTTCGATTAACAATATGTCATTCACATATACTTATCATAAAGGCTTTAGTGCTCCCACTCACTTTCTTGTAAATACAGGCTTCACTACAAGTCTGTATAAAAATGTATGCTTTGATCAACTCATCAAAGTGTATATTCCAACTCCGAGATACTTGCACCAGTCCATAGATGGATCGCTGAAGCTTGCAAATTTTGTTAGCGCCTTCAGGATTGACAAAACCTTCTGGTTGTATCAGCACCTTCAGGATTGACAAAACCTTCTGGTTGTATCATATACAACTCTTCTTTAATACATCCATTAAGGAATGCAGTTTTGACATCCATTTGTTAGATTTCATAAAATGTGGCAATTGCTAACATGATTCTGACAGACTTTAAGCATCGATACGAGTGATAAAATCTTATTGTATTCAACACCTTGAACTTGTTAAAAACCCTTTTCGATAAGTCGAGCTTTGTAGATAGTAACACTACTATCAGCGTCCATCTTCCTCTTGAAGATCCATTTATTCTCAATGGCTTGCCGATCATCGGGCAAGTCCACCAAAGTCCACACTTTGTTCTCGTACATGGATTCTATCTCAGATTTCATGGCCTCAAGCCATCTATCGGAATTTGGGCTCATCATTGCTTCCTCATAGTTTTATAGGTTCATCATGGTCTAGTAACATGACTTCCAGAACAGGATTATCATACCACTCTAGTGCGGATCGTACTCTGGTTGACCTACGAGGTTCGGTAGTAACTTGATCTGAAGTTTCATGATCATCATCATTAACTTCCTCACTAATTGGTGTATGCATCGCTATAAGTGATTTCTATGATGAACCATTTTCTAATTCGAGAGAAGGTACAACTAACTCATCAAGTTCTACTTTCCTCCCACTCACTTCTTTTGAGAGAAACTCCTTCTCTAGAAAGGATCCACTCTTAGCAACGAATATCTTGCCTTCGGATCTGTGATAGAAGGTGTACCCAACAGTCTCCTTTGGGTATCCTATGAAGACACATTTCTATGATTTGGGTTCGAGCTTATTAGGTTGAAGCTTTTCCACATAAGCATCGCAACCCCAAACTTTAAGAAACAACATCTTAGGTTTCTTGCCAGACCACAATTCATATGGTATCGTCTCAACGGATTTAGATGGTGCCCTATTTAACGTGAATGCAGCTGTCTCTAATGCATAACCCCAAAATGATAGTGGTAAATCGGTAAGAGACATCATAGATCGCACCATATCCAATATAGTACGGTTACGACGTTCGAACACACCATTACGCTATGGTGTTCCAGGTGGTGTGAGTTGTGAAACTATTCCACATTGTGTTAAATGAAGGCCAAAACTCGTAACTCAAATATTCGCCTCTGCGATCAGATCGCAGAAACTTTATTTTCTTGTTACGATGATTCTCCACTTCACTCTGAAATTCTTTGAACTTTTCAAAATGATTTAGACTTGTGTTCCATTAAGTAGATATACCTATATCTTCTCAAATCAGCTGTGAAGGTTAGAAAATAACGATACCCGCCACGAGCCTCAACACTCATCGGACCGCATACATCGGTATGTATTATTTCCAATAAGTCAGCGGCTCCCTCCATTGTTTCGGAGAACAGAGTTTTAGTCATCTTGCGCATGAGGCATGGTTCGCAAGTATCAAATGATTCATAATCAAGTGATTCCAAAAGCCCATCCTCATGGAGTTTCTTCATGCGCTTTACACCAATATGATCAAAACGAGAGTGCCATAAATATGTTGCACTATCAGTATTAACTTTGCATCTTTCGGCATCAATATTATGAATATGTGTATCACTATGATCGAGATTCAACAAACCATTTACATTGGGTGTATGACCATAGAAGGGTTTATTCATGTAAGCAGAACAACAATTATTCTTTGACTTAAATGAATAACCGTATCGCAATACACATGATCCAATCATATTCATGCTCAACGCAAACACTAAATAACATTTATTTAGGTCCAACACTAATCCCAAAGATAGAGGGAGTGTGCGATGGTGATCTTATCAACCTTGGAATCACTTCCAACACACATCATCACCTCGTCCTTAACTTGTCTCTGTTCATTTTGCAACTCCTGTTTCAAGTTACTAATCTTAGCAACTGAACCGGTATCAAATAGCCTGGGGTTGCTATCAACACTAGTAAAGTACACATCAATAACATGTATATCAAATATACCTTTTCACTTTGCCATCATTCTTATCCGCTAAGTATTTGGGGTAGTTCTGCTTCTAGTGACCATTCCCTTTACAGTAGAAGCACTCAGTTTTAGGCTTAGGTCTAGCTTTGGTTTCTTCACGGGAGTGGCAACTTGCTTGCCATTCTTTCTTGGAGTTCCCTTTCTTTTCCTTTGCCCCTTTTCTTGAAACTAGTGGTCTTGTTAACCATCAACACTTGATGCTCTTTCTTGATTTCCACCTTCGCCGATTTTAGCATCGCGATGAGCTCGGGAATCATTTTCGTCATCCCTTGCATATTATAGTTCATCACGAAGTTCCAGAAAGTTGGTGATAGTGACTAGAGAACTCTATCAATCACTATCTTATCTGGAAGATTAACTCCCAGTTGATTCAAGAGATTGTAGTACTCAGACATTCTGAGCACATGCTAACTGGTTGAGCTATTCTCCTCCAACTTGTAGGAAAAGTACTTGTCAGAGGTCTCATACCTCTCGACTCAGGCATGAGTCTGAAATACTAATTTCAACTCTTGGAACATCTCATATGCTCCATGGAGTTCAAAATGTTATTGAAGTCCTGGTTATAAGCCATAAAGCATGGTGCACTAAACTATTAGGTAGTCATCATATCGAGCTTGCCAAACGTTCATAACGTCTGCATCTACTCCTGCAATTGGTCTGTCACCTAGCGGTCCATCAAGGACATAATTCTTCAGTGCTGCAACGAGGATAATCCTCAGATCATGGACCCAGTCCGCATCATTGCTACTATCATCTTTCAACTTAGTTTTCTCTCGGAGCATATTAAAATAAAATAAGGGAGCTATACGCGAGCTATTGATCTACAACATAGATATGCTAATACTATCAGGACTAAGTTCATTATAAATTAAGTTCAATTAATCATATTACCTAAGAACTCCCACTTAGATAGACATCCCTCTAGTCATCTAAATGATCTAGTGATCCATATCAACTAAACCATATCCGATCATCACGTGAGATGGAGTAGTTTTCAATGGTGAACATTACTATGTTGATCATATCTACTATATGATTCATGTTCGACCTTTCGGTCTCAGTGTTCCGAGGCCATATCTGCATATGCTAGGCTCGTCAAGTTTAACCCGAGTATTCTGCATGTGCAAAACTGGCTTGCACCCGTTGTATTTGAACGTAGAGCTTATCACACCCGATCATCACGTGGTGTCTCAGCACGACGAACTGTAGCAACGATGCATACTCAGGGGAACACTTATAGCTTGAAATTTAGTGAGAGATCATCTTATAATGCTACCGCCATAGTAAGCAAAATAAGATGCATAAAGGATAAACATCAAATGCAATGAAAATATGTGACATGATATGGACATCATCATCTTGTGCCTTTGTTCTCCATCTCCAAAGCACCGTCATGATCTCCATCGCCACCATCTTGACACCTTGATCTCCATAGTAGCGTCGTTGTCGTCTCACAAACTATTGCTTCTACGACTATTGCTACTGCTTAGTGATAAAGTAAAGCAATTACATGGCGATTGCATTTCATACAATAAAGCGACAACCATAAGGCTCTTGCTAGTTGCCTATTACTTTTACAAATCATGATCATCTCATACAACAATTTATATCGTATCATGTCTTGACCATATCACATCACAACATGCCCTGCAAAAACAAGTTAGACGTCCTCTACTTTGTTGCTGCAAGTTTTACGTGGCTGCTACGGGTTTCGAGCAAGAACTGTTCTTTCCTACGCATCAAAATCACAATGATTTTTCGTCAAGTGTGCTATTTTAACCTTCAACAAGGACCACACGTAGTCAAACTCGATTCAACTAAAGTTGGAGAAACAAACACCTGCCAGCCATTTGTGTGCGAAGCACGTCGGTAGAACCAGTCTCATGAACACGGTCATGTAATGTCGGTTCGAGCCGCTTCATCCAACAATACTGCCAAATCAAAGTAAGAAGTTGGTGGTAAGCAGTATGACTATTATCGCCCACAATCTTTGTGTTCTACTCATGCATATCGTCTACGCATAGACCTGGCTCGGATGCCACTATTGGGGAACACAATATTTCAAAATTTTCCTATGATCACCCAAGATCTATCTAGGAGATGCATAGGAACGAGACATGGAGAGTGTGTCCACGTACCCTCGTAGACCAAAAGCGGAAGCGTTTAGTAACGCGGTTGATGTAGTCGAACGTTTTCACGATCCAACCGATCCAAGCACCGGACGTATGGCACCTCCGTGTTCAGCACATGTTCAACATGATGACGTCCCTCGAGCTATTAATCCATTTGAGGACAAGGGAGAGTTCCGTCAACACGAAGGCGTGGTGACAGTGATGATGAAGCTACCAGCGCAGGGCTTCACCTAAGCACTACGACGATATGACCGAGGTGGTAAACTGTGGAGGGCGGCACCGCACACGGCTAAGAGATGTCTGTTGTGCCTTTGGGGTGCCCCTACCTCCGTTTATAAAGGGGGGAGGAGGAGGTGGCCGGCCTAGGGGGCGCGCCATATGGGGGAGTCCTACTTGGACTCCTATTCCAAGTAGGATTCGGCCCCCCTCCTTCCTTCCACTGGAGAGGGAAAAGGGGAAGGGAGAGAGAGGGAGAAGGAAAGATGGGGGCCGGCCCCCTCCCCTAGTCCAATTCGGTTTGGGCAAGGGGGGAGCCCCTCTCACGTGGCCTTTCTCCTCTCCTCCAATAAGGCCCAATAGGCCCAATACTTCTCCCAGGGGGGGTCCGGTAACCTCCTGGTACTCCGAAAAAATGCCCGAACCACTCGGAACCATTCCGATGTCCAAATGCAACCTTCCAATATATGAATCTTTACCCCTCGACCATTTCGAGACTCCTCTGAATGTTTGTGATCTCATCCGGGACTCCGAATAAACTTCGGTCATCAAATCATATAACTCATAATTCAAATCATCATTGAACGTTAAGCGTGCGGACCCTACAGGTTCGAGAACTATGTAGACATGACCGAGACACATCTCCGGTCAATAACCAATTGCGGAACCTGGATGCTCATATTGGCTCCTACATATTCTACGAAGATCTTTATCGGTTAAATCGCATAACAACATACATCATTCCCTTTGTCATCGGTATGTTACTTGCCCGAGATTCGATCGTGGGTATCATCATACCTAGTTCAATCTCGTTACTGGAAAGTCTCTTTACTCATTCCATAATGCATCATCTTGTAACTAACTCATTAGTCACATTGCTTGCAAGGCTTATAGTGATGTGCATTACTGAGAGGGCCCAGAGATACCTCTCCGATACACGGAGTGACAAATCTTAATCTCGATCTATGCCAACTCAACGAACACCATCGAAGACACCTGTAGAGAATCTTTATAATCACCTAGTTACGTTGTGACGTTTGATAGTACACAAGGTGTTCCTCCGGTATTCGGGAGTTTCATAATCTCATAGTCAAAGGAATATGGATAAGTCATGAAGAAAGCAGTAGCAATAAAACTGAATGATCAACATGCTAAGCTAACAGATCGGTCTTGTCCATCACATCATTCTCCTAATGAGGTCTATGCCAACTCAACAAACCCCATCAGATCTCGTTCATCAAATGACAACACATGTCTATGGTCAGGAAACTTAACCATCTTTGATGAATGAGCTAGTCAAGTAGAGGCATACTAGGGATGTTTTGTCTATGTATTCACACATGTATCCAGTTTCTGGCTAATACAATTCTAGCATGAATAATAAACATTTACCATGATATAAGGAAATATAAATAACATCTTTATTATTGCCTCTAGGGCATATTTCCTTCATGGCCTCACTATGGAGGTTCAAATAGGCGGCTGGAAACTTTTGTTGCTTTGATCTTCAGTCCTAGTGGCTGAGGTCGAAGTAGAGGCTAAATATAACACGATGAACAGAAGAAGTAGCTTCAAGATCCATCAAGCACCACATTCATACTGACAAAGTAAGGACCCACACCCTCTATTTCCCTTTGCCAAGTTGATGAAGAAAGGGGAAAGTATACTTCTGATACACCCGATCTAGCAACCCCGAGCTTATTTGGGGAGGATGGGGGGTGGTCACCATACTCCTCTTCCAGCCCGATGGTCCTTCATGGACGAGAAGCGGAAAGAGCCCCGGCCGCTAGATGGTGTCACTTGTGGACACCTTGTTGGGAATGCAGTATTTCAAAAATTTTACCTATGATCACGCAAGATCTATCTAGGAGATGCATAGCTATGAGCGGGGAGAGTGTGTCCACATACCCTCATAGACCGAAAGCGGAAGCGTTTAGTAACGCGGTGATGGCGGCTGGAACTACGTCAGTATTTCCCCAGAGAGGGAGGGATGATGTAGCACATGATGGTAGAGTATTTCCCTCGGTTATGAAACCAAGGTATCGAACCAGTAGGAGAACCAAGTAGCACCTGGAAACAAATAACAACACCTCGCAACCCAACATGTTAAAGGGGTTGCCAATCCCTTTCCGGTAACGGCGCCAGAAATTGGCAAGTTGACGGGAGAAAGGTTGTAATAGATTGTATAAATAGATCGCAAATAAAATAAAGTGCAACAAAGTATCTTTGGATTTTTGGTTTAATAGATCTTAATATAAAAGGAAGGAAAAAGTAGATAGCAAAGGCAAATATATGAGAAATAAGACCCGGGGGCCGTAGGTTTCACTAGTGGCTTCTCTCGAGAAAAATAGCAAATGGTGGGTAAACAAATTACTGTTGGGCAATTGAAAGAACATCAAATAATTATGACGATATCCAGGCAATGATCATTACATAGGCATCATGTCCAAGATTAGTAGACCGACTCCTGCCTGCATCTACTACTATTACTCCACACATCGACCACTATGCAGCATGCATCTAGTGTATTAATTTCATGGAAAAATGGAGTAATGAAATAAGAACGATGACATGATGTAGACAAGAACCGTTTATCTATATGGCGGTAGATATAGATCTCATCTTTTTATCCTTAGTAGCAACGATACATACGTGTCGGTTCCCTTTCTGTCACTGGGATCAAGCACCGTAAGATCGAACCCACTACCGGGCACCTCTTCCCATTACAAGATAAATAGATCGAGTTGGCCATACAGAACCCAAATATCGGAGAAGAAATACGAGGCTATAAGAGATCACGCATAAAAGAGATCAAAGAAACTCAAATACTTTCATGAATATAAAAACATAGGTCTGATCATAAACTCGAAGTTCATTGATCCCAACAAACACACCACAAAAGAGTTGCATCATATGGATATCCAAGAGACCATTGTATTGAGGATCAAGAGAGAGAGAGAGAGAGATGAAGCCATCTAGCTACTAACTACGGACCCGAAGGTCTACAAAGAAGTACTCACGCATCATCGGAGAGGCACCAATGGAAGTGGTGAACCCCTCCGTGATGGTGTCTAGATTGGATATGGTGTTTCTGGACTCTACGGCGGTTGGATGAATATTTCATCAACTCTCCTAGGGTTTTGGGAATATTTGGATATTCATAGAGCAAAGAGGCGGTCTGGGGGGACACCCGAGGTAGGCACAACCCACATAGGCGCGCCAGGGCCTCCTGGCGCCCCCTGGTGGGTTGTGCCCCCCTCGGAGCACCCCCCCCAGGTGCAACCAGGGCCCCATCTGCTTCCTTTGGCCCATAAAAAATCATTGTAAATTTTCGTGCCATTTGGACTCCGTTTGATATTGATTTCCTGCGATGTAAAAAACATGGAAAAAACAGGAACTGGCACTGGGCACTATGTCAATAGGTTAGTACCAAAAAATGATATAAAATGACTATAAAATGATTATAAAACATCAAAGATTAATAATAAAATGGCATGGAACAATAAAAAATTATAGATACATTGGAGAAGTATCAGCATCCGCAAGCTTAACTCCTACTCGTCCTCGAGTAGGTAAGTGATAAAAACAGAATTTTTGATGTGGAGTGCTGTTCATCAAGTCATATCATATTTTTTCTTTATAGCATGGACATTTTCTTTTATGTGATTCAAAGCAATAGTCTAGTTTTGACCTAATAATTTAGATACTCAAGCATATCAACAAGCAACCATGTCTTTCAAAATATCAATGCTAAAATAAGTTATCCCTTGCCAATCATGCTCAAACATTGATCCATTCATGAAACACACTCGAATATTAACTACACCCAATACTTGAGCACGATCATATTGCCTCCTATAGTGCTTTTTATAAGAGAAGATGGAGACTCAAGTTTCAAAATAAAAATTGCATAAAGTAAAAGAAAGTCCCTTCGCAGATGGAAGTAGGGATTTGTAGAGGTGCTAGAGCTCAAAGCGAAAAATTTGAGATAAAAACTTTTTGGGAGGTGTATCCATCCCACCAACGAAAATGACTTAGAGTTACGAACACTTTCCATGCTAGATATGCCATAGGCGGTTCCCAAACAGAAAATAAAGTTTATTCCTTTTTCCACCATAACTTTCACTTTCCATGGCTAACCGTATCCACGGGTGCCCTCCATACCAACACTTCCCAAGGAATTTATTATTTGACAACATAAAGTAAATTCATTTGTTTTTGCATTTCAGGACTGGGCATCCCTAATACCTTTGCCTTACTATCGTGCAATGACAAGTGAATAAACACTCATCTTGAGAATAACATATCTAGCATGGAAAATATTAGCCACCCCTCACTGCTCCGCGAGCGAAACAAACACACAAAAGAGAAGTTTATTTTGAAAATTAGATATGGCACATGCAAATTTGCTTAGAACGGCAAAAGAATACAGCATATAGGTAGATATAGTGGACTCATGTGGCAAAACTGGTTTAAAGGATTTTGGATGCACAAGTAGAGGTCATAATTAGTGCAAAATGAAGGCTAGCAAAAGATTTGGAAGCGAACAACCAAGAAACGAATAATCTCGTAAAAGATATAAGTGAAGCACTAGAGCAAGTCCTAGCTCAGAAAAGATTTAAGTGAAGCATAGAGAGTAATTCTAACAAGTCATGACATAATTTTGGCTCTCTCAAATAGGTGTGTCCAGCAAGGATTGATAACTTAAAACACAAAATAAAACAAGAAAAGACACATATCATACAAGACGCTCCAAGCAAAACACATATCATGTGACGAATAAAAATATAGTCTCGAGTAAAATATTGATAGTTGTTGGAAGAAAGCAGGGATGCCACTCGGGGGCATCTGTCAGATTTCAGGTTCCGGCAAAACCCTTGAGGTTTTAACACTGGGGTGCGCATGAAAATCTCTCCCCCTTCTCTAGAGCGCACACATCATGATCTCACGGCCTAGCTCGACGAACCCAAATAACCAGAGACACAAGAGTTTATACTGGTTCGGGCAACTTATGTGGTGTAATACCCTACTCCAGTGTGGTGTGGTGGATTGCCGTTTGGGCTGAGGAGGAATAGTTACAAGGGAAGAACAGCCTCCTGAGAAGAGGTGTTCTTGTGCTTGGTGAACTTGTGTGGTTGAGGTTGACCTGAATGATCCGTCCGTCCTACTGTGGTGGCTAGTCCTATTTATAGTGGCCTCGGTCCTCTTCCCAAATATTGAGTGGGAAGGGATCCCACAACGGTCAAATTCGAAGGGAGACAACTAGTACAAGTTATCCTGACTAAAGGTGGTCTTCACCTGCCAAAGGCTCTGGTGGTGGGGCCGTCTTGGGCACCACGGTGACCTCCGTCCTGCCGTCCTGCTGGTCTTGGTCTTGTTGCACCGATGTGGAAACCTTTGCCTGATGCCTCGGGACTCCTCGCCTGTGCTTGCCTCTTTAGCACCAAAGAGGAAACGAGGACACTGCGTGCGCTGGCGCTCGCCTGGCTCCAGTCTTCACGGCTTGCGTCACAGAAACCACTTGAGGGGTCCCTTGCCTTGATCTCTCCGCCCCTCGCGAGCCTGCCTGGTGAAGCTGCCCCCGAGGAGGTATTGTGTCATCCGCCTCGTGAGGCTTGGCCCCTCGCGATGGTCTTGAGTGTTTGCTGGTTAAGATGGGCCGTACAGGGCCGCTGGTGGAGCCGCACTGTGTGCCGCAGGCAGGCAAGTCTGGGGAACCCCATTCCCAGGACGCCAGAAGTAGCCCCCAGGCCCAAGGCACGCTCGGGCTTGGCTTCGAGGCGAAGCCAAGGGGCAAGTGCGGAGCGCCGCGGGCCCCAATAGCCTGCGGCCCCGCTTGATGCATGGCGATTGATTGGACGTGGACATCTCCACTTCCCCATGCTGCCTCGGCAACTACCCAACTTGACGAGTCCTTGCTGCATGTAGAGAAAGATCATTATTACCTTAGATCATGGAGACCTGCGGTTGGCCTCCCCTTGGCTATAAATGGGAAGAGGGGGGCGGAGCCCCTGTCACCCATCTCTTCCTTCGCTTCTCCTGCTCCTTCTTCTTCCTCGCTTCATTGCCGGCAATGACACCCATGGCGCCTGCGAAGAGGCTCTCGGCCGCAGAGAAGGGGAAGGCTCACCAGGAGGGGCCTGGCTCACCGCCGCCCAAGAGGGGGGGCGGCCCCCCCCCCCCCCCCAAGCACACCACGACCGCCGCCGCGGCCCCTCGTGGCCGCGATGGCGCCTCTTCGCATGGTGGTGGTCGCCCAGGTCGTGGAAGCCCCATCTATGAAGGGAGGCATGCCATGGTCGCACGGCCTCCCAGGCCGTGCTTCCACTCGGCAGAAGTGCCGCCGGAGTTAGTCGTGTGGTCAAAGAACCCGACCGGTACTTGGCTTCAGCTCCCGCGCTTCTTTTCCGGCGAGCTTTCAGCCACGGGTCCAGGCGGTCTTTGGCTGCAGGCGGACGGCTGCTGCAGCAAGGCTTCGTGGGTCGCGGTCGAGGTCTCTGTCGCAGGCAACGCAACCCTGGCCCGTGGCTGGCAGACGTTTGCCCGTGTGCACGGCCTAGGCCGGCGGTGCTCCCTCCACTTCAAGTACGATGGGAACGTGACCCTCTATGTGAGGGTGTTCGGGGAAGATGGCCGCCGCGTCGGGTGTTGCCCTGAGGACAACGACGGTGGTGAGGTGCTCAGCCTCGGCGACGGCCGCGACGAGAGTGAAGGCGGGCTTGCCCTCGGCGCCGGCCATGGCTCGTCCAGCTATGGCGACTCTTCTTCCGGTGGCAGCTCCAGTAGCGGCGGCTACGACCAGCCGCCATGCCCGCTTCGAATGTGGCAGCGGGTCGTCTCGTCGCTGCACTCCAGTGGAGCGCGAGGAGGGGTCTGGCTGAGCTCAGGGGAGCGCCCATGGGCCCATCCTCGCGAACTGCCTTGGAAGCACGTGTCGCTTTTGTTTCGTTCTTCCTTTCCTTCCCACATTAAGAGAGAGACAAGTCTGGGGCCCCGCTGGGGCGTGCAACAACTATGATTGCCAAGTGGCTGTGCTATGTTTATCACTCTTGTGTCGTTTTGTAGCGTCAAAGCGCGTAGGAATAACTTAGCTTGATGCGCCTAAAGTAGTTTTCGCCTCGCGAGGCGCACATTCCCCAGTGCCTGGCGAGGCCTCCTGTGCTCGAAAGGCGTCTGGGAACTGCAAAAATTCGTTAGGAAATTCTTATTCTTCCGAATCCTGGTCGCAGGGACTGCCGGCCATGACCCAGCGCTTCGCATCGCCGTACCTGGGGGCACGGATTGAGAGGGGTGTGGTAGCTTGCGAGCTCGAGCGAGGGTGCCTTTCAAAGAACAGGAAAATGAAAACGCTCACGAGGGCACTTGTCCAGCCCGCTCGCGAGGCAGGCGAGGGAGAGTATGGGTCAAAAACGAGGAACCATGGGAAGGAAAAGGAGGCAAAAGGCAATGGAACCATGCCAACAAGGAACACCAGAAAGAAAATTCTCACTAAAAAGGGGCAAGCCCACTGCGGAAAGCAAATGAAAATCCGCATCCGGCACCTAGTCTAGTCTTCTTGTCTTCTCACCAGCGCGGAGCTAAGTGCTGCCACTAGCACGTGGGAGGGAGCCCCCGAGGCCCGAGGGCGGCACTCCTGAGACTCCCGGGCGTGTACATCCCCACTCATTATTATGTGAGAG
Source organism: Triticum urartu (assembly GCF_003073215.2). NCBI lineage: Eukaryota > Viridiplantae > Streptophyta > Magnoliopsida > Poales > Poaceae > Triticum > Triticum urartu. Next base: position 92,270,602 of record NC_053025.1, read on the forward strand.
TGTCACGAGCGGAGATCTTCACAGGCCCTGGGCCTTGCTTCAGAGGCGCTGGGCCTTGCTTCATGGGTAGAACTTCCGAAGGTGCTGGATGTTCCAGGCGTTCTGGATGGGGATCCCATCTTGTGTCTCCAGGCGCGCGGCACCAGGCCTGGAGACGTGGGCGACCCAAAACGGGCCCTCCCACATGGGTGAGAGCTTGTTCAGCCCTTCCCTGGAGAGCACCCGCCCCAGGACGAGATCACCCACCTCGAGCATCCTGGAGCAGACGCTGTGGCAGTGGTACCGCCACAGCGCCTGCTGGTACCTCGCAGCTCGGAGCGAGGCTTCACGGTGGCGTTCCTTCCCCAGCACGAGGTCCATCCCCCGCATGGCGTCCTGTTGCATTTCATCAAACGCTAGGACCCGCGCGGAGCGATGCCTGACCTCGTGTGGGAGAACTGCTTATGCTCCATAGACGAGGAAGAACGGGGTCTCGCCTGTCGGCCTGGTGGCGGTGGTGCGGATGTACCACATCACGGACTAGAGCTCGTCATGCCAGCCCCTGCCACAGGCCTCGAGCTTCTTCTTGAAGGTCCTAGTCTTGAGACACCTCAGGACTTCTGCGTTGGCGCATTCGGCCTGGCCGTTGCTCCTCGGGTGCGCCACGAAGGCGTAGCAGATCTGCGTTCCAAGGTTAGCACAATATGTTTTGAAGAGATTGCTAGTGAACTACGAGCCGTTGTCGGTGATGATGCGATTAGGGACCCCAAATCGGCTTACGAGGCCCTTGATGAACTTGACTGCTGACCCGGCTGGGATGGTGCAGACGGCTTCCACGGTCCTCCACTTGGTGAATTTGTCGATGGCGACGTAGAGGTAGCGGTAACCTCCAGGCGCTCGAGGGAATGGGCACAGGATATCCAGCCCCCAGACCGCCAACGGCCATGAGAGCAGGATAGTCTGGAGGTCTTGAGCCGGCTGGTGGATCTGCTTGGCGTGGAATTGGTAGGCCTCACAGGATTTCACCAGCTCGTCCGCGTCGTTGAGTGTCGTGGGCTAGTAGAACTCGCTACGGAAAGCCTTGCTGACTAGGGTGCGCGATGACGAGTGGTGCCCGTAGTCTCCACCATGTATGTCAGCCAGCAGCTCATTCCCCTGTTCCCTGGAAATGCATCATAGAGAAACATCATTTGGCTGCTTCCTGTATAGCTTACCGTCCTAAATGCAGTACGCCATAGCCTGCCGGGCCACACGCTCCGCGTCTTCTTCCTTCTCCGGCAACATGCCTTGAGTCAGGTACGCCCTGAACTCCTCGATCCAGCACCCCTCCCGAGGCTCGAGCGCTAAGAGGAGGCGCGCTCCTGAGGTCGGGCCGCAGGCGGGGGCTCCCGAGGCTGGTGGCTGGGGGAGCTCCTCCTGAGGCGGCGCCGGCTCCGCGGGCGGAGGTCCTGCCGAAGGCTTGAAGAGCCGCTCCTCGAAGACGCCAGGCTCTTGGGGTAGCCGCTTGGATGCTCTTTTGATGATGTCATCGGCCTCCTTGTTGGTGCCACGAGGCACATGCTGTAGCTCCAGGCCCAGGAACTGCTTCTCCATTTTGCGTACCTCCGCGAGGTATGCCTCCATGTGCTCATCACTACAAAAAAAGACACATCCATGACATTTTGGGCTGAACGAAAAAACAATTCTGTCAGACATATGACACTTCTATGACGATAATTGTGACAAAACCCAGTATCATCATAGATGTGGTGGGCTCCTACTTCTATGATAAAAATCATGATAGAAAATGGGCTTTTTGTCCTGGGCGGGCCGGAGACGCAGCTGCATGACATTCTTTGGGCCGTCCATGATGGAAAAAACCGTGGTAGAAGCGAGGGGAGGAAAATTTCGGGGAGTTCCTGGTTATGGTGGGAGGTCGGGGGCCGAGCGATGCGCGTTTCTCTCGTACACTTACGCGCGTGTGTGTAGGGCGTTCGCTCTAATTGAACCCGTGTGAGGCGTTGGGCTCTAACTGAACCCGAGCGATTGCACTGCAGGCTACGCGTTACTGAACCCGAGCAATCGATCGATGGCTGTTAACTGAACCAGATCGAGCGATTCCTTCGCTACTGCTGCTAACTAAAGCCGATCGATGCTGCCTCTGGGATGAATAGTGAGCATTGCGGGGGGGGGGGGGGGGGGGGGGGGGGGGTTGGATGAACAGTGAACGGTGGCGTTGCCTCTGGATGAACATGACCCCGTGGTGTGGAGGGCTGGATGAATAGTAGACGGTGGAGGGGTGCCCGTGGAGGGGTGGTTGAACAGGACCCCGTGGTGTGGAGGGCTGGATGAACAGTAGACGGTGGAGGGGTGGTTGAACAGTAGCCGGTGGAGTAGCGCGCGGTGGAGGCTGGAGGAGGTCGACGATAGCCCGTGGAGTCTGGAGGAGGTCGACGGTGGAGATGAACAGTATCCCGTGGAGTCCCGTTTTGCGGCACGCCACACCCCTCCCGATGAACAGGACCCCTGTTTTGATCGTAGGAGGTCCGTTTCGTTCGTTTTGCGGTACGCCACACCCCCTCCCGATCAACAGGACCCCCGTTTCGACCGTAGGAGGTCTGTTTCGTCCATTTTGCGGTACGCCACACCCCTCCCGATCAACAGGACCCCTGCTTCGACCGTAGGAGGTCCATTTCCTTCGTTTTGCGGTACGCCAGACCCCTCCCGATCAACAGGACACCGTTCAGGCCTCGTTTCCATCGCCTGTTCCGTCCAAGCCCTCCCGATGAACACGACCACACATTCTGTTCCGACCCAGCCGGTTGGCTCCCACGCGTTCCGTTGCCTCCCGATGAACACTACGCATTTTGTTGCCTCCCCATGAACACAACACTTTCTGTTGCCTACCCATGAACACGACGCATTCCATTGCCTCCCCATGAACACGATGACGACGCTGTTTCTCCGTTTCGACCCAGCCATGTACACGAGCCCTGACCGTACGTATGCGCGAGTAGGCGTTCGAGACCCCGCCCGTATGTACACATACGTGGCCGTATTTTCTTTCTTGCACCCTGGCCGCTGTACGTACGTGTACATGCTACGTGCGCGCCTCTACTACGACACATACACGCCTCTACTACGACACGTACGCACCTCTACTACGACACGTACGTGCCTCTACTATGACACGTGCGTGCCCCTACATCCACCAGTATATATGTACGTACACGTTCGCGACCAGTATGACAACGCTACGTATGCTTCGACCAGGTGGGTCCTGACTGTCAGACACTTCCTTGCGTGCGAAGATGTAGCTGGTGGGTCCCAGCAGTCAGGGGGGCGAATCATTTTTTTGCCTGGACGCACTTCCTTGCGTGCGAAGATGTAGCTGGTGGGTCCCAGCAGTCAGGGGGGCGAATCGTTTTTTTGCCCGGACGCACTTCCTTGCGTGTGAAGATGTAGCTAGTGGGTCCCAACAGTCAGGGGGAAACGTTTTTTTCCTGAAATACGGTGGCCCGTCCGGTGGGTCCCCGCTGTCAGGTGGAGGAATCATTATTTTGCGCATAATAAGGAGGCACTTCCTTGCTGCGGCCGTGGACCCAGCTGTTAGCCTCTCCACGTACAGTCCACGTCCGATGGAAGTCGTTGCTTGACCACGTTGACCACGCCGCGCCGAGAGCACCACGGCGGTGGACGACGGCGAGGACTAGAAAGGGGACGACTCGGAGCCGAGGAAGACACAGCAGTGGATTCCCACGCGAAGAGGAGTACGAGGGTTCACTGGTTCGGCTGCGGTGTGAGGCTGCTGTCGCCATAGAATAACAGGGGGTGTGGGTGAGTAGAGGGATGGCCTGGCCAGTGGTGGGAGTAGTAGGGGGCGGTGAGGCCCCCGCGGCATCACAGCCGGCCACGGGAGGCAGGAGCACGCGGTACGACCGGCGCTGGTTTGGGCGGCTAGAGTAAGAAGATCAGAAGTTGAAGAAGCACTACGGCCGTTGGATGAACATCGTACGGTAACAGGATCTAGAATTGTTCATATTGACTAAGTTGACAAAGCCCTCCATCCCTGTCAACTTGGTAGGCCCACAAGTCAACCTCCCACTATGCTGGGTTCCAGCTGGCAGGGGAATATTCATTTTTTTGTGCGTAATAAGGAGGCACTTCCTTGCGTGCGAAGATAGCTGGTGGGTCCGACATGTCAGCGGGGGGCACGTTATTTTTGCGAAATATAGAGGCCCTTCCGGTGGGTCCCAGATGTCAGGTGGAGGAATCATTATTTTGCGCGTAATAAGGAGGCATTTCCTTGTGTGCGGCCATGGACCCAGCTGTCAGCCTCTCCATGCACAGTATACTTCCGATGGTGTCGTTCGTTGACCACGTTGACCATGCCGCGCCGAGCGCATCCAAGGTGGTGGACGACGGCGAGGCCCTGGACAGCAATGAGCCGGAGATGGGAAGACGCGGGAGTAGAGTCGTAGACAGAGAGGTGTACGAGGGTTAACTGGTTCTAGTACGGTGTGGTTCGGTAGTCGGTGGAGAAGAAGAGGAGGTGTGGTGGGGTGGAGGGATGGCCTGGCCAACGGTGGAGTAGCGCTTCATAACAAAGCATGCTAAGCAGAGCTGCTAGCAGCAGGAGGCGGGAGGTAGACCCGACGGCGCTGGAGGAAGAAGACAAGAAATTGAAGATGGATGCCGGTCGTTGGATGTAAATCCAACGGCTAACATGTCAGAATCATTTGTTGACTAAATTTACAACGACTTGTGTTGGCTTCGACCTATTGGCCCACATTTCAGCCTCCAAAAATGTGGCACGTATTCAACCCATTTTTTCAGAATTTACAATCTTTTTTTTTGATTTACAGCCATTAGCTGGGTTGGGTGAACAAATAATGTAGCATCCATGCAGCCCATTTATTTTATTTCCTAAAAAATTACAGGCCATTTGCACTTTCTCGAAATACACGATTTTGCTGGGCTGATTCTAATTATAATGTTGGGCCGGGCCAGCAATGTTATCAAAAAATAAAAAGGGGTTGAGCATTTTGTTATAAATATATTTAAATAATAAGTGATATTATTACATTCGCCCTTAAATCTTACCAAGCTTTTGTACACAATCACTAGGATTTTCGTGCCAAAACAATCCAGGATTTTATTTGTTAAGAAATTATTTTTATAAGTTAATAAGATGTTTGATATTGTTTTCTTACATATGTAAGTGTCTGTTAAATATATGATGACAATAAAAATAATATATAATAACATATGAAATAATATATTTTTTAGAAAAACAGGGAGCATCTCCCCGGTTCCATTGCTAAGAAAAAAATCATAACATATTCTGATACAACAGCTCAAAGAGCAGTTCGAAAGCAAAGGTAGAAAAGCTACAAACTAGGGGGGTGGATGAACAAGTTCTCTGAATAACACAAATCACCCGAGCGGTGCGAAAGGCAGAGCGGATAGAGCACTCAAATGACACAAGGAGGGTTCAGCAAAGCCTTCATGGTCTTCAGCCAAGGGGTCATATCAGCCTGCGGCGACCAGTAAGCAAGCAGAGACACCAGGCTGGAAGGCGTAGCATGGTGGATGTCCCTCTTTTTCGGCGCTAGGTGCCCAACATCTTCATCATAGATCTTGAGACAAGCCCACGGGTCCAGCCCCAGAGCAGGCCGAGCCTTGTTTAGCCACAAGTGATTACCAACGGTTTCTAGAGGGATCTTGTTAGGGTTTCCACGAAGCTCATCAACTTGTCCTTGTCCGATCCGGAGGAGAGAATCGCCCAGTTCCTCACCATGTTCCTGATCAACCTCAAGACCTGCGGAATGGAAATCCAGGAGGTGTTACTAAAAATCATAGCATTTCTATATTTCCAGAGGCACCAAAGGACAGCTGAGCTAACAGTATTTAAAACTAAGCACTTTATGGTAGCAATCTACAATCTGGCGACAGATTCGAAGGATGAGCCAATCTAACTAGAGAAATATTCCTCAATGTGGGCCCAGAGATGTTTAGCAACTATACATTCATAAAATAGGTGAGAACAAGACTCTTGTTCCAAGCAGTAAACACAATCAAGGGGTTTGATGATGTGTCTCTTCCTAAGGTTATCCCTAGTCATCAATTTGTTTTTGGAGAGAAGCCAGAGAAATACATGAATTTTAGGGGGAACTCTCAATTTCCAGACAGCAGGGATAAACACGGGTTGAACCCCTCTAAAGTTGATAACATGATAGAGGGAGCTGGAGGAATACTTCCCCTTATTGTCCAGCTGCCAAATCAGGGCATCCGGCTCAGCAGTAAAGGTAATGCTTTTGGCAATTTCCTCCAACTGGAACCATTGTTCCATGAGACTATCACTAAAGTTCCTTCTAAAAGAGAGTTTTAGGCATTGACCGTCCCAAACTTCATTGACACTTTTGTTAAGCTCATTGCAGACAGAGTAAATAGGCCAAAATTGGACTGCTAGGGGGGATGTGCCAAACCAAGTATCTTCCCAGAACCTGGTTCTGCTCCCATCCCCTATGTTCCATCTGTAGCCAAATTTCACAGCATGCATAATAGATTTTAATCATTTCCAGAATCTAGAGGTATTAGGGTTGGAGGAAGGGACAAATATATTAGGTTTATTTCCTAGGTATTTATGGGTAATAAGAAGCTTCCAGGGTTTCAGGTCTTCCTCATAGAATCTTTTAATCCAAGACCCTAGAAGACAGATGTTAATTTCTTGGAGGTTAGGTATGCCTAGGCCTCCAAAATCTTTTTCCATAGAGACTAGGGCCCAATTAGTAAGGTGTAGCTTCCTATTTCCCTCAAAATCATTCCACAAGCAATGAGACATCTGAGAATTGATGAGGTTCACTGCCCATTTAGGGAACTTGAAGAAGGAGAGGAGATACACTGGAATGCTAGCCAAACAAGCTTGTATGAGGATCAATCTACCTCTGTAAGAGAGAAGTTTGCCCCTCCACCCAGCAATCCTTTTAATGATTTTATCCATAAGGGGTGGATATCCTCTCTCCCCAGTCTATCATAGTGGAGAGGGATACCTAGGTACTTAATGGGGAAGTTATCTTTATTACAGACTAGAATAGAGAGGAAGTCATCTAACTCCTGATCATTCATGTTGATAGGGATGAGTTCACTTTTAGAGTAGTTGATTCTCATGCCTGAGACTTCTTCAAAACAGGTTAGAACAGTTTTCAGATTGCTAGCATGTGCGTAGTCATTGTCTAAGAAAAGGGATGGTATCATCTGCATATTGAAGGCAGATGATGCACCAGGGCAGACCTCAGGACAGAGCCCTGCAATCAGACTATGATCAGCAGCTTTGCTCAGCATTTTAGTAAGAATGTATACTACTATATTAAACAAAAGCGGGGAGATGGGGTCACCTTGCCTAAGGCCTTTACCAGCAAGGAAAAAAATCACTTTCACAGTTATTTAACTTGACCCCAACAGACCCCCCCATGAGTAAGTTGTTGGATCCAACTAGTCCATTTACCCCCAAAACCTCTAAGCTCCAGGAGTTTCATAAGGAAATCAAGGTCAATTTTATCGAAGGCAGTCTAAACTAGAACTACCATCTAGAGAAAAATTCTCACAAACAGAGCCTTCAGATCTGTTTTGGTGAGGGTAAATAAAGGAAGAGCATTCAATGCCATCATTAAGAGAAGTAACATCTACACCAATCTTAGAAGCAATGGCATTGAAGGAAGGATCATTAAAGTTGGAGAAGGAAGTGTGTTTCATACCCTGGGGTTTTTGCACTTCCAGGTTCTGAACCTCTTTGAGCTGTTGAGCCTTTTCAATAATGGTTCTCTTGTCACCAGCTACCCTAGCACTGGTTCTGGTGGCTTGAACAGGACCCCATTTGGGAAGGTGCTTCTCCTTAGGAAGGGCAGGGAAGTCAGAGTTGTATTTTGAGTCCAAATTGTCTGGGAGTTCAGTTGTTTCAACAAGTGCCTCTTGATCCTCTTGTAGATCTACAAAACCTTCTAATTCCATCAGATCATCATCTTCCAGGAGCTCCATTTCCTTGAGGAGGTTGAATCCATCAGTTTCATCAAGCACATAATTTAAGATCTTTACCTGGATGCTGAGTTGAGGAGTGTATGGAGAATCAGGGAGGTGTGTCTTGAGGACTGAAGTGGTTGTAGTTTCTCCAAGCATCTGATTGTGGCCAAAAGCCTGTCCTCCGATGTTAGGGGCCCCAGAATTGGCAACAGGCCCTTTATCTGATTTAGATCTAGAGCTCCTGTTGGATTCAGCATCTTCAGTAAGATTGGTACCAGTTTCAGCTGCAGAGACATATGTACCAACAGAGAGGTTGGTGGAGGTGACAGTTTCACTAGGGGTTAAGAACTCCACCTCAATGAGTAGCCTGTAGATTTTGTTCCCAACTCCAAAAAGCCTTTCAGCAGGGATTTTGGAGGGATTTTTACATAAGATTTTGACCCTAACAGTTTCATAGAATGACTTGAAATTATGCTGCCAATCCACATCCAGTAAGACCCCCAGAGTGGAAGTGATTTGATCCAGCATAGTCCAGTCACACCACTTGGGGGTTCAATTTCCTGATCTTGATCCAAGTTTCCTGGAGGTCCTCTTCAGCCTCAATCCTGCCTTTCCAGACTTCAACATTGACTACAACATTGTCTTTTTTGAGACCAAAACAGGGGTATCTAGCAACTTGAACTACATCTATTTCCGGAGGGAATTTGACCAAGAATGTCCACTCATCTAGGGCATTGATTGGCCAGGGCAAGTTGGTTTTGTAAATGTTTGCAAACTCAGCGGCAAGTTCCTGCTTGGTCACTTCACCAGCTTCTACCAGAACAATCCCCACATTCTTCAGGGAGCCATGATACTGAGCATTTTCATCAGGTGAGTCTATGTGGTAGAACCCTAATCCTGGAGCAGCACTTCCAACATATCTAGCTGAACTGTGGGTTTTCCTTCTAACAGGGCAATTCTCAACTTCATGGGTAACCATTTTGCAGATAAAACAACTCTTAGGCTTGACACATTTATCCAAATGATGCCCCGGTTCCCCACAGTTGTAGCAGATCACCTCAGAGTATGCCATAAGGCCCAAAGTAGGGGTAGGAGCAGTTTTCTGGATGTCCTATCTCTTCTTTTGCTGATTCTTGCCTTGAGATTTCCCACTGATCTGAGAGTTAGAACCACCAGCAGATTCATCTTGGGAAATTACGGGAGCCTGCCCAGATTGTGCCCCCATTTGGGGCGGAGGTGGGCCGTACCACTGCCAAACCGGCGCTCCCCCCATTGTGATAGGGGAAATTCATCGGAGTTCCTGGTTCCTTCTCATCCTCCAGCCAGATGTTGTCTCTCAGGAAGCAGAAATAACCACCAGACATCTCAATTGAAGCATATTGCAAGCCTAATTTCAATCTTCTGCAGGTTTGGGGAGAGGTAAGGTAGGGGATCCACCTGCTCCGGCTCCGGTGGCATGCTAGTGGGCATGAGTCCAGTCAAGCATTCCCATCTCGCAGCATGGTGTGGATCTCCTAAATTCACTTTTCTTTTCGCCCATCGAACGAACGCAATCAGCGGCTCCCTGAGGTGGGGCATCCTGTGCTTCTCCGAGAAATCTCCTTCGAAGTAGATCCGCAGGGCTAGATTCAGCAGCTCCCAATCCACATGATCCTTGCACATCCGAGCATACCTGCGCGAGTGAGAGAACGGATTTGGTCCCTCCTCGGCTTCCTCCCTTGCAGCTTCCTCCTCTGCTTCCCTCCATTTGTGTGTGCACTGGGTCCAGGAGAGAGCGTCATCGCGGATCCGCATCGCCCGCTCCCTCCATCTCCTCCCTCGAGTCTCCTGCAGCACCGCCGGCGCGGCGGAGTTGAGCGGCTGGAGCATCCGCGGGAAGGCTTTGTAGACATGTGGGAGATCCATCTTGTACATCTGCCTGTCTTCCAGCCATTCCCCCATGGATATGGCTGGCGACTCGATGGGGCGCGCTAGCGGACTTACTGAGGGGGCCAGGCGCGCCCGGAGTTAGGAGGCGGGGGGTGGCGGCGAGATCTATGGCGGCAGCGAGGGTGGAGGTGGTGGCGGGGGCGAAGGCGATCGCGAGTGCGGTCATCTATTTGCCAATTATGTGAACTAAATAGTCAACATATAAAATAATTTAAATATATATAATATAGTTAGAAGGGAAACATAAGTTGGACCTAGCGTTCCTATTCTTATATAGAAAAATAGAACAAACCTCTGCGTTTTCTTCAAAAAATACATAAATTGGGCTGCCAAAAATAAAACCTCGGATGGGAGGTCCATAGGCCAGTCGATACATGACGGCCCTAAGAAAATACAAACAGTCCTATGGACCTCCCATCCGAGGTCGTGGGCTGCGCATGTTAAAAATGAAAGCCTAGACGGGGCAGCCCAAAACCACGTCCAACACTTGCCAAAACTTCGTCCCTCATTTTCTCTATGTTTCGCACACTCGATATTGTGTGGGCATTTTGACTGTGCATCATATGAAGATGTGCTATGCATGAATGTTGATCAGCATGATGTTAACTGGCTGGTAGTTCCATTTTGGACCATGAATAAAACTTCCAACATGATGTTAACCCTGTTTGAAAAGGTCGTGTTAATATAAATGCTCTGCCTCTCAAAGTTGCAGTTTCTTATCTGAAACTGAACTTGCGGTTTCTTATCTGAAACTGAAACTTGCAGTTTCTTCTCTGAGAATCACATTGTCTGCACTTTTATACTCCTATGAAACTACATTTTTTAAGTGCTAAAAATAGATATCTAGAATTCATAAAATACTTCATATGCTCAATACTGCAAATCTGAAATTCAAAAGACATTCATATCTGAAAGTACTCTCAAAATACACAACACAAAACACAATTCACAACCTGTAAATACTGAAAACCCTAAGCTCCTCCTATCAATTCACAACCTGCCCGACTATTGGGCTGGGGGGCAGCCCCCTCCTATTCCTTGGCGGCAGACAGCCGCCCCGTGAGACAATGTGAACGGCGAGGGAGATGATGGCGGAGAAGCGTCATCGGGCCAACTGCTTTTCTCCTCTTGCAGTTGGGTTCGGTCGACGAAGACTCCACCGTCTCGCTCTGGCAGGACACCCTCACAAACGGCACCCTGTAGATGCTCGATCCTTCAATCTTTGGTGGATGCTCCATCTAGGATCGATACTCCAACCACCGCTCCCTCATGATCGGATTCGGTGAATCTGTTTGCTCCATGGCCCAGAGGAGCAGCTCTATGTACTCCGGCGCGACTCCCTCCGGGAGTATCGCCGCCTTTTCGCTCTGTTGTAGATATTTGGCCATGGATGTCGCCGTCGCCGCTAGTTGGTCCTTGTTGTCAAACCAAGACTGTATCTCCAATATCCTAGCTAGCTTCACAGGGTCGCCGTCTGTGATCCTCACGTATCGGTTGTACTCCTCCATCGATCTACTTCTCCACAGCACCTTCACTCACCGGCGGTGGTTTTTGAATGGAAGAGGAGAGGAGCAGCGCTGGTTTTGGATTAGAACGGGAGAGGAGCGACGCTGGTTTTGGACTGGAACAGGAGAGGAGGGGCGGTGGTTTTGAAATGTAAGAGGAGAGGAGCGGCGCTGCATTTAGATTGGAACAGGAGAGGAGCGGCGGTGGTTTAAGAGGAGAAGAGCGGCGCTGGTCTTGGAAGTATTTTTTTGTTGTTTTGCGTATTTTGGGTCAAAGTGTGACCACGTACTGTATTTGACAAGCAAAATGTGAATGCATGTCACCAAAAATTTTATCATTTGGTTCGTATCTGAATGTACTTTCAAATTATATTATTTTCGCAACGTATAACATATATTTTATGTGCAAAAATCATGGTCAATTATGACCCAGAATAAAAGGGAGACTAGTTAATGTGGGGTCACTTTCTTAATTGAAGGGTAAATTGATTTTGATTTTGATCCAGTCACAGCGCGCCGGCCCTCTCATCCAATCCTAAATCGCTGTCGCACGCTCCTGTCCCTCTTCGCCATTGCAAAACCACCTCCTCTCCTCTCTATCATCTCCATTCCAAAACCACCGTCTCGCCTCTCCCTCTTCTGATATTCTCCATTGCAAAACCACCTCCTCTCCTCTCCACCATCTCCATTCCAAAACCACCATCTCGCCTCTCCCTCTTCTCTATTGCAAGACCACCGTCACTCCTCCGTTTTATAGACGCTTTGCTCCATGGCGCGGGCGCAATCCATGGATAAAAAATCAGTATACTGTATACTATTTAAAAGTCGAGGGCGGGGCTTTTCCTGCGTGGTAGGCGGTGGGACAGTTCTGCCTAGTCGGTTCGACAGAGAGGTGAGAAGACGAGGGAGTAGGCTGCCACAAATGTAGGGCTGTGTGATTTGACAGTGAGTTACCGCTAGACAGGTGGGGCCCCGTGATTTGACTTGCCATTTTCATTTTAACTGCAGCGCTACGACCGGCGTGAGTCTCCCAATTCCTGACCACCTCCATACAGGTGCCTCTCCCAATGCTCCACCATGTAGTAGAGGCTGGCTCTTGCATGAGAGCCCACTTCTCCACTTTTTCCTTGCCTCTCTTTCCTCCACATATGCAAAAATGCCATGTAAAGCGCACTATTGTACTTACTTTTACTTGCTCCTACAGGTGCTTAAGCTTGCCACATAGGCATAAAGTCTGATGTGGCAAGTTAATCAAGAAGAGAGAGACTAGTTTGGTGACCCAAGGAAGAAACGGTGCTAAGCACGTGTACCTAGGTGAAAAGACAATTTTGAGTCTATAGCTAATTAAATGAAGCAAACTTAGCAACACCATTTCATTGGAAGAGGTCACTCCTTGGCAAATGCAATAAATACCAGTACTCCCTATGTCCCATAATATAAGAATGTTTTTGGCACTACACTAGTGTCAACAACATTCTTATATTATGGGACGGAGGTAGTACGACGAAAGAGATAGAGAGGAGTAAAAAATACACTTATAGCCAACCTTGTTGTAGTATGAGTGACTAAGTGATGACTATGTATGACATGCCAACATCAGATAGCCTAACGCACCGTGTTAAATCTCCAAGGGTGCGACCGCACGAGCGACATGACGGTCGTGGTAGGCGCGACCATGATACGGGCTGCTGGCAGCCCTTGGATCTGAGATCAAACGGTCGCATGCTAAGTTGCTAAAAATTTGCAGAATAACCCTCCAGGATAGGATATTCACCCATAGGTCTAGAATCACACCATGCAACCGTTCGATCTCAGATCCAAGGGCTCTCGGAAGCCCGTGTCATGGGAGAATGGAAAGCCACTACCCTGTCGTTCGCATGCTGGCAGTTCGCTCCTACTCGTCCCTGCACGTCGTTCGATACTACGGCGGTTCGCTCCTAGTCGTCCCGTCCATTCACATTACGGCAGTTCCACTAATCCTAACCCTCCTCCCAAATCCATGGCGTCCCAAATCTCCACGATCGGCGGTGAGTACAAGGTTAGAACCATCACCGGCGATGAGTTCGACATCATCTACACCCGTTCTTCCGCGACGGTGAAAGGATGCCTTTCTCGCTTCATACACATGTTCGAAAACTCAGATGATGAGTGGGTCACTGGGCTAGGTGTTGAGTACACCACAGTCCTGGGACTAGAGAAGGATCTAAAGGACGAAGAGAGGAAGAAGCCCGCTGTGATCCAGGTTTGCGTACATAACGTTTGCTTGGTCTACCACATATGCCATGCCGACGTTGAGTGCCAGGATTTTAAGAACTTCCTCAAGGACAAAACAGTGAAATTCGTTACTCTAGACTTTAAGAACGACAGGGATGTCCTGCGTCAGATAGGTCTCGTTGTAGGCAACCCCTTCGACTTCCAGAAGAATCGGTTGGTGTCCTCTCGTCAGCCTTCAATGCTGACCCTGGCAGGAGCCATGGTTCATCCTTCGTACGGTAAACTAGAGAAACCCCCATACATGTTTCATCATCATGCATGGCAGCAGAATGTACTAGATATAGACCACATCCACTACGCTGCAATGGATGGCTACCTTTGCTTTAATATCTACAAGGTTTGGATGAAGAGCAACAACCAAGTGTGCGGTTCAAGCAAAGAAGTATCGACCAAGAGGAAGAGGGACAAGGACGAAGTCGAGGACGTGGACGAGGACTCCGAGTAAGGTGGCAGTGTCGTTGCTCATGGTGGTTCTAATGTAGTGTCTACCGGAATAGTTGCAAAGTTTAATTTCAGGTGTGCTTAATTTAATTTGAGGGGTTTGTTGTGCTGAGCCCCCAGCAGAACTATGTTATGTTTCTTCTCGTTACTTTAACTCTTCAGTACGTACATACTAGTATTTCTTACATTTCATCTTTTAGTTGGTATAGTACTACCACTCATTTCTTCACATTATATACGTACAATATATATGGCCAACATCATATAGCCAGCAGTTTAGTTGTCAAAGAATTTTAGGGTGCTTAGTTTTGTCAAAGAATTCCAGGATGCTTAGAGGGTGCTTGGATCCAAGGGACTTATTTTAGTCTGACTAAAAATAGTCTCTTTATGAGGCTAAACTTCCAAGCACCCCTGACTAAAGAGGGGCTAAAACTAGTCTTGAGACTAATTTTTTTAGTCAGGGGTACCCCTACTAAAATGTGGATTAGACCTCTCTCTACTCATTTAACTCCTCTCCTTTAACACAGGCGAGTTCTGGATTGAAGGGTTTGGAGGATAATAAATGCTCATTAACTTATTTTAGCCTTTTTAGTATTTGGATCCAAGCATGGGTGAGGCTAGCATGTTTTAGTCCCACTACTTTTAGTCATGGGACTAAAACGTATCCAAGCACCCTCTTAGTTTTATTTGAGGGGTGGGTTGTGCTGGACACCATTATTGTGACTAGCCTTTTTAATAGTACTATATGCATAATTTGGCGACAAGCGCTCTCTATATGTACCACCTTTTTTTAATTTCAAGTTTTGCTCCATGGTGCAATCAATCGATACTACTGCTGTACAAAAGTATACATTTTTTAAAAGGCTAGAGGGCGGGGCAGTCTATCTTGGTTGGTTTCACGAGAGGCGAGGGCCTTTGTGATTTGACGGCTCATTACTGCTGGAAGGCAGGGCCTTGTGATTTGACTGCTCGTATAAATGCGCCGACGACCTGATTGAGGAGGAGCAAAGAACCGTGCGGTATACTCAAGTTTTCCACTAGAGTAGTACTGCGACGGAGGAGCACGAAACACGGCAGCTCAGTGCCATATGGCGATAAAAATGATCTAATTTGCTAGTCATCTCATTGTTAGCATTGTTCTATTCATTCCCTCAAAAAAAACCATTGTTCTATTCATGCCTCGCAGAGAACGTGACACGTGCGGCGAAACACCCGAAGAAAAAGATGAAACACAAGAGAAAAAGAAGAAGGAAGATTATCACCCCAAATGATCTAATTCGCCGCGGAGTCGTAACTGCTTCTTCATCTCCTCCACGACCTCCATCTCCTTGCGCGTCTCCTCCGCCATCTTCCTCATTCTGTCCATGACGCGGGATTTCTCGACGCGAGCCTTCATCATCTGTTCCACGGCCGCATTACGTACCATGACAGCAGCCGGGTGCTCGATGCGGAGCTTCGCCAACTCCTCCTTCTATTCCATGACGAGGGCCTGCAGCATCTTCATCGAGGAACTACTATTCTCATGCAGCTTCTTCCAGCCAACGTTCTTCTCCTTCAACATGTCGATCTCGTGGCAGAGCTTCGCCTTGTCCTCCTGAAGTCGCAGGATTTCGCCGGTTGCCTTCTTCTCCGAGGCAATGCTCTTCTTCAGCAGCATCACCAAGCCGGCGGTCAACTCCCCTTGCTGATTGAGCTCAGCAGGCATGTCGTCGAGGCTCTCCTTCAGCAAGTCCATCAAGCCTTGGATGAACTCCTTCTTCTTATTGAGGTGCTTATTAAGTTGATCGGGCATGCCGTCGAGGGATAACGACTCCAGCTCCGCCGGCTCGGCATGTTCACCTCCGTGGCTAGGGCGCTCCTGGGAGCCATCGCCTGCCCGTGAGAGATCTTTCGAGGTCTCTGCGTGGCGGCAAGCCCTCTCTTTTTTTCTGTAGCCTTGGTTGCCGCTCCCTTGTTACGAGTAGTTCTCGACCTAGAGCTCTGCTCACTGGCCATGGCAACGACGGACGAAGAAGAAGCACTTATGAGGAGGAAAGGTAGAGTAATTTTCGGTTAGGTAGTTCCCCTTTTTATAACCTAAGTACTAGCACTAGTACTAATACCTACATAGTGGGAACACGTTCAGGTTTGGTACGTACTAGTAGGTGTAAGCAGGCTTTCGAATGTGATGGGAACAAGGTAAAGATTAATTGATGGTTTTGATTTCGAGGCCCGAAACGGCTCCCGATGAGTTTAGCGGAACATAAATTTCAAGTACTACACTGCTCAAATGCGTAAATATTATGTTACTGTCAAAAATTAGCACAAAATACGAAGGAGACCAATGGAAGTACTACTAGCAACCCACGATTTAACTACTCGCATGCGCGCAATGGAGTAATAATGTATTTCTTCCGCCCTCACGTCCACTCAATTTGCATGCGCTGTATTAATTGACCATCAATGAAGTGAACGACTTTACACGCATCAAATTATCACATGGGGTGGATCTTGGCACAAAATTGAGTCCGCCCATGTACCCGCGTGTGCGTGCGAGGGAATGAGTGCGTGTGTGGCGTGCGTGCACATCTTCGCTTCGTGCATGTACCGCCAGTATGGCTCAAGGAGGACGAGTACATTCTTCTGGAACCAGCAGCACGTCACTGTGATCAATCCACGCAAGGAGGTCGTGACAACGCCTCCACATGTGCCACATGGCTTCATGAATTGTAAGAGAGACACTGTGTAGCGTGCCATTGGTATTCTAATTTACATGTTTTGCACATACTCGAAGTACTAGTAAGGTACAATTTTGCAACCAAATTATGAATAAATACCACACTATAGCATGTAAGCTCTGAGTCATATATGCCTGATGTAGCCCTTCATTTAATTCTTATAGTTCATCTCATTCAGAATCAATTATTTTTTATAAAAAAGCTAAGAACACGGGAATAGGAAAAACATGGGATTATAGTGGAATGTCGTCTTGAATCCTACAGGATTGTACGAGTGTTTGATTGTGCATAGAAAAAACGCAGAATTCTTTCAAAGAGGTTTGAGTGGATGGGATGTTTCCTATGAAATCTAGTGCAAATGAATCATATGGAAAAATTCCTATGGTTTACAATCCTACGAATCAAACAACCAAGATAGGAAAAATTCCTAATGATAAGAATCCTCCAAAATTCCTTTGAGAATCCTTTGAATCAAAGAAGCCCTTAATCTATTTTATGATTCATGGAATTGTGCGTTGTAAAGCATAAAGTAAAAACAAATAATGGCAATTCAAATAGAAAAAAAGTTTGGGCAGTTATGATACAGAAGATTCTAGAACAAAAGAGAACCACTGTTGTTTTGAGGTTTGTGCATTATGCTTAAGTTCAACCATGGAGTCTGCTAGATTATACATGTGGCAAAATCTGATGGGGGCTAGAAGATGGTGCGAGGGGCCGAGTGGAGAGAGACTATGAAGGAATGCACAAGTGCGAGACCGATATTTAGAGAGAGGAGGCGAACACGTGCGCTGTTGCGCGCAGTGGCGGAGCCATGAAAAATAAATGAGCTAGGGGGCCAAGCATTGCTAATCCTTTACGAGGAGGGTCAATTCATGAACTTAAACCATTTTTAGCAGCAATTGTCTAATGATCACATTCTTATTAGCCTCGATATATAGTGATGTTAGGGGGAGGGGGCAGGGCCCTTACTGCCCCCTGTCTTCACCATTGTGCACGCGTCTGAGAGATGAAGCGGAAGGCATGGATGATGAGAGGGGGACGTTAGATATATAATTAATGTGGATGTATTAGCTATATATGTTAATCCTATATAGAGAGGTATAGATTGATCAATGTGGACGTGGGAAAGAGGGTGATACCTCACTGGATATATCGATTGATCGGTTTGTGTGGAAAACTATGAAAGACCTAGCTATATACACACATACATAGAGGAACATCGATCGTTGCGCATGCACGCGTGAGAGATAAAGAATGCCCGATATGATGGAGAGGGGGATGTGTGTGGGTGTGTGCCTTCATGGGAGACCGACCTGAAGAAAAAGATTGCATGCGTGCGATGGATAATGCCGACTGGTAGTGTGTGTGCATGCATGCACGAGAGAAAGTTAGTGGTACAATTATAAAGATAAGACTACTGTGTGGGTGTAAAAGAATAGGTGAGGTCATAATCAATGTAAAGTTGAATTCAAATATTTGAATAAGAGATCGTAATGTTTGAAACCCATTCATGCATGAATATGACGGAGATCTGCGCGGTGTGGTTTGGAAACGAGCATGTTGTAATGTATACACATTGAACAAGGTCAGACTGATTTGAATTTGAGATACCGATGGCAGACATCATTTGGCCACGTCGCATCCGTGCATGGACACACTATTCTAATTGGAGATGATGGGCGGCTTTCGCATCACATATCTATATCTATACCCCTATATATATACATATTATTTATATTTTTTATATTGTGTGCAGGTAACTTTAACTTTTAAAGATGGTCGTTGGATGAGGCGAATCCGATGATCCAAAGATGGCAAATTTGAGCACTACCGGTCATTGGATATCATCTAGATTCCACCAGATTTCGCCACATGTATAATCTAGAAGACTCCATGGTTGAACTTAAGCATAATGCACAAACATCAAAACAAAAGCACTTCTTATTTGTTCTAGAATCTTCCATATCAGAATTGCCCAAATATATTTCTACATGATTTGCCATCATTTGTTTTTACTTTATGTCTTACGACGCACAATTCCATGAATCTTAAAATAGATTAGCTTTCTTATAAAAACTAGATGATTTTGAATGAAATGAACTATAAGAATTAAACGGACATCTACATCATGCATATATGACTCAAAGCTTGCATGCTATAATGTGGTATTTATTCATAATTTGGTTGGCAAATCTCATGCGTGCAATGAAAGTGTACCTTACTCTAGTCTAAATGGTGTTTGTGTGTGTGTTGTGCATGTTGAGGTGCAAATTGTCTTTTTTTGGTACACGTTAAGCTTGTTCTTCCGAAATTTCAAGCCACACCTTGTTATGCCGAAAATTCAAGCTAGCGTCTCTGTCTATCGTGCTGCGAAACTCCCGCCTCTTCAACCCGCGCCTTGTTAGCCCGAAATATTTAAGATATATCTTTGTCTCGTTGTGCTCCAACAACTCCCTCCATCTCAACCCGCACCTTGCTATTCCAAAATTACAACGCACGCGAAAACTCCCACCTCTTGTGAAATCCCGACACGCGAAATGCCCGTGGTACCCCTAAACCGAAAGAACCGCCTCAAATCAGTGGGGGTACTTTCATAACTTACCCCACATTTCGGACAAGCGCGTCTCTAAGCCATGGTTCCCCACTGCCATCCCATCCGCCCACCCATTCGTACACCAAGGCCGCGAAAACCCGCGACGAAACCCCACACCCTACTCCGTCTGCCACCCAGCCGAAGCCTCTTCCCTGACGAAGTGGTCCAGAGCAACACCTCGACGTCCATCATCCACCGTACCGGATGAGGATCCGTCGTCGATCTCATCGTCCCGCCGGTTCAGTCACCCCGTCCTCCACCTCCAAGGAGCTGCCCCGACGTTCCCCTCGTCTTTCATGCCACCTCCATTCCCACACCGATGTCTTCACCTGCACCACCGGAAGAGCATCATCATCACCGTTTCCTCGGATGAAGCTGCGGCCTAATCGGCGCCACCAAAGAGGTTGCACACTAATCGCCACATTTTCTTCTTGATTCGATCTCACGGTGCTGCCGGCACTCGGTCCTGAGCCGACACGGCGCGGCTCCATCCACGGCGGTGTCGCCGACCACTTCCTCCACGGCGTCACTCCCTCGGCGGTGACGTCCACATCCGTAGGAGATGCTGCTGCTTTAGCTCTCGCTCACGCTGCTGCTCTGCTCTTGCTCTCGGTCCCCTACCTGGTCTCTCTTTCTATTGCTCTTGCTCGCGCTGCTGCTCTCGCTCTTGCTCTTGCTTGCGATGCTGCTCCGATTTAGCTACACTTTAGTCGACTGAATCGACTTTTGGGTCAGTCGATTTTCAGGGGGTGGTGGGGCTCGTCGGGGTGAAGGAAGAACCAGCCGCAGCGGGGAGGGGGGCTCGCCGGAGAGGTACCCCACTATCTATCTTAGGGTTCAGGATGTGGGCGGTGGTGGCTGGCGGTGGCGGGGCGTTGGCGTGGCGGTGGCGTGGGGATCACCGGAGAAAAAGCTTGGCTCGGGGGGCCTAGAGGGATGGCCGGGGCGGTGGCGGACCGGCCGTGGGGAGTGTTTTTGGGGCGGGCGCAGCGGCGCACCACCGGCCGCGTGCGGCGGGGGGCTGCTGTTTGGCTGGTGGTGGCTGGCGGCTTAGGGGGGTGGAGGTTGAAGATGAACCACAGGCCCTTGATTTCGTATCCAACGGCTGCAAAATCGACTGACCAGAGATGAAAAAGTCAGTCGATCGACGTGTAGCCTCACCTTGCTAGTGCCTTCAGTTTCGACAGCAAAATTCAGTTTCGACAGCAAAATTCAGTTTCGACAGTTAAGTTCAGTTTTGACAGTTAAGTTCAGTTTCGACAGTTAAATTCAGTTTTGACAGTTAAGTTCAGAGATGAGCGGCTGATGTATTTTACATCTAGCACTTTGTGGTTATGTATTTTACGTCATGTATTGGAGATGCTATTAGAATTACACTCAGGTTAACATTGTTCATTGTCTCTCTTGTCCTGCTTCAGCCTCGGCGTCGTACAACTCACCGGAGCTGCTCCAACGAAAAAACCCTCCATCACACTTGAGCAGTATCTCGGGCTCCATCTCCAGACGCCTAAGATCTTCTTCCCCTCCTCCGACAGCCAAGTCAGCCGGAGTATCCTCACCGGCCAACCCAATCACACTGAGATCGACATGGCTTCGCCAAAGAGGTTGTACACTTGTTGCATCTCTTTTTTACTCTACATGTTACATATATTGTCCACCGAGCACTCGTAGTAACGGGAAATACGATTATTTTATCCTACTATATGACAAGTAGTGAGGTACCAGGCAACTTAGCTATCCGTGATGGACTCTCTAGAACGCCATCATTATTTATCTCTGCGCGTTTGAGCTGTGCATTTGTCGATGGGCCTTGGAGTAGAGCTAGTATGGCAGTGGCCTGGGTCCAAAGTAATAGAAGTAGCACAAAAACATTTTTTTAGTGTAGGATTTTCCTTGCTCAAGCCTGCCTACTAGAATCGCCAGTGCTTGAAAGGAAAAGTGAATGAAAAACATCAGAATTGGAAAGTTTCCTATGGTACTACTTTTCATGAATTTGGTGCAAAGGAATGGAGCAAAGGAAAACTGTAGGATTTGTTCCTTTAGTGTCTCCTTGAAAGAAAAACTGTAGGAATTCTAATTTCCACTTCTCCTCCTTTCATATTCCTATTCATCAAGCACAAGACTAAGAGATAGTAGCATAATAGCATTATAACCGTATATTTTCTTGTGGTTTGACTTAACCTCACCATGCTTTTTTGCATCCTGTGATCTTCCAATTGTTGTGAATCAAACACCCAGATTGGCAGAAATCCTGTGTTTTTAAATTCTCTGTTTTGCACGTGCATTCCTATCCTATTCCTGTCTATTTCCTATCCCTGCATTGTTAGAATCCTCAAATTCAAACAAGCCCTTACTCAATTACTTCTGTTAGAGATATGTGTCAAAGAAAACCTTGTGTGGTTTGTCCTGCTCCTGCGGCGCTGTGTTCCACCCCAACTCAGCTGCTCCAATGATGGAAGGGTTCACCACAGCAGGGATCCGCTCTCTAGACTGTCTTTCGCCGCCTTAGATCTTCTTCCCCGCCGCCAGCAGCCACGACAACTGCATTACCATCATCAACTGAGCAGATGACCTTGAGGACTACACGGGTCCGCAAGAGAGGTCGCACTCTTCCGTGTCTACTTACGTTATGCGTCGCTTAATATGATGACATGCTACATTATCGTCGTGTTCACCTATTATACTCCGAGTCAAGTCCAAACTAATGCTAAAACTTGAGTTTTTAAATGGTTGTGGGGTACATATTGGGGCAGCAATCAGTACTATTTGTCTATATCTGGTTAATCTCCGGTGTCTACTATGAGCTTCATGTTGGGTGCAAACAAACATTAAAGGAGCCATTATCTGTATTTTTTAACTAAAGCTATTATCTGCCTGCAATCATTGGTTTTGGGTCTATCCACAGTTTGCTACCATCACTCTGGATTTGTGCATGCACTCCTTACATAATCTCACTATGTTTTATCCCTATGCATGCCAGTTATTGTACACAATGGAATTGATCATGTAGAGCAAAAGAGACGAGCCTTGCGTGGCAATAAAATTTCATGCAAACGTCGTTCCATGATGGGCGCAAAGGCAGCCCCCTCCACCCCTTTCGGATCGTAATCAAGAGGAAGATAACTATTCTGGGGGGATTCAGAAGGAGAAGACCACTCCTATTTACCCCATGAGGTCTTCGCTCTAACTTGGCATGCTGATGTTGGTAATATCATGCATATGGTGCCTTGCATTGCTTACTGTATACATTAAAGATGTCATCTGCTTAGTTTAGACATGCTTTGTGTCAATGCCATCTATTTAGTTTCTTTATCGTATATGTGAATCATGCAATGCCATCTTGTCTAGCCAGGCATCATATATGTGAATTTTGCAATGCCACCCTGGTTAGCCAGTCATCTTATATGTGAATTATATCATGCCATTATTTTTTATTACGTGTTAAATTTGTCAACAATTTTAGTACATTCAATTACTCTTCCTGTGCATCAGCCATTCGGCACGGTCATGGAAAAATCTGGAGTGGAAACAAGGTCTTCAGAGCAGACAATGCTATCTGACGAAGCGCATGTCTTGCTGATTACCAATAGCTCCTCAGAGTAGGATTCAGAGACAGATGACCAGTCATATTTGCCCCCGAGGTGCATGCCCTAACTTGGCAGGGTTATGTTGCTCATATCATGCGTATGGTATCTTGCATTGCTATGTCATTTGCTTAGTTTAGACATGCTTTGTGTGAATGCCACCTGTTTAGTGTCTAATTACCATATATGTGAATTATGCAATGCCATCTTGTTGCAAGACATTATATATGTGTATGCAATGTTATCTTGTTGCAAGGCACTATGTATGTGAATTAGGCAATGCCATGCTGTTTAGGCAAGCATCATATATGTGAATTATATCATGCCGTCCTTTTTTTGTATTTCTCATTGCTTTTGTCGACAATGTTTGTATATTCAACTGCTCTTCCTGTGCATCAGCCATTTGAATTGGTGATGGAGAAATCTGGAGTGAAAACAAGGTCTTCAGAGCAGACAATGCTACCTGTTGAAGCAGATATCTTGCTGGTTACAGATAGCTCTCCAGAGGAGGATTCAGAGGTAGATGACCAGTCCTATTATCCCCCTGAGGTGTATGCTCAAACTTGGCAACGTTATATTACTCATATAATGCATATGTTGTATTGCAATGCTTAGTTTTTACATCATATACATAATATTGTCTCCTTAGTTGACACATCATATATGCGATTGCCCTCTGCTCACTTCCTTAGTAGATAAATCATATATTTGAATTATGTCATGCCATGATGCTTACATAGACAGCATGTATCTGAATTATGGCATGCCAACCCATTTTCTAAAGACATAATATAGTTATATCATCTCATCCTGTTTACATAGTCATCATATTTTAAATTATGTCATTCTATCCGTGAATTATATCATGCCATCATGTTTCCATCGAAGGCATGTTTGTGATTTATGGCATGCCAACCACTTTAATAGACACATCGTATAGTTATATCATGTCATCCTGTTTACATAGTCATCATATTTTGAAGTATGTCATTCTATCCTGTTTAGTTAGCCATCATACATGTGAAATTGTGTCATGCTATCCTGTTTAATTAGCCATCATATATGTGAAATTATGTCCTGCTATTCTGTTTCCTTAGACAACATAAATGTGAATTATTTCATGCCCTATTTTCTTCCCTGCTATCCATTGCACCTGTCTATCTTACAATGTCTGTACATTCAATTACTTTTCTAGTTTATCAGCCATTTCAATTGGAGGGAGTGATGGCAATATCTGTGGGCGTAAAAACACGGTTTTCAGAAAAGATCGTGCTACCTGCCGATGCAGATAGAACCACGGTTGTACTTGCCCAAGAACCAGCCCCACCACACATAACCCACACTCATGCAGATTGTACCCCTACCCAGTTGGACAGAGAACCAGCTACACCCCTTCGAACCCCAACCCCAGCAGATAGACACTCGGTTCCCGTTGACACAGCACCGTCTCCACCATAGAGCACCCAAACACGAGTAGTTAGTAAGGCAACTGCAGTGCCCAAATCACGAGGACCACCACTCCGAACCCGAAGTCAACGCTTAAATCAGAAGAAGAATTGTTCTCAGGTCAGGTTCCGTAGCTATGGTTCATACTACTTTGCTCTTGCATCACTGTATTTACTGATACCAACTAATTTCAAATTTGAAGGATGCAATTGAAACTCCAATGGCGCAACAGGTATGTTTTAAACATGTTTCTTCAACGTGTTTGGCTGTTTGCTGTTGTAACTTGCTCTATGTTGATTTCAGTTTCAATTGAATAAACAGTTATGTTCTCATGCCATGCACATTACAAGTGTTGTTATTGCTATGTAGTTTCCCACACTTATATTCTGTCTATGCTGCTTTGTCTTAAATAGATATGATTCAAACTATATCTATCTTGATTTGGCAACATAAACTAGAATGATATAGACCATACAGTGACCATACTACATAGATATATGTTTGTTTCATGCTATTATCCTGTCCACCTTACTACTGAACTGGTTTACCAAAATGATTTTCATATACTACATTGTAAACCTGAGATGTGTTTGTTTGTTTCTCTTTTAGAATGCGGATAAAATATTGGAGAAGAGTACCCTATTATGCAATGGTAAAGGAAGTAATGCAAATAAGGTTCAAGATAGTGAGACATCCCTGTTGGTCTCCAAGAAAGCTGATAAAAACTATACTAAAGACACTGAGACAACCCCAAAGTCTTGTCTTGATGTAGTGTTCGAGTTACTGGCTACCACTGCTGGCACCAGCTCTTCGAACTTGTTGCCTGAATCAGTTCGGCTTCTTGAGTCTCAACTTCAAGTTGAAAGACATCGATCAGATGTTATGCAACAGGAAGCCGAAGGACTGAGGAAGTCCCTGCAGAATTCAGATGCATACTTTCTGGTGCAACAGCAAGCGCTGGAGGACTTAAGCGCCAAACAAGCGAAAGTTAATAAGCTTGCTAAACATCTTGCCAGCATTATGGGTACCCATGATATTGTTTCTTGAGCTCTTCTGAAGTGGTTTTAGTTCTGGACTTGTTTTGCTGCGGCGTTTATATGCTGCTGTGTTCCCTATATTTGCACTGGTGGCGAACTTTGATGCCCAGTGCATGTAATATGTGTAATAGCCGTGATAGCCTAGTGTAAGTTGCTTGCTTATTTATTTCCTTGTTGTCTTGTTTATTTGTTTGCTTGTAGTCAGTGCAGTTCTTTTTCTGTGGTTTGCCAGTGGCTGCAATAACCTATTTTTTAAAACTAGGCCACAATAACCATGGGCTAATATTTTCTGTAGTGACACTTGGCCTCCTACGGGCCGTAGAAACCGTGGGCCTTCTACGGGCTGTATAAACAATGGGCCTTCTACGGGCCATAGAAATAGTGGGCCTTCTATGGGCCGTAGAAACAATGGGCCTTCTACGGGTCGTATCATCAATGGGCCTTATACGAGCCGTATGATCGATTGGCCAAACATGGGCCAAACAGACCGCATTATGGGCGTAAACGGGCTAGAGTTGGAATCGTCCGTTCAAGGGCCGACCATAACGGGGCATCCTTAATAGGCTGTATTTGATGACGCTATGAAAATGGCCCAACGTATTAACGGACCACAAACGGGCCGACTGTAACCACGGGCTGAATTTGGCCCACAAGAAGAAAATGACAGTAACGGGCCATAAGTAAAAGAATGCTGGAAAATAGCCCAAGAATAAATGGGCTCTGAGAAGGCCGATAGATAACATGGGCTGGAAACGGCCCAACGGAATAAGGGGCCGTTAATGGGTATAAAGTGATACACTGTTCTTTATGGGCCAGTTTCACCACGGGCCGTTAATGGGTGTAAAGTGATACACTGTTCATTACGAGCCAGTTCACCAAGGGCCATTAATAGGCCAAGAGTTACATAGGGCCTCATTTGGGCCGAAGGACGTCATGGGCCATACATGGGCCAGAAGTGAAAACAGGCTGGAATCATATTGGATGGCCCAGATGACGCTACTGGGCCTCATTCGAATAGGGCGTAACGAGCCTTGGGTTAGCGGGCTGTAAATGGGCTAT
The DNA here is from genome assembly GCF_003073215.2 of Triticum urartu. NCBI lineage: Eukaryota > Viridiplantae > Streptophyta > Magnoliopsida > Poales > Poaceae > Triticum > Triticum urartu. The sequence continues at coordinate 92,297,164 of NC_053025.1, forward strand.
ATGCGAACATGTCGTTAACAGGCTTTCCATGGGCCGGCCCGCCACCTTTTGACCAAGTCAAACGGGCCGGCCTTTTCACTGGAATGGGCCTCTGTTGGGCCGTGCCATGTGTCGACGTATCATAGGCGCCTTCTGTCCAATGAGTGGATGACATCTGTCCCAGCGATGAGCCGACACGTGTTTCCTCCAGCCAATGATGATTTTACATGTGGAAAATCCCCATTGGTCAGGGCTGTTAACGGGTTATCGGATCCAAAACCCGACCCGATAGCTTAACGGCGTTCCATTACGGTGGATGCCACGTGTTGGTCACCCTTGACGAAAGCATTTCTGTGACGCGCGATTTATCGTCATGGAAGTGGACACTTCCGTGATGATAATTTTGGTAATGTCGTGGAACACTTCTACGACAGCACAGGTATGACTATCTTGATTCTGTCATAAATTTGTCATGGATGTACATGCATGACAGAAAACGGGACCTACTATGACAAACACGTATCATCACAAAAGTGTATTTTTTTTGTAGTGCATCCTTTGGCTCGTACACCTTGTTGGAGAAGTTGATGAGGAGTTGCGAGTCTCCCTTGATGGTGAGGCGTTTCACCCCCAGGTCCACCGCAGCCTTGAGGCTGGCGATGAGACCCTCGTACTCTGCGATGTTGTTGGAGACCTTCTCGCCCCGCTAGAAGTAGAGCTGCACGGCATAGTAAAGTTTGTCCTGAGTGGGCGAGATGAGCACAGCTCCAGCCCCCACGCCCTGGCATGCGAACGCGCCATCGAAGTACATGACCCAGCCATCCGGCGCTTCACTCCCCGGCGAGAGGGATCGGTTCTCGCCTACTTCGAGCTCCGGGGTGTCGGTCCATTCTGCCACAAAGTCAGTGAGTGTAGCCCCCTTGATGACCCTGGTTGTGCTGACCTCCAAGTCAAACGCTTGCAGCTCGATGTTCCATTCGGTGACCCTTCCCGCAGCATTGGGGCTCCTGAGCACTCTCTCCAACGGGTAAGCTGAGCGACCTTGATGGGGTGACCCTAGAAGTAGTGGCGTAGCTTACGCGAGGCCACCAGGAGCGCGAGCAAGAGCTTCTGAGGCATGGGGTATCGTGTTCTCGCATCTCGTAGCACTGTGCTAACGAAGTACACTAGGTGCTCGATGAGGGTGGGAGAGCTGAAGGAGTTTTTGGCTCCTGGGAGCTGAGGTGTTTCCTGTGGATCCCCAGCTTGATGACTAGCTAGGGCAGTTGCTGTCTCGGGAGCATCGCCTTGGTGTTGTGCTGCCTCATCCGGCTTGGCGGCTCCATTTGGCGGGCCCTCAACCTGGCGCTCCTCTCTGAGGGCCACCAACGCCGTGCTGGCGGAGTGGGGTGTGGCAGATAGGTAGAGTACCAAGGGCTCAAGAGGACGAGGCGCCACCATCACCGGCAGGCTGGTCAAGTATCTCTTGAGGTCTTGAAATGCCAGGTCAGCCTCGGGGGTCCACTCGAACGAACCATTCTTCTTCATAGGCTTGAAGAACGACAAGGCACGCTCCCCCAACTTCGAGATGAAGCGCCCCAGCGAAGTCATGCAGCCTGCAAGCTTCTGCATCTCCTTGAGGATTTGTGGTGGGCTCATGTCTTCAATTGCCTTGACCTTCTCCGGGTTGGCCTCGACCCCCCTATGGGACACGAGGAAGCCCAGCAGCTTGCCGGAAGGGACACCAAACACGCATTTCTCCGGGTTGAGCCACAAGTCCACCTAGCGCAGGCTCGCGAAGGTCTCCTCCAGGTCCTGAATCAAAGTTCTCGCCTCCCGAGATTTCACCACAATGTCGTCGACGTAGGATTCAGCGTTTCTCCCGAGCTGCCGCCCCAAGGCGATGTGCATCAGCCGCTGGAAGGTCGCTCCTGCGTTGCGCAGTCCGAATGGCATGCAAGTGTAGCAGTATACCCCGCATGGGGTCAATAAAGCCGTTTTCTCCACATCTTCCACCACCATCTTGATTTGGTGGTAGGCCGCGAACGCATCCAGGAAACATAACAGATCACACTCGGCAGTGGAGTCGACAATCTGGTCAATGCGCGGCAGCGGGAATGGATCTTGAGGGCAAGCTTTGTTGAGGTTGGTGAAGTCGACACACATGCGCTCCTTCCCTCCCTTCTTCGGCACGGCGACCGGGTTCGCCAGCCACTCTGGGTACCGGACCACGCGAATGACACCTGCTTCCTCCAGCTTGCGGGTTTCCTGAACGATGAAAGACTGCTTCTCCGTGGACTGTCGCCTTGCCCTCTGCTTCACAGGGTGCACGTTGGGGGCATAACCTCAGATGATGCTCAATCACTCCTCTCGGGACCCCAACTAGCTGCTTGGGCTCCCAGGCGAACACTTCCTTGTTTGCCCGCAGGAAGTCCACCAACTCCCTTTCTTGATCTGGGACGAGGTCGGCACCTATAGTAAACGTGGCGCCTGAGGCCCCGTCCTCGTCGACCGGTATCTGCTTTGTCTCGGCTTGACCTTGAGTGAACATCAGCTTCTTCTTGGTCGGCGCAGCCCCCTTGGTCCTGGGCACGGCCTTGTCGGCCGGGCAAGCTGCCACCGTGGCCCTGAAGGCGAGTTTGAGGGCCGCCAAGGCTTCCTTGGTGTCTCCGAACATGGTGAGGACACCCTTGCTCCCTGGCATCTTCATGAGGTTGTAGGCAGGATGAGTAGCTGCCATGAATTGGGCCAGCGCCGGTACCCGAGGATGGCGTTGTAGGGTAAGTCAATGCGGGTGATGTCGAAGTCGATTAGCTCGGTGGGGAAGTTGTCGCGTGTGCCGAAGGTCACGGGGAGACGGATTTGCCCCAGGGGGTTGGAGGAGCCGCCGCCGACTCCGGAGAAGGGCTTGCTGGGGCGGAGCCACTCAAGCGGTACGTGAAGGAGGCTAAAAGCCTCCATGGAGAGCATGTTGAGGCTGGCGCCGCCGTCGATGAGGGTCTTGGTAACAGCTACACTGCAGATGGTGGGCGTGCAAAGCATCGGGAGCACGCCCGAACCGACGGTGGTGACTGGGTGATCCCCCGAGTCGAAAGTTAGGTCAGCCTTGGGCGCCACCCAACCTGGGGGAGCCCCCTGCCACGTGGAGGCGGCGCTGATCTGGCGAAAAAACGACTTGGTGTGATGGTCCGAGGGCGGCGCCTGCGAGCCACCGAGGAGACCTGCGACGACGGGGGGTGCTGGTCCCCCGAAGCGCGCGATGAAGAGGTCGCGCAGCTCCCCCCTGGAGGCCACAGAAGATGCTGGCAGATGGAGGAGCTAGGTGCGTGGCACGCCAGCGAGGGCCATTGGGAGCCAGTTGGCCATGACCTTATCATCACCTCGGCCTCCAGAACAGCCTCCTCGTACGCCAGTAGGAAGGCCACCGGATCCGCCGCACCATCGTAACGGGGCGGCATCTCGGCTTGAACTTGTGCGGCCACCGCACGCGTCGCAAGGCGGGGGTGAAGGCCCGGAGCCCCATGGCGCTGCGGAGGGCGCCCGTCGATCCAGTAGGAGAAGCGGCGACGTCCATGAGAGCCGGTCGGAGAGGCGAGGCCGTCAGGGGGCAAAGCTTCGGCGCATCCCTACCTAGTGCGCCAAATGTCGGATTTCGGGTTCCTGCAAAACCCTTGAGGTTCAAACACTGGGGTGCGCACGAAGATCTCTCCCCCTTCTCTAGCGCGCACACATCATGATCTCACGGCCTAGCTCGACGAACCCAAAGAACAAGAGACACAAGAGTTTCTACTGGTTCGGGCCACCGATGTGTTGTAATACCCTACTCCAGTGTGGTGTGGTGGATTGCCACTTGGGCTGAGGAGGAACAGTTACAAGGGAAGAACAACCTCCTGAGGAGAGGTTTTCTTGTGCTTGGTGAACTTGTGTGGTTGAGGATGGCCTGAATGATCTGTCCGTCCTACTGTGGTGGCTAGTCCTATTTATAGTGGCCTCAGTCCTCTTCCCAAATATTGAGCGAGAAGGGATCCCAGAACGACCAAATTCAAAGGGAGACAACTAGTACAAGTTATCCTGACTAAAGGTGGTCTTCGCCTGCCAAAGGCTCTGGTGGTGACGCCGTCTTGGGCTCCACGGTGACCTCTGTCCTACCGTCCTGCTGGTCTTGGTCTTGTTGCACCGATGTGGAAACCTTTTCTTGATGCCTCGGGACTCCTCGCCTGTGCTTGCCTCTTTAGCACCAAAGAGGAAATGAGGACACTGCGCGCTGGCGCCTGCCTGGATCCAGTCGTTACGGCTTGCGTCACAGAAACCTCATGTGGTGTCCCTTGCCTTGATCTCTCCGCCCCCTCGCGAGCCTGCCTGGTGAAGTTGCCCCCGAGGAGGTCTTGTGTCGTCCGCCTCGCGAGGCTTGGCCCCTCGCGAGGGTCTTGAGTGTTTATTGGTGAAGATGGGCTGTACAGGGCCGCTGGTGGAGCCGCGCTATGGGCCGCAGGCAGGCAAGTTTGGGGACCCCTGTTCCCAGGACGCCGACAGCATCGCCAAGCTTAGTTGCTTGCTCATTCTTGGATAATAGCTTGGGATGTCGGGACATCACCAAGCTTAGGCTGTTACATCCTTCCTTCATCCACCTTAAGATAACCCAAAACTTGAAAACTTCAATCACACAAAAGACAAAACTCAACAAAGCCTCCGTGAGATCCGTTAGTATAAGAATAATAAACCACTACTATAAGTGATGTATCAAACCAATTCATATTTTGTTTTTGTATTATATCTACTGTATTCCAACTTTTCTATGGCAAAAGATCATCAAAGAAAACCATAGAGCTATCAAAGTAAGCACACAACACAAAGAAAACATAATCTGTCAAAATAGAACAGTCTGTATCAATCTGACTATTTTGAATACTTGTGTAACTCCAAAAACTATGAAAAATTAGGACGACCTGAGAAATTTGTGTATTGATCTACTGCAATAGGAATGGGTATTTTACCACTCTCTAGTAAAAAATGAAAATTAATTTCGTGAGCACAAACTTTCTGTTTTTCAGCAAGATCAAACAACTATTGCCCAAGAAGATCCTTGTCACATTTCAACTTTCGGCAGACCCTTGAGGTTCAAACACTAGGGTGCGCGCGGAGATCTCTCCCCTACCGATCTACGTCCAATCTCCTTGCGTGATCTAAGCTGGAAACAACGAACAACACAAGGGACACAAGGTTTATACTGGTTCAGGCCACCGTTGTGGTGTAATACCCTACTCCAGTGTGTGGTGTGGTGGATTGCCTCAGGGGGCTGATGATGAACAGTACAAGGGAAGAACAGCCTCGCGAGAGGTGTTCTTGAGCTGGTGCGATGAACTGCTAGGGTGAGTTCAGTCGCCTCTCTCTCTTTCTCCCCGGTATTTCCTCGGGGAGGGAGGGATGACGTAGCACAGCAACGATAGAGTATTTCCCTCAGTTATGAAACGAAGGTATCGAACCGGTAGGAGAACCAAGCAACACAACGTAAGCAGCACGTGCACACAAATAACAACACCTCACAACCTGACCTGTTAAAGGGGTTGTCAATCCCTTTCGGGTAACGGTGCCAGAAATTGGCAAGTTGATGGGAGAAAGGTTGTAATAGATTGGATAAATAGATCGCAAATAAAATAAAGTGTAGAAAATTATTTTTGGATTTTAGGTTTAATAGATCTGAAAATAAAAGCAAGGAAAAGGTAGATCGCAAAGGCAAATATATCAGAAATAAGACCTGGGGGCCGTAAGTTTCACTAGTGGCTTCTCTCGAGAAAAATAGCAAACAGTGGGTAAATAAATTACTGTTGTGCAATTGATAGAACATCAAATAATTATGACGATATCCAGGCAATGATCATTGCATAGGCATCACGTCCAATATTAGTAGACTGACTCGTGCCTGCATCTACTACTATTACTCCACACATCGACTGCTATCCATCATGCATCTAGTGTATTAAGTTCATGGAAAAACAGAGTAATGCAATAAGAACGATGACATGATGTAGACAAGATCCATTTATCTATATGGCGGTAGATATAGATCTTGTCTTTTTATACTTAGTAGCAATGATACATACGTGTCGGTTCCCTTTCTATCACTGGGATCAAGCACCGTAAGATCGAACCCACTACCGGGAACCTCTTCCCATTGGAAGATAAATAGATCGAGTTGGCCAGACAAAACCCAAATATCAGAGAAGAAATTCGAGGCTATAAGAGATCACTCATAAAAGAGATCAAAGAAACTCAAATACTTTCATGGATATAAAAACATAGATCTGATCATAAACTCGAAGTTCATCGATCCCAACGAACACACCACAAAAGAGTTACATCATATGGATCTCCAAGAGACCATTGCATTGAGGATCAAGAGAGAGAGATGAATCCATCTAGCTACTAACTACGGACCCGAAGGTCTACAAAGAACTACTCACGCATCATCGAAGAGGCACCAATGGAAGTGGTGAACCCCTCCATGATGGTGTCTAGATTGTCTGGTGTTTCTGGACTCTGCGGTGGCTGGATGAATATTTCGTCGACTCTCCTAGGGTTTTGGGAATATTTGGGTATTTATAGAGCAAAGAGGCGGTCCGGGGGGACCCGAGGTGGGTGTCGGTGTCAAAACCGGTGGATCTCGGGTAGGGGGTCCCGAACTGTGCATCTAGGGTCGATGGTAACAGGAGACAGGGGACATGATGTTTACCCAGGTTCGGGCCTTCTTGATGGAGGTAATACCCTACTTCCTGCTTGATTGATCTTGATGAATATGAGGATTACAAGAGCTGATCTACCATGAGATCGTAATGGCTAAACCCTAGACGTCTAGCCTGTATGATTTTGATTGCCTCTACGGACTAAACCCTCTGGTTTATATAAACACTGGAGGGGCCTAGGGCTGTACAGAGGCGGTTTACAGAGGAAGGAATCTTCATATCTGAATGCCAAGCTTGCCTTCCATGTAGAGGAGAGTCCCATCCGGACACGGGAGGAAGTCTTCATCCTGTATCTTCATGGCCCATCAGTCTGGCCCATGTCCCATAGGTCGAATGCCCGAGGACCCCTTAGTCCCGGACTCCCTCAGTAGCCCCAGAACCAAACTTCAATGACGATGTTTCCGGCGTGCTGATAGTCTTCGGCATTGCAAGGAGGGTTCTTGCTCCGAATACTTCAAAGCATCTGATCCGAAGAGTTATACTCAGTTTTCCATTTAATGTCGTACCCATCGGCTTCTGTGCCTCCATTGCTTCGGCTTCCACGTGTCGAGCGAACACGAAAGGTCAGAGTATTTTTGCACATAACACCCTAGCCATGTAAGAAAGGTGTATATTTAAGTGGACTGGATCTCAGATGCCATATCACACCAGGCGGAAAATCCTTAGAGCTTGCTAGGAGAAACCATTCCAACATGGCTAGCGTTCCCAGTTCTTCCTCCCGCCCCCATGGCTCCGAAAAAGGCGATTGGGAGAAATGTTCAGTATCCCATGACCAACTGAGTAAGCTTCAAATGCAGGGATTCCTTCCCCCCACGGATCTAGTCCCGGTGCGAGCGGGATTAACTTCTTTTACGGGCGAAGCCCTGGCGGAAAATTTTCCGAATCCTTTAGAAGGGGAGCGAGTGTGCTTCATTTCCTTTCTCTTGCGAGGTGTTGGATTTCCAATCCATCCTTTCCTCCAAGGTCTCCTGGAGTATTATGGACTCCAACTGCACAATCTCACGCCAGGCTCCATTCTGCATATGGCGGGCTACATTGCTCTTTGCGAGCTATTCCTGGGCTGCGAGGCTCATTTTGAGCTATGGAGCAAACTGTTTTGCCTCGTCCCTCACTCCCAAAAGGGATCTATATTCGAGGTGGGCGGCGCCGAGATATGGCGCATAGCCGGAACCGGATACCTATCCGACATGCCTAAGAAGGCGTCTGAAGAGTGGCCCTCGGAGTGGTTCTATATCGAAGATGTCGTTCTCTCGGACCAAATCCGGCAAGGCCTTCCTGAGTTTTCCAGCGCTCCACTGAAGAAGCACCACAGCTGGCGCCCTCGGAGCCTCGAGGAGGAATATAGTGCGAAGGTCAAGATGTTAATGGGCAGGATAAGGACACTTGCCCAGTCCGGATTATCAATAATCGAGGTAATGGCAATTTCCATAATGCGAGGTGTTCAGCCACTCCAATTCAAAGGGCTCCCCATGTGGCACTATAATGGGGAAGACGACGCCTCACGCTGCGGAGGGAAGAGTCCGGATGCCCCTACCGCCCAGGCCACAATATTGGCTGATCTGTATAAAGGGGAAAAAGAGGAGTTTACTCATCTCAAACACCGAGAGGGATTCTCTATGTACAATCCCCCTAGCTGGGTGAGTTTTAATCCCACCTCCTTACTCAATCCTTTCCCTAAGTCATGTTTAATTGACATCTACCCATCCATTCTTAATAGGAATGGTGGAAGGCTATCATGGAGATTTATAGTCCCGCTCCACAGCCGGAGGACCATAACCGGGACCTCGATCCCGGATTTGAAGAGGATCCAGACATATTTGTAGAACTCAAAGAGGGAGTCTTCTACCAGGCGAGCTATGACGGCACAGAAGTGCCCATCATGGTCGATTATCCTAGCCTCCTTCCTGCCTCACATGTAAGTAATCAGGAGACACCTCCTCTGAAAGAGCTTCCTCATTATGCCTCACCCACCGCACTGCCTCGTGCTCCAAAGGGGAGGCGCTCGGCGCGTCATGCCGCACTAGAGGCGTCTCATAGGAGAGCGGCTCCTACACCCGGTGGGTCTTCGAAGAGGAAGTCAAATGACAACACGGCCGAGCCTTCATCAAAGAGGTATGGCTTTAAATATGCCCTCTGGCAGTCACATCGAACCATGACATTGTCCGCTATGTTTTATCAGGAAGAGTGTTCGCTGGACTATGTCCAGGGATCCTGCCGATCGCGCCTCCACCAGTCAAGTTCCAGACCCTTCCTCTAGGGCGGGGGCTGACACGAAAGCAATGCCAGACTGTCCTCCTTCAGAGGATTCGGATAATGTATCCATCACGAACTCTGAAGTGGAGAGCGCCATGAATCATCGGCGCCGGAGGGCTGCTCTTCGCGACCCTGATTTTACTAGAGGCATTCAATGCCTTGAGCTCGGCTGATGCGTACATCCGAGCTGCTCGGGATGGGCTTGCCCGAGCCACTGACTAACATTTGAAAGATATGCGGGTAAGTATGCATTGTTTAGATCTGGTAATCATATACCAGTAGCCCCTGAGACTTGAAATATTTGAAACAACTGATTTAAGGATCATTGTATAATCAGGTACTCACAGAGAAGAACAACACGCTGTCTCGTGAGCTGGAAAAGTGCCGGACTCAGCTAGCTGTTGTTACTACCGAACTGGATAAGTCCAAGGAGGCACCGCCTGGTAATGTTCCCTTCCATCCAGAAAAAGTGTAATCATGTACCAGTAATGTGAATACTATTGCGCTTCCGATGACAGGATCAGCGGATCAACTGAAAGAGGAACTTAAAGTCGCGCAGGCGGGTAAACAAGAGGTCGAAAGGTGACATGCTGTAGGCGAACGTGTGCTGACACGAGTCAGGGATGATAAGAACAAGCTACATGATTCCAACACCCTACTGGGTGAAAATCTAAAAGATGTACGAGCCCAGCTAGCTGACGCCGTAAGGAAAATAGGAGGCTACGAGGCGGCATATTCAATATGCTTTTGAACTTGCCTCTGTGTAATTCAATGAGAAAATGAGCTGACTGATTTATGTCTGCAGGTATGGTGACTAGTCGTCTCGAAGAGGAAATGTCCGGATCTCAAGCCGATATGCTGCAAGAGCTGTCCCAAGTGCACGAGCGAGATCGGCAAGCAATGCGGAGTGTTGCCAAGGCTTTGTGGCCATCCGCCTCCCCTCCAAGAAGTATGGAGGAGCTTGTAAAGCTATTCCAAGGGGCTCGGCGGCGCTTTCTCTTATGGAAGATATCAGCCTGCCGAGAAGGTGCGGGCGAGGCTTGGGCCATGGTAAAAACACAGTACACCAAGCTTGATCCGAATCATATGGCCCGGGTTGGACCTCGGGGGTCAGATGGACAAGAAATTCCAGTTAGTTTGGTATATGACCAAGTAAAGATAGCCACCAAGTTTCCCAAGAGGATTGTAAGCTAGACAGCCTGTTGGACGGCATAGAGGAAGAAGTTTTTGAGTCCAACTGACTATGTACTTCAATTGACAAATTTGTCCCTAGCCGGATTGTAAAACAATTGTCATGGCAGACCTTTTCGCTTCGACCTCTGAACCCAAAGGTGCGGAGTGTTCTGAACACCGGATCGGCAGCATAGCCCGGGGTATGCGTGGAAACCAGGAGTAGGGGTCATAGTAGCTTGAACAGACAAGTTGTATCCGGCTAGCTATGTTATATTACTTGTTGATTGTAAGAAACACCTTCCAGGTAGAATAGTCCCATTAAGGTTTCCTTTCCCTGGGTGGACATGCGTTAGTATGCATGCCCGAACTGTGATTGAAAAATTACAGTATACGTAACATCTGGGGTTCACAGTATAATTTGGGTATAACGTCTTTAGTCCGCCAACTGAATATTCCCTTAAGAATGCTAGCTTTCAACTTCACCCAGTCTGAGGTACAAGTCCATATGACCCGACTGTAAGAATCGCAGAGGTGCTCCCTTTATGCCCTAGCCGAACAAACGAGAACGTAGGGCATAAGCACAGGAGCCAGGCAACCCAGCTTGGCAAAAACTTAAGTCATAACGGTGCATATAATGGCGAAGAAAAGGTACATATGAGGAAAAGACACATATGTGGTGAGCTTGATGCTTGGAAAATAATAATAATAAGCTTCTGTAAAAGAAGCCCCCAGGTATTATGAGTGTATACATTTAAGGATGTGCGCGTCATGGGTGTGCAGTTTGGCCACACAAGAGCTATCAAGCTGGAGAAAAAAATTAAAGAGAGAAAAAATGGAAACAAAGGGAGAAGAAGACGAACAAAGAGTACGACTCTAGGCGTAGAATCTTTGGAGTCTGGCGGCATTCCACGGGTTCGGCTCTAAGCGATTGTCTGGTGCATCACGCAGGTGGTATGCTCCTCTAGTGAGAACTTCATCTATGATGAAGGGACCCTACCACTTGGGCTTGAGTTTGTCCTTTTTATTCTCTGGAAAGCGTAGAATGAGTTCACCAACATTATAAGTCTTGGCCTGCACTTCTCTGCTTCGGTATCTGTGAGCATGTTGTTGATAGAATGCAGAACGGGCTTTTGCAAGGTCGCGCTCCTCCTCCAGGGCATCTAGACTGTCCTGCCGATCAAGCTCGGCCTCTCTTTCTTCGTACGTGCGCACTCGAGGTGAGTCATGAATGATGTCGCAGGGCAAAACGGCCTCTGCGTCGTACACCATGAAGAATGGTATGTATCCAGTAGTGCGATTGGGCGTGGTCCGCAGCCCCCAGAGTACAGAGTCGAGCTCCTCAACCCAGTGCTTGTCTGATTCTTTCAAAGACCATACTAGTCTAGGCTTAATGCCGCTCATGATAAGACCATTAGCTCGCTCCATTTGACCATTTGTTTGTGGGTGATAGATGGAGGCATAAAGCAGACCAGGTTTTCACTTCATCGGCTGTAAAATTGGAGCCGTTATCGGTGATGATGCTGTGTGGGACATGCTACGTCTTGAGCTGGCGTTGGTTTTCCCCGAAGAGGAAGGGGTGACACACCAGAGTAGCATAAGTATTTCCCTCAGTTTTTGAGAACCAAGGTATCAATCCAGTAGGAGGCCACGCTCAAGTCCGTCGTACCTGCACAAAGCGATAGCTACTCGTAACCAACACGATTAGGGGTTGTCAATCCCTTCACGGTCACTTACGAGAGTGAGATCTGATAGATATAATATTTTTGGTATTTTTGGTATAAAGATGCAAAGTAAAAAAGTAAAGGAAAAGTAAAAAGAAAATCAAGATTGAAGTGATGGAGATTGATATGATGAGAATAGACCCGGGGGCCATAGGTTTCACTAGTGGCTTCTCTCAAGAGCATAAGTATTCTACGATGGGTGAACAAATTACTATTGAGCAATTGACAGAATTGAGCATAGTTATGAGAATATCTAGGCATGATCATGTATATAGGCATCACGTCCGTGACAAGTAGACCGAAACGATTCTGCATCTACTACTATTACTCCACTCATCAACCGCTGTCCAGCATGCATCTAGAGTATTAAGTTAAAAACAGAGTAACGCCTTAAGCAAGATGACATGATGTAGAGAGATAAATTAATGCAATATGAAATAAACCCCATCTTGTTATCCTCGATGGCAACGATACAATACGTGCCTTTCTGCCCCTTCTATCACTGGGTAAGGAAACCGCAAGATCGAACCCAAAGCTAAGCACTTCTCCCATGGCAAGAACTACCAATCTAGTTGGCCAAACCAAACGGATAATTCGAAGAGACTTGCAAAGATAACCAATCATACATAAAAGAATTCAGAGAAAATTCAAATATTATTCATAGATAGACTTGATCATAAACCCATAATTCATCGGTCTCAACAAACACACCGCAAAAAGTAGATTACATCGAATAGATCTCCAGAAGAGAGGGGAAGAACTTTGTATTGAGATTCAAAGAGAGAGAAGAAGCCATCTAGCTACTAACTATGGACCCGAAGGTCTGAGGTAAACTACTCACACTTCATCAGAGAGGCTATGATGATGTAGAAGCCCTCCGTGATGACGGCCCTCTTCCGACGGAGCTCCGGAACAGGCCCCAAGATGGGATCTTGTGGATACAGAAAGTTGCGGTGGTGGAATTAGGTTTTTGGCTCCTATTCTAATTGTTTGGGGGTACGTGTGTATATATAGGAGGAAGAAGTACGCCGGAGGGGCAACGAGGGGCCCACGAGGCAGGGGGCGCCCCCACCCTCGTGACTGCCTCTTTTGTTCCTTGGAGCAGGGTCCAAGTCTCCTGGATCACGTTCGGTGAGAAAATCACGTTCCCGAAGATTTTATTCCGTTTGGACTCCGTTTGATATTCCGTTTCTTCGAAACACTGAAATAGGCAAAAATAGCAATTCTGGGCTGGGCCCATGGTTAATAGCTTAGTCCCAAAAATAATATAAAAGTGGAAAATAAAGCCCAATATAGTCTAAAACAGTAGATAATATAGCATGGAGCAATCAAAAATTATAGATACGTTGGAGATGTATCAGGCATCCCCAAGCTTAATTCCCGCTCGTCCTCGAGTAGGTAAATGATAAAAAGAGAATTTTTGATGCCGAGTGCTACTTGGCATAATTTCAAGGCAAATCTTCTTAATTGTGGTATGAATATTCAGATTAGAAAGATTCAAGACAAAAGTTTATATTGACATAAAAATAATAATACTTCAAGCATACTAACAAAGCAATTATGTCTTCTCAAAATAACATGGCCAAAGAAAGTTATCCCTACAAAATCATATAGTCTGGCTATGCTCTATCTTCACCACACAAAGTATTTAAATCATGCACAACCCCGATGACAAGCCAAGCAATTGTTTCATACTCTAACTTTTTCAAAACTTTTTCAATCTTCACGCAATACATGAGCGTGAGCCATAGATATAGCACTATAGGTGGAATAGAATTGTGGTTGTGGAGAAGACAAAAAGGAGAAGATAGTCTCACATCAACTAGGTGTATCAATGGGCTATGGAGATGCCCATCAATAGATATCAATGTGAGTGAGTAGGGATTGCCATGCAACGGATGCACTAGAGCTATAAGTATATGGAAGCTCAAAAAGAAACTAAGTGGGTGTGCATCCAACTTGCTTGCTCATGAAGACCTAGGGCAATTTGAGGAAGCCCATCATTGGAATATACAAGCCAAGTTCTATAATGTAAAATTCCCACTAGTATATGAAAGTGATAACATGAGAGACTCTCTACTATGAAGATCATGGTGCTACTTTGAAGCACAAGTGTGGTAAGAGGATAGTAACATTGTCCCTTCTCTCTTTTTCTCTCATTTTTTTGTTTTTTTTTATTTGGGCCTTTTCTCTTTTTTTTTTATTTCATGGCCTCTTTTTATTTGGGCTTCTTTGGCCTATTTTATTTATTTTTCGTCCGGAGTCTCATCCCGACTTATGGGGGAATCATAGTCTCCATCATTCTTTCCTCACATGGGACAATGCTCTAATAATGATGATCATCACACTTTTATTTTTCTTACAACTCAACAATTACAACTCGATACTTAGAACGAAATATGACTCTATATGAATGCATCCGGCGGTGTACCGGGATATGCAGTATGACAATGATGGAGTGTGTCATGATGAACTAGATGGTGGAAAGTTGCATGGCAATATATCTCGGAATGGCTATGGAAATGCCATAATAGGTAGGTATGGTGGTGTTTTGAGGAAGGTATATGGTAGGTGTATGATACCGGCGAAAGGTGCGCGGTATTAGAGAGGCTAGCAAAGGTGGAAGAGTGAGAGTGCGTATGATCCATGGACTCAACATTAGTCATAAAGAACTCATATACTTATTGCAAAAATCTAGAAGTTATCAAAGCAAAGTATTACGCGCATGCTCCTAGGGGGATAGATTGGTAGGAAAAGACCATCGCTCGTCCCCGACCGCCACTCATAAGGAAGACAATCAATAAATAAATCATGCTCCGACTTCATCACATAACGGTTCACCATACATGCATGCTACGGGAATCACAAACTTTAACACAAGTATTCTTTAAATTCACAACTACTCAACTAGCATGACTTTAATATTATCACCTCCATATCTCAAAACAATTATCATGCTTCAATATTTTCTTAGTATTCAACACACTCAAAAGAAAGTTTCACAAATCTTGAATACCAAGCATATTATTATTAAGCAAATTACCATGCTATTAAGAGACTCTCAAAATAATTTAAGTGAAGCATGAGAGATCAATAGTTTCTTTAAAACAAATCCACCACCGTGCTATAAAAGATCTAAGTGAAGCACATAGAGCAAAATTATAACGCTCAAAAGATATAAGTGAAGCACATAGAGCAAAACTACTTAGCTCAAAAGATATAAGTGAAGCACATAGAGAAAAACTACTTAGCTCAAAAGATATAAGTGAAGCACATAGAGTATTCTATCAAATTTTAATTCATGTATGGATCTCTCAAAAGGTGTGTACAGCAAGGATGATTGTGGCATACTAAGACACAAATAATACAAGACGCTCCAAGCAAAACACATATCATGTTGGTGAATAAAAATATAGCTCCAAGTAAATTACCGATGGAAGTGGACGAAAGAGGGGATGCCTTCCGGGCCATCCCCAAGCTTTGACTTTTTGGTGTCCTTGGATTATCTTGGGGGTGCCATGGGCATCCCCAAGCTTAGGCTCTTGCCACTCCTCGTTCCATGATCCATCAAAATAATTCACCCAAAACATGAAAACTTCACAACACAAAACTCAAAATAGAAAACTCGTGAGCTCTGTTAGCGAAAGAAAACAAAATACCACTTCAAGGTACTGTAATGAACTCATTATTTATTTATATTGGTGTTAAACCTACTGTATTCCAACTTCTCTATGGATTATAAACTATTTTACTAACCATAGATTCATCAAAATAAGCAAACAACACACAAAAACAGAATCTGTCAAAAACATAACAGTCTGTAGTAATCTGTAGCTAGCGAAAGATATGGAACCCCAAAAATTCTAAAATAAATTGCTGGACGTGAGAAATTTATCTATTAATCATCTACATAAAGAATTAACTAAATAGCACTCTTCAAATAAAAATTACAGCAGTTCTCGTGAGCGCTAAAGTTTCTGTTTTTTACAGCAAATTCAACAAGACTTTCCCCAAGTCTTCCCAACGGTTCTACTTGGCACAAACACTAATTAAACACAAAAAACACAACCCAAACAGAGGCTAAATAATTTATTTATTACGAATCAGGAGCAAAAATCAAGGAATAAAAATAAAATTGGGTTGCCTCCCAACAAGCGCTATCGTTTAACGCCCCTAGCTAGGCATAAAAGCGAGGATAGATCTAGGTATTGCCATCTTTGGTAGGCAATCCATAAGTGGCTCTCATGATAGTTTCATATGGTAATTTTATTTTCTTTCTTGGAAAGTGTTCCGTGCCCTTTTTTAATGGAAATTGAAATCTAATATTCCCTTCCTTCATATCAATAATCGCACCAACCGTTCTAAGGAAAGGTCTACCAAGAATAATAGGGCAAGAAGGATTGCAATCTATGTCAAGAACAATGAAATCTACGGGCACATAATTCCTATTTTCAACAATAATAACATCACTAATCCTTCCCATAGGTTTCTTAATAGTGGAATCCGCAAGGTGCAAGTTTAGAGAGCAATCATCAAAATTACGGAAATCTAGCAAATCACACAAATCTTGGGAATAGTAGAGACACTAGCACCCAAATCACACAAAGCATAAAACTCATGATCTATAATTTTAATTTGAATAGTTTGTTCCCACTCATCATAGAGTTTTCTAGGGATAGAAATTTTCAACTCAAGTTTTTCTTCATAAGATTGCATCAAGGCATCAACAATATGTTCGGTAAAGGCTTTATTTTGACTATAAGGAAATACAATCAATTAAAGAGCAACTTTCATAATTAAATTCTTTGAAATCCAATATAGTGGGTTTAGCAACATCTAGATTTTTATTTCTTTCAATCCCACTTTCATTAATTTCATCATTAAGATCTAAATACTCCAAATTTTTAGAATGCCTTCTAGGTAAAGGAAGATCATATTCAGTTTCATCAAGATTCATATTGCAAAACAAAGATTTAATAGGGGACACATCAATAACTTTTAGATCTTCATCTTGATTTTCATAGGAATTGGAAGAACACGCTTTAATAAAGGCATCTTTGGAAGCACGCATCCTAGCGGTTCTTTCCTTGCACTCATCAATGGAAATTCTCATGGCTTTGAGAGACTCATTGATATCATGTTTAGGAGGAATAGATCTAAGCTTTAAGGAATCAATCTCAAGAGAAATTCTATCAACGTTCCTAACCAAATCATCAGCTTTAAGCAATTTCTCTTCAAGCAAAGCATTAAAATTCTTTTGTGAATTCATAAACTCTTTAACACTATTCTCAAATTCAAAGGGCATCTTATTATAATTTCCATAAGAGTTGTTGTAGGAATTCCCATAATTATTAGAAGGATTACTAGGATATGGCCTAGGGTTAAAATTCCCGCTATAAGCGTTGTTACCAAAATTATTCCTACCAACAAAATTCACATCCATAGATTCATTGTTATTCTCAATCAAAGTAGACAAAGTCATATCATTAGGATCAGAAGAAACACTCTTAGTAGCAAATAATTTCATAAGTTCATCCATCTTTCCACTCAAAACATTGATTTCTTCTATCGCATGCACTTTTTTATTAGAAGATCTTTCAGTATGCCATTGAGAATAATTAACCATAATATTATCTAGGAGTTTAGTAGCATCTCCTAAAGTGATTTCCATAAAAGTGCCTCCCGCTGCCGAATCTAAAAGATTTCTATAAGCAAAATTCAATCCGGCATAAAAAATTTGTATGATCATCCACAAATTCAAACCATGAGTAGGGCAATTATGTATCATTAATTTCATTCTCTCCCAAGCTTGTGCAACATGTTAATGATCAAATTGTATAAAGTTCATAATATCGTTTCTAAGAGAGATGATCTTAGCGGGAGGAAAATACTTAGAGATAAAAGCATCTTTGCACTTGTTCCATGAATCAATACTATTCTTAGGCAAAGACAAAAACCAAGCTTTAGCACGATCTCTAAGCGAAAAAGGAAATAGCTTCAATTTAACGAAATCATTATTGAAATATTTTTTATTTTGCATATCACATAAATAAACGAATCTATTCAGATGAGTAGCGGCATATTCACTAGGAAGGCCGGCAAATTGATCTTTCATAACAAGATTCAACAAAGCAGTATTAATTTCACAAGATTCAGCAACGGTAAGAGGAGCAATCGGAGTGCTAAGGAAATCATTATTATTGCTATTGGTGAAGTCACACAATTTGGTATTATCTTGAGCCATCGTGACAAACAAGCAATCTAACACACGAGCAAACAAAAAGGCAAGCGGGCAAAAAGAGGCAAATAGAGAGGGAGGATAGAGAGAGAGAGGGCGAATAAAATGGCAAGGGTGAATTGGGGGGGAGAGGAAAACGAGAGGCAAATGGCAAATAATGTAATGCGAGAGATAGGGATTGTGATGGGTACTTGGTATGTTGACTTTTTGCGTAGACTCCCCGGCAACGGCACCAGAAATCCTTCTTGCTACGTCTTGAGCTTACGTTGGTTTTCCCCGAAGAGGAAGGGATGATGCAGCAGAGTAGCGTAAGTATTTCCCTCAGCTTTTGAGAACCAAGGTATCAATCCAGTAGGAGGCCACGCTCAAGTCCCTCGTACCTGCACAAAGCGATAGCTACTCGCAACCAACGCGATTAGGGGTTGTCAATCCCTTCACGGTCACTTACAAGAGTGAGATCTGATAGATATAATATTTTTGGTATTTTTGGTATAAAGATGCAAAGTAAAAAGTAAAGGCAAAGTAAAAAAGCAAAGCAAGATTAAAGTGATGGAGATTGATATGATGAGAATAGACCCAGGGGCCATAGGTTTCACTAGTGGCTTCTCTCAAGAGCATAAGTATTCTACGGTGGGTGAACAAATTACTGTTGAGCAATTGACAGAATTGAGCATAGTTATGAGAATATCTAGGCATGATCATGTATATAGGCATCAAGTCCGTGAAAAGTAGACTGAAACGATGCTGCATCTACTACTATTACTCCACTCATCGACCGCTGTCCAGCATGCATCTAGAGTATTAAGTTAAAAACAGAGTAAGGCCTTAAGCAAGATGACATGATGTAGAGAGATAAATTCATGCAATATGAAATAAACCCCATCTTGTTGTCCTCGATGGCAACGATACAATACGTGCCTTGCTACCCCTTCTGTCACTGGGTAAGGACACCGCAAGATCAAACCCAAAGCTAAGCACTTCTCCCATGGCAAGAACTACCAATCTAGTTCGCCAAACCAAACGGATAATTCGAAGAGACTTGCAAAGATAACCAATCATACATAAAAGAATTCAGAGAAGATTCAAATATTATTCATAGATAGACTTGATCATAAACCCACAATTCATCGGTCTCAACAAACACACCGCAAAAAGAAGATTACATCGAATAGATCTCCACAAGAGAGGGGGAGAACTTTGTATTGAGATTCAAAGAGAGAGAAGAAGCCATCTAGCTACTAACTATGGACCCGAAGGTCTGAGGTAAACTACTCACACTTCATCGGAGAGGCTATGATGATGTAGAAGCCCTCTGTGATGACGGCTCTCTTCCGACGGAGCTCCGGAACAGGCCCCAAGATGGGATCTCGTGGATACAGAAAGTTGCGGTGGTGGAATTAGGTTTTTGGCTCCTATTTTGATCATTTGGGGGTATGTGTGTATATATAGGAGGAAGAAGTATGCCGAAGGAGCAACGAGGGGCCCACGAGGCAGGGGGTGCGCCCTAGGGGGGGCGCCCCCCACCCTCGTGACCGCCTCTTTTGTTCCTTGGAGCAGGGTCCAAGTCTCCTAGATCACGTTCGGTGAGAAAATAACGTTCCCGAAGATTTTGTTCCGTTTGGACTCCGTTTGATATTCCGTTTCTTCGAAACACTGAAATAGGAAAAAAAACAGTAATTCTAGGTTGGGCCTCCGGTTAATAGGTTAGTCCCAAAAATAATATAAAAGTGGAAAATAAAGCCCAATATAGTCCAAAACAGTAGATAATATAGCATGGAGCAATCAAAAATTATAAATACGTTGGAGACATATCAGGACACCATAACGGTGCACGACACCGGATATAAAGTCTATCACTAGTCCGGCTTCGGCTGTTTTAACTGGTTTGGCCTCTATCCACTTGGTGAATTTATCTACCATGACCAACAGATATTTTTTCTAATGGCTTCCTCCTTTAAGGGGTTCGACCATATCAAGCCCCCAGACCGCGAGAGGCCAAGTAATGGGGATTGTTTGTAGAGTGGTAGGCGGCATATGGCTTTGATTGGCGAAAAGCTGGCATCCACCACAACGTTGGACAAGGTCCTTTGCATCTGCTCGGGCCGTCGGCCAAAAGAAACCTGTACGGAAGGCTTTACTTATGAGGGCCTGAGCTGCGGCGTGGTGACCTTCGAGACCAGCATGGATTTCGGCCAAGAGCTGTCGTACCTCTTCTTCGGAGATACATCTTTGAAGGACTCCCGTAGCGCTTTTTTTGTAGAGCTCTCCGTCATGGACCTTGTAGGCTTTCGAGCGCCGAACAATGCAGCGAGCCTCATTCTGATCCTCAGGGAGCTCTTGCCTATTAAGGTAGGCCAAGAAGGGTTCGGTCCATGGGGCAAATACTGCCATTATTAGATGGGCCGATGGTGTTATTTCGGTGGTTGAGCCCCCGATGATATCGGTATTGTGTTCGGAATCTAGGGGTATAATCGGATCCGGACTGGTGTTGCTGCTCTCACCCTGCCACACCACGGATGGCCTGAAAAGCCTTTCCAGAAAGATGTTAGGCAGGTCACGCTTGGCGCCTATGTGAGCGAGAACATCCGCCGCTTGATTACTTTCCGAGCCACATGATGAAACTCGAGTCCCTTAAACCGAGCTGATATTTTAAGTATGGCGTTATGATAGGCCGCCATCTTTGGATCTTTGGCGTCGAAGTCTCCATTTATTTGGGATATTGCGAGATTTGAATCCCCGCGCACCTCCAGGTGTTGTATGCCCATGGAGGCAGCCATCCAAAGACCGTGCAATAAGGCCTCGTATTCGGCTGCATTGTTGGAGTATGTGTATAATATTTGGAGTACGTATCGGACTGTGTCTCCGGTGGGGGACGTTAAGACGACGACCGCTCCTAAGCTGGCCAGCATTTTAGAGCCATCGAAGTGCATGACCCAGTTGGAATATGTACCATACTCTTTAGGGAGTTCAGCCTCTATCCATTCGGCGACGAAGTCGGCCAATACTTGGGATTTAATGGCTCGGTGCGGTTTGTATGTTATATCGAATGGCAGGAGCTCAATGGCCCACTTGGCAATCCGGCCCGTAGCATCGCGGTTGTTTATTATGTCATTGAGTGGTACTTCAGAAGCCATCGTGATTGAGCACTCTTGGAAGTAGTGTCGCAACTTCCGGGATGCCATGAAGACCGCATATGATATATTTTGGTAATGAGGGTACCAGGATTTGCATGGCGTGAGGACAGTAGATACGTAGTATACCGGTTTCTGAACTGGGAATTTGTGTCCGGCCTCCTCTCGCTCAACGACAAGCACCGCGCTCAACACCTAGTGTGTTGCTGAGATGTATAATGACATTGGTTCGCCGATGTTCGGCGCGGCCAGGATTGGGTTGCTTGCTGAAAGAGCCTTTATTTCTTCTAGTCCGGCCGTTGCCGCATCTGTCCACTCAAAGTGGTCGGTGCGTCGAAGAAGGCGATAAAGTGGCAATGCTTTTTCTCCTATTCTAGAGATAAAGCGGCTTAAAGCTGCCACGCATCCGGCTAGTTTTTGGACCTGTTTAAGGTCTGTTGGTGTAGCCAATTGTGACAAAGCTCGGATTTTGGCTGGATTTGCCTCAATTCATCTATTGGAAACGATGGAGCCCCGCAGTTTTCCAGCGGGAACGCCGAAATACACTTTTCCGGATTGATCTTGATGTCATATGTCCGGAGTTTGTCGAATGTGAGACGTGGGTCGTCTATTAATGACTCGACGTGTTTAGTCTTGACGACGACGTTGTCCACATATGCTTCAACTGTATTGCCGATTTGTTTTTCCAAGCATGTTTGAATCATGCGTTGGTAGGTGGCGCCGGCGTTTTTAAGCCCAAAGGGCATAGTGTTGAAGCAGAAAGGCCCGTATGGGGTAATGAATGTCATTGCGGCTTGATCGGACTACTTCATTTTGATTTGATGGTATCGGGAGTATGCGTCGAGGAAACGCAGTGAGTCATGTCCGACATAGCGTCAATAATCTGATCAATGTGGGGGAGGGGGAAGGGTATCCTTAGGGCAAGCCTTATTGAGGTCATTGAAATCGATGCATAGGCGCCAGGATTTATCCTTCTTTGGCATCATCACCAGGTTTGCTAGCCAGTCCGGGTGTTTTATTTCTCTGATGAATCCGGCCTCGATTAACTTGGCTAGCTCCTCCCCCATAGCTTGTTGTCTGGGTTCGGAAAAGCGCCAGCAGATGAATCCGGCTTCAATATATTGAGGCCGTGTTTTGCCAACCTGCATGGGATTCCTGGCATATCAGAAGGTTGCCAGGCGAATATGTCCCAGTTTTTGCGTAGGAACGCTCGTAATGCGGCATCAACCGTTGGGTCTAGCTATGCCCTGATGGAAGCTGTCTTCTTGGGGTCCGTTGGGTGGACTTCAAATTTGACTATTTCATCTGCTGGTTTGAAGGAGGTGGATTTGGGCCACTTATCCAGGATTACGTCGTCCCTATCCATCGTGGAGCGTAGTGCGGTTAACTCTTTGGCCGTGAGGGCCTCGGACAGTGCCTCGAGGGCTAGGGACGTGGTTTTGTTTTCGGCGCGGACGGCTATGTCCGGATCACTGGTGAGAGTGATAATACCATTGGGCCCGGGCATTTTGAGCTTCATGTACCCGTAATGAGGTATAGCTTGAAAGCGTGTGAATGCATCTCGCCCCAACAGGGCGTGATATCCACTGTTGAAAGGGGCCACTTGGAAGGTTATCTCTTCAGACCGATAGTTCTCTGGCATGCCGAACACTATGTCGAGTGTAATTTTCCCGCGCATCGCTGAGGGAGTCCTGGACTAAGGGGTCCTCGGGCGTCCAACCTATTAGCCATGGGACGGATTGATGGGATGTGAAGATACGAAGACCGAAGACTGTACCCGTGTCCAGATGGGACTCTCCTTGGCATGGAAGGCAAGCTTGGCAACCGTATATGTAGATTCCTTTCTTTGTAACCGACCTTGTGTAACCCTAGACCCTCCCGGTGCTTATATAAACTAGGGGACTTAGTCCGGAGGGAGAGATTCATAACCATAGTCATACAAGCTAGACCTCTAGGGTTTAGCCATTACGATCTCGAGGTAGATCAACTCTTGTAATACTCGTATTCATCAATATCAATCAAGCAGGACGTAGGGTATTACCTCCATAGAGAGGGCCCGAACCTGGGTAAACATCATGTCCCTTGTCTCCTGTTACCATCGACCTTAGACGCACAGTTCGGGACCCCCTACCCGAGATCCGCCGATTTTGACACCGACATTGGTGCTTTCATTGAGAGTTCCACTATGCCGTAGACGTAAGGTTCGATGGCCCCTTCAATCATCGATAGTGACGCTGTCCAAGGAGAAACTTTCCTCCTCGCACAGATCTTCGTGTTCGGCGGCTTCGCACTACGGGCCAACTCGCTTGGCCATCTGGAGCAGATCAAAAGCTACGCCCCTGGCCATCAGGTCAGATTTGGGAATTTGAACTATGTTGCGGACATCCGTGGAGATTTGATCTTCGCTGGATTCGAGACCATAGCGACCGCTCCTGGTCACCTTGACGAACATGACCTAAATCTGTCGTTAGACCGCATCCAGGAGATAGCTCCTGTGACCACTCCGGCCATAGATCCAGAGCACACTACAACATCCGAGGATTGGAAGCTCAACCCCACCATGGAGGCCATAGATTCCCTAGCATTGGAGCCACACATAGACTTGATCTCACACGATACCCGTGTCACCGGAACTCCAAGCTCTTCTCTGGGTATAAGCTCCGAACCATGCGAGTCTGTGGATGCCGAACTTGATCGTTTATCGATCTTCGAGTTCAGCGCCGCAGACATCTTCCGGCACTCGCGTTTGGGCGACATGCTAAACTCATTAAAAAAACATGTCCTTGATGGAGGACTCATAGCCGAACTATATCTGGCCCGAACTAGGGGCTGATGTTGGAGAATTTTGCTTCCCACCCGCCACCCACTTCATAGCCATGGTCGAGGATTTGACCGACACACTTGATTACGACTCCGAGGACATCGACGGTATGGACCACGATGCCGGAGAAGAAGAGGCCCAGAACCCGCCGTTCACCAGACGCTGGACGGCCACTTCCTCGTATGATGTATACATGGTGGATGCACCAAAGGAGAACAGCGGCGATGACAAGTAAGATCCAGCTGAGGATAAACCTTTCGAAATACAATCCAAGCACCGGCGTCAGCGGCGCCGCTCTAAGTCACGCCGCAGCAAAGACAGCAACACCGGCACAGGAGAAGATAACACTCCAGAAGGTGCCAAAGACAACAAAGACCCCGTTGAAACAGCTAATGAACAAGATGAACGAGAAGATGGGCAGGCTAGCCCTGGTAAGCAGGCCACGCACGAAGACTCAGAGGACGGAAGTTATCTTCCGCTCTCCGAGGATGAGGTGAGCCTCGGCACCGACGATTTCCTCATGCCCGAGGAACCTCTTGAGCAGGAGTGCTTCAAGCGCTAGCTAATCGCCACTGCAAGGAGCCTGAAAAAGAAGCAGCAGCAGCTTCAAGCTGACCAAGATCTGCTCAATGATAAATGGACCAATGTCCTAGCAGCCGAAGAATATGGCCTCAAGCGCCCAACCAAAAGCTACCCAAAGCGCAAATTGCTACCACAGTTTGACGAGGAGGCGCTGGAATACATACCTCCATCACACAATGCGCCTGACCGACCACCACGTGGTCGGGACAAAATGGCAGCTCACGCCGAACACCAGCCAGCCCCGCCTCATCGCATAGGTAGAGGTAAATTAGCCCACGGTCATACATATGACCTTCGGCAAAACCTGAACAATAAAGCAGGACATACCAGATCGCGACAACGGATCGCGAGGACATGCCCCGACACGTGACAACGGCCACCTATTCGGACGCGACAAATTTAGTCATGCGCGGGCTGAAAAACACAGACGGACTCCATCAGAGCCACGTCGTGATATGACCCGATATAGAGGCGCCGCACACCCTCATTGCTTCACTGATGAGGTCCTGGATCATGAATTCCCAGAAGGGTTCAAACCCATGAATATAGAATCATACGATGGAACCACGGACCCCGCGGTGTGGATCAAAGACTTCATTCTCCACATTCATATGGCCCGCGGCGATGACCTCCACACCATCAAATACCTCCCTTTAAAACTCAAGGGGCCAGCTCGACACTGGCTCAACAGTCTGCCTGCAAATTCTATTGGCAGCTGGGAGGACTTGGAAGAGGCATTCCTCGATAACTTCCAAGGTACATATGTTCGACCTCCGGACGTTGATGACTTAAGCCATATAGTTCAACAGCCTGGAGAGTTCTCCAGGAAATTCTAGACCAGGTTCTTAACTAAAAAGAACCAAATCATCGATTGTCCGGATGCCAAAGCCCTAGCAGCCTTCAAACACATCATCTGCAATGAATGGCTCGCTCGCCACCTTG
This sequence comes from Triticum urartu, assembly GCF_003073215.2. Taxonomy (NCBI): domain Eukaryota; kingdom Viridiplantae; phylum Streptophyta; class Magnoliopsida; order Poales; family Poaceae; genus Triticum; species Triticum urartu. The sequence continues at coordinate 92,322,723 of NC_053025.1, forward strand.
GCCAAGAAAAGCAAAAATCCATGGTAGCCCTCACGGCACTCATGACCCGCTTTTGTTCGGGCGAGGACAATTGGTTGGCCCGTAGCAAAAACAATGCAAGCGACACCGGCACCCCTGAAGCCAAAACTAGCAAAGACAAGTCTCGACGCAATAGATACAAGCATCGAAACAATAGTGATAACACCGAGGACACGACAGTCAATGCCGGATTCAGGGGCTCTAAGTCCGGTCAGCGGAAGAAGCCGTTCCAAAAGAACAATTCAGGCCCATCCATCTTGGACCGCATACTTGATCGTCCATGCCAGATTCATGGCACCCCAGACAAACCACCCAATCATACAAATAGAGATTGCTGGGTTTTTAAACAGGCCGGCAAATTAAACACCGAGAACAGGGAAAAGGGATCGCAAAGCAAGGACGATGACGAAGAGCCCCAGCAACCGAACACAGGGGGGCAGAAGAAGTCCCCCCCCAGGTCAAAACGGTGAACATGATATACACTACCCACATCCCCAAGAGGGAGCACAAGCGTGCGCTCAGGGACGTCTACGCAATAGAGCCAGTTGCCCCAAAATTTAATCCATGGTCATCATGCCCGATCACTATTGACTGCCGGGATCATCCAACCAGTATCCGTCACGGTGGCTCAGCCGCACTAGTCCTAGACCCAATAATTGATGGGTTCCACCTGACCCGCGTCCTTATGGACGGAGGTAGCAGCCTTAATCTGCTCTATCAGGATACAGCGTGAAAAATGGGCATTAACCCATCTCGGATCAACCCCACAAGGACTACCTTCAAAGGAGTCATACCAGGTGTAGAGGCCCGCTGTATGGGCTGAATCACACTAGAGGTTGTCTTCGGATCTCCGGACAACTTCTGAAGCGAGGAGTTAATCTTCGATATCGCCGCCTTCCGCAGCGGCTATCACGCACTGCTCGAATGAACTACGTTCGCTCAATTCAAGGTAGTACCACACTATGCTTATCTCAAGCTCAAGATGCCCGGTCCACGCGGCGTCATAACAGTCAATAGAAATACGGAACGCTCCCTTCGTACAGAAGAGCACATAGCTGCCTTAGCAGCAGAAGTACAGAGCGGCCTTCTCAAGTAGAACCTTAATTCGGCTACCGAGCCCACGAACACCATTAAGAGGGTCCGAACTACTCTGCAGCAGAAGAGCTCGGCTCGTCATGAGCTCGACTAGCAATCCGGCCTCCGTCTCAGTCCCGATAAAGTGGTGGCATTCATGCTGCGCGTGCATAACCACGCACTCAAAATCCCAAGGGCATCGACGGGGGCATAACTAGCTTGTGGTCCATAGTACGGCTCAACCGACATTGGATACACATATACTTTCACTTTTTACTTGTTTCCTTTTCAGGTCTCAATCCCACAGGCACCATCTGGTGGTCTGGTCATCGGTCCTCTTGAAGGATAAACACACCAAGACGACGAGAAACGCAGACATATGGGGGACTTTTTAGGTGATTCTGTTAATGATAACTCTACCTGTTTTTCAGGACCCACATGCAGGTCTCCCTTGGTTTTGGCATGTCAAATAGCCTGTTGCTTATCTCACTACCTGTATCGATGTGCCTTGACATACTAGTTAAATTAGAATGAGAACAGTTTGTGGCTGGAGCTTTAGGACCCCAGCCTTTTACCTTTGTACCTTTTCTGTTTTCTTTCTCTTTTTCAGCTTCCCTGTGGATCACCCTATCAGGTAGCACCCATACACTTTGGTACGCTTGATGTTTGCCAGGGGCTTCATAGCACCCCACATTACGGCAACAAATGTCCGAACACTTTTTATAAGTATAAGTTCGGCACCCCGAATTTAGCATTATATGCACTGGCTCAGAATCATGTCTTTGGTCAATAGTTGGGTTGCCCGGCTCCTGTGCTTGCTACCTTACGGTCCGCTATATCGGCTAAGGTAGTAAAGGGAGAACTACTGCAATTGTGCCTTGGTTTATCTCAAGGAGCACCTTAGTAGAGAAAGCCGAAAACTGACTGTCATGATGCGGCAAGAGCAGGCCAGCTGTTCGGTGGTTGCAAATCGTTGGAGATTTGTTCCACATTACCCGAAGGATTGGTACTTCCCGATCAGACGCTTATAGCACTCTAGTTCGAATACTAGGGGTTGTGCCCATGTTTTTATTGTCGCACTCCTATGGCTAAGTGAGGGCATTACAGCCGCATAGTCTGGTTGCCTGGTTCGTTGCGCTAAACAACTCCTTCAAGGACCATCTAATTGGATCAAGATTGTTTAGATTCCATCCCGAACACCCCCGTACTATCTACGTTGGGGCAGAAGCCGACGACTGGTTAACCCTCGGATTTCATACAACACGGCCGCACAGGAAATAAAAATTTAAAAACATAACAAGCATTATATTGCATAAACACTCAGTTTCATCATACAAGGAAGAGGAAGCTCGAATACATCCATTCAAAGATAGTGTCTTTCACACAGTGATCCGCAACAATGTGACATCCCTCCAGGACACCATCAAAATACAACTCGGGTCGACGGTGCTCCTTGTCCTCAGGCGGCCCTTCGGTCATTAGCTTCTTGGCATCCATCTTCACCCTATGCGTTTTGACGCGAGCAAAGGCCATCCGTGCACCCTCGATACAGCCCGACCGCTTTATAACCACAAGCCGGGGGCAGGCATGAACAAGCCGCTTCACCAGTCCGAAGTAGCTGCTGGGCATGGGCTCGGCAGGCCATAGTCGGACTATTAGGCCCTTCATGGCTAGCTCGGTTGCCTTATGCAACTCGACCAGTTGTTTTAGCTGATCACTGAGAACAGAACAGCTTCTCCGTAGAACTCCCTTCTTCGGCTCGATAGAACTCAGCAGCATCCACTACGCTGCGCGGCAAATCCGCAAACGCCCCTAGAGAGCTCCAAATTCGGGTAAGTAAAAGGAACGTTTCCTTTGCAGACTTGCTTTGCATAACGAAAGCCTTACCAGTGGCGATCTTCTTGGCCGCCTGCATTTCCTGAAGGGCACTCTGGGCTTCGGCTCGGGCATCTTCTGCGCTCTGGCGGGCCTTCGCAAGTTCGGACCCTTGCATCTTAGAATCACGCTCCAGGGACTCGTTCTTCTTGACGGCGTCCTGGAGCTCTTGCTGGACCTCGCTGATCCGAGCCTCGTGCTTCTCGCATGCAACACATTCCTTGGTTGCTTTGTCCTCGGCCTCGGTTAACGCCCTTGAGGGCAGCCACCTCGGTCGTGGCCCCTAATAAAGTTCATGGCACTTTAGTCAGCACGAACCATTTATCCTTCCTAAATATACACGCAGGTTACTACATACCTCGGCTATCCTCCAGCTGCTTCATTATGAGGCCGAGCTCTTTCTCGGCCCGCTCCAGGTTCTGCTTCAGTCTGGAGACCTCCGCAGCATGAGCGGCAGCAGCCAGCAGCGACGCCTGCTTATTCACATAGACATCGTATGTTAGACTCCTGTGAAAATTATTTTGATCCTCTGTTCGGCTTTTCCTTTCCAGACACCGAACAGAGCATCAGGGGCTACTGTCTACACTGTGATATTCTTTCTACAATTACATTACTTACCTCAAAGCCTGTTAAAAGGCTAGAGCAGGCTTCGGTCAGTCCGCTTTTGGCGGATGAACCTTCTCGATTACCATGCCCATAAGGACACGATGCTCATCCACAATGGAAGCGCCTCGCAGCGCTTCCAGCAGATTATCCGGTGCCCCGGGTTGGACAGGGGTCACCGGCGGAATACGCATACCCCCTTCTTTCGAAGGAGGTTGCGTGCCGGATTTGGGAGACGCATTGGTCTCCGGAATCGAATCGGGCTGAGGGTTGGACTGAGCACAGCCCCCCTCACCACCAGTCTCCATGGGGATCGGCTCCCGCTGATGTCCGGCGATGGAGGCATCGCCTCCTGGTGCCTCCTGAGCCTCTCCCTGGCCCGGGAAATTCCTTCGGGACAACACCTATGCGCCGTCCTTGGCCTTGGGGGAGTGAGCGGGCGGCGGTGACACGCTGGTCGTCTCCTTTGAATCTAGCGAACCCTCTGTCAAGGATCGCAAGGAGCTGTCGCGGGCTGGACTGTGATGGCGTAATTTAAACATATTAATATCACAAAATGGAACGGCCAGACATTTGGATGTGCATAAGGTACTTACGAGGCAGCCTGAGGCTTGGTTCGGGGGGGTCGCTCCGGACTGCTATCGACATCCCACGCGGAGTTATCCGCGAGGGAGCACTTCCCCCTCTTGTACGCCTTCGCCTCCAGAGTTGGGGAGGCCCCCCTTTTCTTCCTTCCCTCCTTAGGGGGGGAGTCGTTTTCTTCCTCCTCTTCGTCGTCGTCTTCGGCAGCCGAAGAGGGAGTCTCGTATCCGGACGTCACGTCCGAAGCACCTTATCAGCGAAGGCCACTCCTGGCCCCTTTGGCCGTTTTCTTGGCCTTCTTCTCCGGCACCTCATAAGGCGCTGGAAACCGCATCTTCGTCAGAAGAGGGGTTTCTTGGTCTTCGGGTAGCGGAGCCGAACAGTTAATCTGCCCCGCTATATCGATCCAGGCCTGAAAAATTGATAGGAAGGCTCAAACTCCTTCCTCAAAATATGCCAGTAGGGGGTATACCTTGAAGACATGAAAGAACTTACCGAATTGGCTTAGCATTTTAATCTGAGCCCGCGATCCTCGGTCGTGGGCGGTGGTGTCTCGCCGGCCTTGAAGAGCATTTTCCAGATGTCTTCGTGCGTCGTGCCAAAGAGCTCTAGTAGCGTCTGGTGCTTGGCCGGATCGAACTCCCACAAATAGCAAGTCCAGAGTTGGCACGGAAGGATCCGGCGAATGAGCATAACCTGGATCACGTTGACGAGTTTGATCCTCTTGGTTATCATGTTCTGGACGCACGTCTAGAGCCCAGTGAGCTTGCTCAAAGATCCCCAGGTTAGGCCCTTCTCTTGCCAGGACGTGAGCTGCATCGGAGCTCCAGATCGGAATTCGGGGGCCGCCGCCCAGTTGGTGTTGCGTGGCTCGGTGATGTAGAACCACCCCGACTGCCACCCCTTCACCGTATCCACAAAGGAGCCTTCGGGACAGGTGACATTGGACATCTTGCCCACCATGGGGCCTCCACACTCTGCTTGTTGGCCGCTCACCACCTTCGGCTTCACGTTGAAAGTCTTTAGCCATAGGCCGAAGTGAGGTGGTATACGGAGAAAGGCCTCGCACACGACAATAAATGCCGAGATATTGAGGATAAAGTTGGGGGCTAGATCATGGAAGTCCAGCCCATAGTAAAACATCAGTCCGCAGACAAACGGGTGGAGAGGGAATCCCAGCCCGCAGACGAAGTGTGTGAGAAACACAACCCTCTCATGGGGCTCTGGGGTAGGGACGATCTATCCCTCGGCCGGGAGATGGTGAACTATCTCCTTGGCCAGGTATCTGGCCTCTCGGAGCTCCTTGATGTCTTTCCTCTTAACAGAGGAGGCCATCCATTTGCCACCAGCTCCGGATCCGAACATGGTTGGAGTGCTTTCTCCGATGTGGGAAGCTAGAGCTTGGGCGCTGGAGCTCAAGAATGGATGGGCATAGGAAGGAGAAGGCAGGGGTGAGTGAGAACGAATCCTTATCCTCTTATAAAGGCCGTGAATGTCGAACGCCTCCCTACTCGCCTATTCCCAAGGGCTGTGTAAACGGCACGGTTGGGTTACCCACGCCCGTATTGATGAGAATCCCGTAATAAGGGGACACAATCTCTGCTTTGACAAGACGTGCCAATGGCAACGCGTCTCGAGACGTGAAGCGGAAGACAAAAAACGGTTCGAAATTATGACCCGACAGATGTGATGTCATGTTACGAAAAGTTGTCAGCAGATTGGACTCGTGTAAAGTTATATTCTTTGTACAGTTGTGTGTGTGGTCTGTGTTACAGGTCCGGACATGATTGTTTCGTCCGAAGACTATCTTGGAGTTCGGAAGGAGGAACCCGCCTTGCAATGCCGAAGACAGATCTACGCGCCGGATACCTTGTCATTGAAGCCAGGTTCAGGGGCTACTAAGGGAGTCCTGGACTAAGGGGTCCTCGGGCGTCCGGCCTATTAGCCATGGGCCGGATTGATGGGTTGTGAAGATACGAAGACCGAAGACTGTACCCGTGTCCGGATGGGACTCTCCTTGGCATGGAAGGCAAGCTTGGCGACCGCATATGTAGATTCATTTCTTTGTAACCGACCTTGTGTAACCCTAGACCCTCCCGGTGCTTATATAAACTGGGGGACTTAGTCAGGAGGGAGAGATTCATTACCATAGTTATACAAGCTAGACCTCTAGGGTTTAGCCATTACGATCTCGAGGTAGATCAACTCTTGTAATACTCATATTCATCAATATCAATCAAGCAGGACGTAGGGTATTACCTCCATAGAGAGGGCCCGAACCTGGGTAAACATCATGTCCCTTGTCTCATGTTACCATCGACCTTAGATGCACAGTTCGGGACCCCCTACCCGAGATCCGCCAGTTTTGACACCGACAATCGCGCCTCCTGGCTGGGAATGATTCCTCAGAAGGTCGTATTACTTTGCTCGATGCGGCTCATGTCTATTTTCCATTTTATTGAGTGTGTCCTCGTAGATGAGGTTTAGTCCACTGCCGCTGTCCATGAGCACTTTAGTTAGTCGAAAGCCATCCACAATTGGATTAAGGACCAAGGTGGCTGGTGCTCGGACTGAACAGAATTTTGGTTCATCACTGGCATTGAAAGTTATGGCCGAGTCGTTCTAGGGGTTTACAGTTGCGACTTGGCAGACTTCGGCGAGGTCGCAGAGTGCCCTCTTGCGCCGATTGTTTGAAGCGAAAGTCTTGAAGACCGTCAATACTCAGAGGTCGTCGTCCTCCGGGGGGTGTTGCTCTTGGGTGTTTTTGGTGAGGATATCCTCGCCGCTCTTGGCCACTTGCTGGAGTATCCAATATGCTCTAAGGCTGTGGGTTGGTACGGTATCTGGTGTCATGTGTATTTTGCATGGCCTATTGAGCCATCCCTCCAGAACGGTTCTACGCCCCGTAATGGTTTTAGTTTTCTTCACTACGGGGACGGGTTCCCCATGAGGGTGCATCCTTTTTGCTCGCCATAGGAGTTGAGTGGAGACCAGTGGTTCCCAGTGAGCTGTCTGAGTTTTCCAGGTGCTTTCCATTGCACAATACTTCTGTACTATGGTTGCCAAGTCAGCGAAGTGTGATACGTGATGGCGGTTGATGGCGTTGAGGATTCCTTCATCCGTGCAATTATTACAGAATACTAAAATCGCATCTTCGTCGCGACAATCTTTAATCTTGTCTTTGATAAGGAGGAATCTGGCCCAAAAGCGATGGACTGTTTCCTGAGACTACTGCCGTACGTACATGAGGTCGCATATATCCGGCGGGCCGGAATTGCTTGGCGAATATTTCTTGTGGTGGGTGGGTGGCTTTAAATCCGAACCCTGACCCAATTTGGAATCTAGAGCTTGAAAAACTTCCAATCTTGTTAGTTCAGGCTCCGGGATGTCAAACGACTTTCCGGGCCCATCGCCCGATTCCAGGTTCGGAGGACTAGGTGTGTCGTTCTACGGACGGGTATCCGGCTCTTCAGGCTCGGAAGTCCGAACATAGTTCATCTTCAACATAGGGGAAGAATTGTTGTTTTGCTCCTCTCCGACCGCTATCTGATGGGGATCAGCGGAGATTTGATTTCTCTCTGATCGGGTCTAAGCCCAATCTTATCATAGTTTGTAGCGACCCCCATGGCGGCGATGTGATCCAGGAGTTCATTTAAAGCTGGCCACTCTGCCGGATCCATCCGTCTAGAATATTCAGAGTCAACACGGAGGCGATTCTCGATGACATGAGAAGTCATCATCGGCTTAATGACCGAACGGGCGGTCACGGTAAAGCCGCCCAGCCGGAGGGTTTGGCCCGAGGCCAGGGCTCCTCCGGAGGTGATACCATCCTTGATAATAAGGCGAGCCATCAATCCTATCTTTGACGTCACAGCGGAACTCTCAATGAAAGCACCAATGTCGGTGTAAAAACCGGCGGATCTCGGGTAGGAGGTCCCAAACTATGCGTCTAGGGTCGATGGTAACAGGAGACAGGGGACACGATGTTTACCCAGGTTCGGGCCCTCTTGATGGAGGTAATACCCTACTTATTGCTTGATTGATCTTGATGAGTATGAGGATTACAAGAGCTGATCTACCATGAGATCGTAATGGCTAAACCCTAGACGTCTAGCTTGTATGATTGTGATTGCCTCTACGGACTAAACCCTCTGGTTTATATAGACACCGGAGGGGCCTAGGGTTGTACAGAGTCGGTTTACAGAGGAAGGAATCTTCATATCCGAACGCCAAGCTTGCCTTCCATGCAGAGGAGAGTCCCATCCGAACACGGGAGGAAGTCTTCATCTTGTATCTTCACGGCCCATCAGTCTGGCCCACGTCCCATAGGTCGGATGCCCGAGGACCCCTTAGTCCAGGACTCCCTCAGTGGGCACAACCCACCTGGGTGCGCCAGGGCCTCCTGGCGTGCCCTGGTGGGTTGTGCCCCCCTCGGAGCACCCCCCCCTAGGTGCAACCAGGGCCCATCTGCTTCCTTTTGGACCATAAAAAATCATCGTAAAGTTTCGTGCCATTTGGACTCCGTTTGATATTGATTTCCTGCGATGTAAAAAACATGGAAAAAACAGGAACTAGCACTGGGCACTATGTCAATAGGTTAGTACCAAAAAATGATATAAAATGACTATAAAATGATTATAAAACATCCAAGATTGATAATAAAACGGCATGGAACAATCAAAAATTATAGATACGTTGGAGACGTATCAGTATCCGCAAGCTTAACTCCTACTCGTCCTCGAGTAGGTTAGTGATAAAAACAGAATTTTTGATGTGGAGTGATGTTCATCAAGTCATATCATATTTTTTTTCTTTATAGCATGGACATTTGAACTTTTATGTGATTCAAAGCAATAGTCTAGTTTTGACTTAATAATTTTATACTCAAGCATATCAACAAGCAACCATGTCTTTCAAAATATCAATGCTAAAATAAGTTATCCCTAGCCCATCATGCTCAAACATTGATCCATTCATGAAACACACTCGAATATTAACTACACCCAATACTTGAGCACGATCATATTGCCTCCTAGTTGGTGCTTTTTATAAGAGAAGATGGAGACTCGAATTTCAAAATAAAAATTGCATAGAGTAAAAGAAAGTCCCTTTCGCAGAGGGAAGTAGGGATTTGTAGAGGTGCCAGAGCTCAAAGTGAAAAATTTGAGATAAAAACATTTTGGGAGGTGTATCCATCCCACCAACGAAAACAACTTAGTGTTCCAAACACTTTCCATGCTAGATATGCCATAGGCGGTTCCCAAACAGAAAATAAAGTTTATTCTTTTTTCCACCATAACTTTCACTTTCCATGGTTAACCGTATCCACGGGTGCCCTCCATACCAACACTTTCCAAGGAATTTATTATTTGACAACTGTAACGCCCACGATGCGGCTATATCTCCCACGTGTCGAAGCACGACTTAGAGGCATAACCGCATTGTAAGCAATGTCGCAAGTGGGGTAATCTTCACACAACCCATGTATTGAATAAAGGAAAGAGATACATAGTTGGCTTACAATCGCCACGTCACACAATGCATAAATAACATTACAATCATCTAGATACAATCAAGGTCCGACTACGGAACCAAAATAAAGACAACCCCAAATGCATAATGTCCCCGATCGCCCCAACTGGGCTCCACTACTGATCGTCTGGAAAGGAAACGTAGTATCATCTTGAGTCCTCATCGAACTCCCACTTGAGCTCAGTCGAATCTCCTGGAGCGGTATCATCGGTCCCTGCATCTGGTTTTGAAGGAATCTGTGAGTCACGGGGACTCAGCAATCTCACACCCTCGCGATCAAGACTATTTAAGTTTATAGGTAGGGTAAAAGGTATGATGTGGAGCTGCAGCAAGCACTAGCATATATGGTGGCTAACATACGCAAATGAGAGCGAGAAGAGAAGGCAAAGGCGCGATCGATAAACTATGATCAAGAAGTGATCCTAGAACAACCTACGTTCAAGCATAACACGAGACCGTGTTCTCTTCCCGGACTCCGCCGAAAAGAGACCATCACGGTCACACGCTCTGTTGATTCATTTTAATTAAGTTAAGTTTTAGATTTTCTACAACCGGACATTAACAAATTCCCATCTGCCCATAACCGCGGGCACGGCTTTTGAAAGTTCAAATCCCTGCAGGGGTGTCCCAACTTAGCCCATCACAAGCTCTCACGGTCAACGAAGGATATCCTTCTCCCAAGACAGTCCGATCAGACTCAGAATCCCGGATACAAGACATCTCGACAATGGTAAAACAAGTCCAGCAAGACCACCCGCTGTGCCGACAAATCCCGATAGGAGCTGCACATATCTCGTTCTCAGGGCACACCGGATGAACACTACGTACAACTAAAACCAACCCTCAAGTTTCCCCGAGGTGGCGCTGCAAGTGGCTCTGTTTTGGACCAACACTCAAAGGAGCACTGGCCCGGGGGTTTAAAATAAAGATGACCCTTGAGTCCGCGGAACCCAAGGGAAAAAGGGGCTAGGTGGCGAATGGTAAAACCAAGGTTGGGCCTTGCTAGAGGAGTTTTATTCAAGGCGAACTGTCAAGGGGTTCCCATTATAACCCGACCGTGTAAGGAACGCAAAATCAAGGAACATAACCCCGGTATGACGGAAACTAGGGCGGCAAGAGTGGAACAAAACACCAGGCATAAGGTCGAGCCTTCCACCCTTTACCAAGTATATAGATGCATTAAAGTAGACAAGATATAATAATGATATCCCAACAATGAACATGTTCCAACAAGGAACAAACTCCAATCTTCACCTGCAACTAGCAACGCTATAAGAGGGGCTGAGCAAAGCGGTAACATAGCCACACAATGGTTTGCTAGGACAAGGTGGGTTAGAGGTTTGACATGGCAATATGGGAGGCATGATAAGCAAGTGGTAGGTATCGTAGCATAGGCATAGCAAAAGAGCGAGCATCTAGCAAGCAAAGATAGAAGTGATTTCGAGGGTATGGTCATCTTGCCTGCAAAGTTCTCCGAGTTGATGTAAGCTTGATCCTCGTAAACGTTCTCAACGGGTTCCTCGATCATGTACTCGTCTCCCGGCTCTACCCAAAGCAAGAACACAAGCAAAGGGAGACACAATCAACCACGTGCAATGCACAAACAACATGATGCAAAACATGGCATTATATGCGGGATGTGATATGCGATGCATATGCATGTTTCGGAAAGGAAAGATTGAACCTGGCCTCAACTTGGAAAAACCAAGAGTACCGCTGGAAAGATGATTTGATTTCGGTCGAAATCGATATAAAGATCACCGGAAACGGATGCACGGTTTGCAAATGGCAAGCAAAATAAATATGGCACCAATGTGCGATTAACAGCACGAGACCATCTAAATGCATCAAGAACAACAAGCTACTACACTCTAACATAGCAAAAAAGTACATGGCAGGGATCCAATCAAGATTCTTGACAAAAGATGAACACTGAGCTACGGCTAATTCACTCAATAGAAGGTTCAAACAAGCATGGCAAAAGTGCAAAAGATAACAGGTTACAGACTTAGTGAAAATAACATGTCAGGAATTTAACATCAGGAAGCAATGTTTAGAGCAAGATAACAACATGCTACAGGAACATATCATGGCAAAGCAAAGCATGGCATGAAGCTACTCAAAGCATACAACAAAAGTCCCTTACTGACCATAAGCCAAAAGGGATCAGAAAATACAATGGCAACCATGTGAACATAGCAAGTTTCGTTAACAGATTCAGACTTAGAAGAAAACTGGAACATGGCAAAAACAGATTCACGTAGGCATGTTTACGAGCTCGATGCACTCACCACAAAGCATGGCATGACAAACTAAGCATACACCCAGCAAGTAGACATGGCATAGAAGCTAAACATGGCAAGAACAACCTCATGGCATGCACGGATCAACTACAACAACCTCGGCAAAATTGCTTAACATGTAAACAATCTGCCAGGAACATTTTATAGCAAAAGTAGAGCTCGATTGAGTCAAGCTAGGGTGCTCCATAAATGCAAACAAAGACATGGATGGGTAGAGCACAACAATATACAGAAAACATCCTTACTGATCATGCTCAAAAGAGGCATGGATCACTCTGTAGCAACATGAAGACATGGGATAAAAATATCAACAGGGCAAAGACTTAGAAGATTTCTAAGTCCCTGAAATCAGCAACATTACAAGAGCTACTTTGCATGCTTGTGCTAGTCATCACAGAGATCACAAAAATACATGGCATACACCCCTGTCAAGATGGCATGGCATACTTGAAAACACATGTAGGGCTCAAGTTAATAGGAGGCACACAACAATCATGGCAAAAATGACAAATGTCCAATTACTGATAAGAATCTGAAACTAACATTGCATAGCACTCTTGCAATAGCATTTAGGGCATCAAGATAAACTCAAATGAACATGGTGCAATGGAATGAAATGAAGTACTCGTCGAGGCGAACAATTTGATATGCTACACGCCCAAAACGGAGCCACGGATGCAGAGTTATGATGCGATGAAAAACGCTAAAATTATTGGGACTTAAGGAAAAATTAGGTCAACCTCTCAGATCCGGATCTAGATCGGGCACGCAATCCGAGGTTCGTCGCCGTGTCGCCAGAGTCCACGCCGGAGTTGGCCGAAATGGAGGAAGGAGAGCGGGGAGGCGCGGTGACGCGGTGGAGGCCGAGGGCGGCGGGGTCGCCAGCGATGGAGCGAGGCGGCGGCCGGCGGCGGCGATGCGGCGGGCGCCGGCGCGGGATGAAGGCGACGGCAGGGACCTGGGAGCCGGCGAGGTCGGGCGACCGCGGGCAGGCGAGCGAGCCCGTGCGGCGGCGGCTTCGGGCCCGGAGGGCCCCGCACGGGCTGAGCGGGCCGGCGGCGGCGGGAGGCGCCGGTGGGACACGTGGTGCACGCGGATTCGTCGGGCGGCGGCGGGATTTTTCGTCCGGCGGTGGGCGGACACGTCCGGCCGCGCGGAGGGGAGAGGGGTCTAGGGTTTGATCCAAAAATTTCGGGGGAGATGCCTTTTTATAGGTAGAGGGAGCTAGGAGGCTCCAAATTGAGCACGGTTTGCGGCCACGCGATCGTGATCGAACGACCGAGATGATGGAGGGGTTTTGGTGGGTTTTGGGCCACTTTGGAGGGGTGTTGGGCTGCAACACACACGAGGCCTTCTCGGCTCCTCGGTTAACCGTTGGAGTATCAAACGAAGTCGAAATGGCACGAAACTTGACAGGCGGTCTACCGGTAGTAAACCAAGGCCGCTTGGAAAGTCTCGGTCCAATCCGATAACGTTTAACACCCGCACAAGAAAAGAGGTAAAAGGGGACACCGGAGGACATAGGAGCGCCAGAATGCAAAACGGACAACGGGGAAAATGCTCGGATGCATGAGACGAACATGTATGCAAATGCGGTGCACATGATGACATGATATGAGATGCATGACAAAGACAAAACAACACGAAGACAAAAACCCGACAACGAGGAAATATCATAACTTAGTGCCGAAAATGGCAAGAGTTGGAATACAAATATGGTAGGTCACATACGGGGCGTTACAACAACATAAAGTAAATTCATTTATTTTTGCATTTCGGGATTGGGCATCCCTAATACCTTTGCCTCACTCTCGTGCAATGACAATTGAATAAACACTCATATCTTGAGAATAACACATCTAGCATATAGGTAGATATAGTGGACTCACAAACCTTAACACCAATATTCTTACTAAAGCATAATTACTCATCAAGATGAATCACATATCACATCATCATATCTCAAAACTATTACTAAGAATCAAGTTTATTTTTTCCAATGATCTTCATGAAAGTTTTTATTATATACTTCTTGGATATCTATCACTTTGGGACTAATTTTCATGTGTTGCTTTTCATAAGCTCAAACAAATATAAGTGAAGATCATGAGCATAATATTTCTTCTCTCAAATTAATTTAAGTGAAGCAAGAGAGATTTTCTTGAAAATTTTACTAACTCTCAAATAAATCTAAGTGAAGCAAGAGTGCATGTCTTCAAAAATACTAAGCACACCGTGCTCAAAAAGATATAAGTGAAGCACTAGAGCAAGTCCATAGCTCATAAAAATTTAAGTGAAGCATAGAGAGCAATTCTAACAAGTCATGACATAATTTCGGCTCTCTCAAATAAGTGTGTCTAGCAAGGATTGATGACTTAAAACACAAAATAAAACAAGCAAAGACTCATATCATACAAGACGATCCAAGCAAAACACATATCATGTGACGAATAAAAATATAGCTTCGAGTAAAATACCGATAGTCGTTGGAAGAAAGCGAGGATGCCACTCGGGGGCATCCCCAAGCTTAGTTGGTTGCTCATTTTTGGATAATAGCTTGGGATGTCGGGGCATCTCCAAGCTTAGGCTCTTCTATCCTTCCTTCATCCATCATAAGATAACTCAAAACTTGAAAACTTCAATCACACAAACTCAACAAAACCTTTGTGAGATCCGTTAGTGTAAGAAAAATAAATCACTACGATAAGTGATGTATCAAACCAATTCATATTTTGTTTTTGCATTATATATATACTGTATTCCAGCTTTTCTATGGCAAAAACTCATCAAAGAAAACTATAGAGCCATCAAAATAAGCACACAACACAAAGAAAATAGAATCTGTCAAAACAGAACAGTCTGTAGCAATCTGACTATTTCGAATAATTATGTAACTCCAAAAATTCCGAAATATTAGGAAAGCCCGAGAAATTTGCATATTGTTCTACTACAAGTGGAATGGGTATTTTATCGCTCTCTGTAAAAAACGAAAATTATTTTCATGAGCGCAAAACTTTCTGTTTTTTCAGCAAGATCGAACAACTATTACCCAAGAAGATCCTAAAGGCTTTACTTCGCACAAACACTAATTAAAACACAAAAAACACAAACATAACAATAGCATAATTGTTCTTACACTCGAGAACAGAAAGCAAAAAGAAAAAAAATATTCATTGGGTTGCCTCCCAACAAGCGCTATAGTTTTACGCCCTTAGCTAGCCATAAGGCAATGATCTAAGTTTTGTCATCTTTGGTTCGAGATCCATAAGATGCCCTCATGATTGATTCATATGGTGGCTTAATTCTTGTTCTAGGAAAGTGTTCCATACCCTTCCTCATTGGAACTTAATATTGCCTTCTTTCATATCAATCACGACACCGATAGTGCGTAAAAATGGTCTACCAAGAATAATTGGACAAGATGGATTGCAATCAATATCAAGAACAATAAAATCTATGGGCACATAATTCCTATTTGCAAGAGTAAGAACATCATTAATTCTTCCCATAGGCTTTTTAATAGTAGAATCTGCTAAGTGCAAATTTAAAGAGCATGATTCAAGATCGGTAAGACCAAGCGCATCACATAAAGATTTTGGAATTGTAGAAACACTAGCACCCAAGTCACAGAAAGCAAAACACTCATAATTTTTAATCTTGACTTTGATAGTAGGTTCCCATTCATCATGCAATTTTCTAGTAATTCATACTTCTAATTCCATTTTTTCTTCAAAAGCTTTCATCATAACATCAACAATATGTTTAGTGAAAGCTTTATTTTGTTCATAGGCATGGGGTGAACTTAATGGATTGGAACAAAGAAATACAATCAATCAAAGAGCAACTATCATAATTAAAGTCTTTGTAATCCAAAAGAGTGGGCACATCACTAGTTAAAGTTTTGACCTCTCCAAACCCACTTTCATCAATTTTTGCAACAAGATTTTCACCCTCCGAAATATTGGGACGCCTTCTACCTAAAGTTGACTCTTCTCCAGTCCCTTTTTCATCAATCTTAACTTTCCTAAACAAAGAATCAATAGAAGAAACACCAATCATTTTAAGATCTTCATCACTTTTATCTTCTAACGAGATTAGTTTAGCAGCCATTTGATTTACTAAGGTAGCTTGTGCATCGGATATTTTTCCTAGCAAACTTTCAGCAAAAGCATACTTAGATTGAAGATTACAAGCTTCTCTACTAATATCATCAAGTTGTTTTGTGATAGAATCTAGCACAACAGAGTGTTCCTTAAGTTCTTCAGTAAAATACTTATTATGCTCAAATTGTGTAGTCATATATTCCTTAGTACTTTTCTCAATTTCAAGCAAAATATTTGTGTAAGGAACATCATAATATTTTCTTTGAGACATCATGACTACGCAAACAAGAAAGCACACACAAAAATAGATCCGACAAGAAAACGGCGAACAGAAAAGGAGGCGAATAAAACGACAAATTTTTGTGAAGTGGACGAGAGGAAAACGAGTGGCAAATGGTAAACAATGTAAATTGTGAGGAGATGAGATTTGTGATTAGGAACCTGGTATATGTTGAAGATCCTCCCCGGCAACGGTGCCAGAAATTCCTTTTGATGTCGCTTGAAGCTACGTCGGTATTTCCCCAAAGAAGAAGGGATGAAGCGGCACAACGGCGGTAGGTATTTCCCTCAGATATGAAACCAAGGTTATCGAACCAGTAGGAGAACCAAGCAACACAACGTAAATAGCCCCTGCACACAGATAACAAATCCTCGCAACCCGACATGTGATGTTTAGTACGCAACTTTATTCTTGTAGATACGTGTTGGGCCTCCAAGCGCAGAGTTTTGTAGGACTGTAGCAATTTTCCCTCAAGGGATGACCTAAGGTTTATCAATTCATGAGAGGTGTAGGATGAAGATGGTCTCTCTCAAACGACCCTGCAACCAAATACAAGAAATCTCTTGTGTCCCCAACACACCCAATACAATAGCAAATTGTATAGGTGCACTAGTTCGGCGAAGAGATGGTGATAAAAGTGTAATATTGATGGTAGAAATATATTTTTATACTCTGAATAAATAAAAACAGCAAGGTAGAAAATAGTAAATGGGCACAAAACGGTATTGCAATGCTTAAAAACAAGGCCTAGGGTCCGTACTTTCGCTAGTGCAACCTCTCAACAATGCTAACATAGTTGGATCATATGATTATCCCTCAAAGTGTAACAAAGAATCACTCCCAAGTTCCTATTAGCGGAGAACAAAAGATAGAAATTGTTTGTAGGGTACGAAACCTCCTCAAAGCTATTCTTTCCGTTTGATCTATTCAAGAGTTCGTACTAAAATAATGCAAAGCTATTTTTTCCGTTCGATCTATCCTTGAGTTCGTACTAGAATAACAGCAAAGCAAATTCATATTCATAATACTCAATCCACACAAAGAACTATAAAGAGACCCCAAAGTTTCCGTCGGAGAAAAGATAATAAAAATGTGCATCAACCCCTATGCATAGATTACCCCAATATCACCGCGGGAATCCGTGAGTTGAATGGCATAACATATATCAAGTGAATCAATAAGATACCCTGATTGTCACCTCAAGTATTCATACCACAAGACATATGTCATGTGTTCTCAAATCTAAACATTCAATCCAACATGACAAAACTTCAAAGGGTAAATATTCAATTCGTCACAAAACCCATGATATAGATCACATTAGAGAGAGAGAGAGAGTAAACACATACTCCCTCCGTCCGTGAATAAGTGTACATCTAGTTTTTGTCCTAAGTCAAAGTTTTAAAACTTTGACCAACTTTATAGGGAAAAGTAGCAGCATTTATGGCACTAAATTAGTATCACTGGATTTGTTTTGAAATGTAGTTTTCTATAAAGTTGGTCAAAATTTTAAAACTTTGACTTAGCACAAAAGCTAGATGTACACTTATTCGCGGACGGCTCTTGGCTGATGGCGATTTAATACGCCTCCATTGTAAACCGGAATTTTTGTAACCCGGCGGCTTATAGCCTTTGAGAAAATCAAGAATTGATAACCCTTTTGAGACACCAATTTCAATCTTTGATGATGGGCTTGAATTTAATCATTTATGTAAGTCATAGCTCTGTAAATCCTGCAGAGTTTAAACAACATATGCCCTGGCGACTTAATGTCAAAAGCCAGGGCGGGTAATCACCCAAATGTAGTCTTATCCTGCACACAAGTAGGTCACAAGATCCCTTGGCGGTTTACCATAGGGCAGGTCATAATATCTCACATATAACCACTGTGATATTGAATTTGTACTGCCGGTTTACATGACCTGTGCAGAAAGGGTGATAACCCAATCCTTAGAAGCCAGTGCTTCCACATAGATGATGATTGTCATAAGCTGGCGACTTATCATCGAAAATTAAACCGAGGTTAAATAGAAACCACTCATATACACTTTAGATATGATAAAAAAAGCTTCAAGTAAAATCCAAAAAATTGTTTGCAAAAAGAGACTTCAAAAATTTTGAGGCTTCTGATTCGAATACGATCAGAAAACCGTTCCAAAGGGGTTAAGCTAAGATTCGAATACGATCATATAGCCCCTAGTGGCTTTGGCGTTGCCGATCAAGAGGGTACCGACAGCTATGTTCTCTTTGGTTCGAATACAACCTATGTTTGAACAGGAAGCCCCCAAATGACCTTGAGAGTTTTTTAACGACGCTGATTCGAATACGATCCACGTCGGACCCAAAAGGGGTTTAAGCTATGATTCGAATACGATCAAGAAGCCCCCTAGTGAGTTTGGCGTTGTGCCGATCAAGAGGGTACCGACATCTATGTTCTCTTTGGTTCGAATACGACCTATGTTTGAACAGGAAGCTCCCAAGTGACCATATAAGTTTTGGCATTGCACCGATCAAGAGGGTATTGACAGCTATACTCGATGAGCAGAAAGCCCCCAAGTGACCATAATAAGATAAGCCGTAAAACGGAATACACATGTTTGAACCGTGCATCATGGCAGCAATCCCTTTTTAGCACCCTTTAATCTTTCTGAGAAGTCGAACTTTCGAGAGATTAATTTTTTTTGAACCGGAACTTTGAGCCGGATTTGAGAGCTTAAAAACTTTGTAAGAGACAAATTTACCATGAGCCGGATGTTTGAACCGGATTTGAGAGCTTCAAAACTTTGCGGGAGAGAGATGTCTCTTGAACCGGATCTTGAACCGACAATTTTCTGACGACCTTTAAATTTTGATCAATATGGCGGTGTCCTCCAGAACCGGGTTATCATTCTCTCCAATGACCCGGAGTTCCCAAGTCATGTCATTGTAGCCCCCGAGTCTTAAGACGACTCGAGGAGTTGGCTTGAGATTCTTCATATTTAACCATGATATAAACCGGCATGAGTTATCCAATAACTTAGTGATATAATAATCCCTTTTTGCAGTGGACAATTTTTCCTGTATTGGAAAACTTGCAAGCCAGAGTAATTGCTCTTTTTAAAGAAAGCAATATATAATATAAAAATATACTGGATGAATTTCACCTGATATGTTAAGCTAGAAATTATCCGCCGCAGGGTTAATGATCACCATGGTGAAGCTGAAATCAACCATGGCCGAGTCGGCCGCGGCAGCAGGTAGATGAGCCGGCCACGGCAATGTAAGCCGGCGCGGACGGGCGAGGCAATCACAGGCATGGGCGACGAGTCAGTTGCGTGTGTTGATGTAGCAGTGGCCGCGACTTGCGCACGTACGAGCAGCACGGTACGAACAAGCGCTAGTCCAAAAATAATTTGGTGTGCGCCCCTTTGCGACACCCTTATAATGATCCTGCAAACAAAAAAAATACCACAAACCAGGGTGATTGTTTTCAGACGAATTAATATGCTTATAAAATACAGAAAGATATCACCTGATGTTTTGTTAGGTGAACGCCATATTTCAGCAATTATAGACTTGTAGTCTCGTTTCTCTGTTTGATGTGACACCCATAAGAATAATACATGTATATACTAGTAGTGCACTAGTACGTAGTTGGTCTTTTTGCTGCCTTCTCCAATACATGATGTCAAAGGGTCTTGTATATTTTATATTCTATTGATAATCCAACAGGCAAATTCAACCAGCTCCTCGTACTCGTCCAATCCATGATGTCATGCTCAGCAGGTTACATAGTAGTACTGATGTAGTTGACCAATGAGACTTGGAGTGGATAGAGGCTGCCGTACCAAACGTCACACACTCTTTGAGGATCACGCAGTCTGAACTTCTTGGGCATCAAGCATCTTCCCTTAAGATATTTTTTTGCAGAATGTTCTTCCGCAAAAACGGCGATGTTGCCTTCCACGAGTTAGAGCCGTAAAAAGAAAAAAACTGCACTACCAGCAATACACTGGCAGAACAATCCGGTAATCACTCTAGGGGGTCTGCTTTGCTTGGCACGCTGGTAAGGCCGTGGGGGCGGCTTGACGCCCGACGGCAGAGCGATGCCGCGGCGACTTAACAATGACGGCATGAGGCAGTGGCAGAGGTGGCCCAACGTGACTCTGGCGGTTCAACGCGGAGGTGTAGCGCGAACTTGGCTTCGCGAATGACCATAGCGCCGATTAATCTTCTCTCAATGACTTCTCCATCATCTCATCCATCTCAACAATAATCTTGTTTTGAGACCACAGCCACCCACATTAGAAATCAAGGGCAGAGCCGACGGATCAGCTACAACAGTTCTAGCGGTTTAGCGACTTAAAACAGCCGGAGGCGCGGCGACTTGACCCGGCAGCGGCGGCGGCCGGCTCAAGACGTGGTGTGCCGGCGACCGCGGCAGAGGCGACTGACGGCCGGGCGGTTCGGCACGCCGAAGGCGAGGCGGAGCCGCGACAAAAACGGCTCAACGCGTCGGAGGCGGGGCGGAGCTGCAGCGAGGAGGCAACGCGGGCGGCTCAATAGCTGCTCACGGGTAGCAGCTCACTGGCGGCGCCGTAGCAGCTCGAGGACGGCACGAGACAGCAGGGCAGCCCGTTGATGGAGACGAGGGCCACGACCACGGCTCAATGTTTCAGTGGTCAAGGTGAGGTCGTGCAACTCTGAAGGCCACGGTATTGGGGGGTCTATGACGGAGGCGGGTCAAAGAGCCTCCCGGACTCTGGAACCATGAACTGCTCGAGGTGATGGTGGTGAGCAAAGAGACGAGCCGGAGACCGGCGGGTCAGGCGGGCCATCAAACGCCACACACGGACTCTGGCGAAAAAGTCTTCTTGTCGTATTTTCTATTTCCGTTTTCAGTAGATTTGACTGATGTACTGAGCTCTTGCCTGCATCTGTGCACGACCGGTCATTAAAGAAAAAATAGCAGCCGGTCCCGTTTGATGCAAAGGACTTCACGTGAGTAGCAATCCTGATCCGAACAGGGTAGTGCTCCTTGACTCCCGTGCTTATCAAGCAGTACTAGTACTAATAGTACTAGTATGGTTAATTGAATAGTCTTCTGGATTTTATAACTTCTCTGGTGGCGATTTTTTCCATGAGTGGAGCAGATATTCCTTTCAATCGCTGCTTGCTCTGCTTTTTCTTTTTTAAAATCGGACGCTGTTAGTACAACCAGCACTCTGATTTTGCTTGATTTAATCGCGTGATGTGACGGGAAAATATACTCTCACCTGTATGCGCACTTGATACCGGCAGCTGTCGGTATTACTTTTTGTTTGATCTCATAGAACAGTAGCAGCTTTAATCTTCTCGGGACTTACTCTGTGCAGGGAACAACATCACAAACGTGGCGATTCTTTCCAACTCAGCTTGCTCTTGACCCTCTGCATTTATATGTAGACGAAGAATACGCATACTAACAGTCGGACACGGCCGCCGCTCCGATAGAATACGCAGCAGGAATTTTGGACTGTCTTTGACTCGGCAACTTGCGGCGCCGCGCGGCCATAAACCCTAACCCATCCAATCAAACCTTGTGCACGCCGTTCCAACTGCCTGCTGATGATACAAATCCTCTGCGCCAGCTCTTTTTTTTTTCAATCCGGCTCATCATGAGCTTCTCGATCCCTAAAGAGATCCATTCAAGAACTCAACATCACCGTGCGCGAGCTCCACGGTGGACGCCAACTGTCGTGGAATTGTCACGGCAGATGTCTTAGTGTGAGGACTTAGTCGTGAGGCCAACGCATTTATTTGGTAGCTTGAATGGGGTTGGTCGGAATCGAGAGACACGAGGTTTTTACCCAGATTCGGCCCCTCACGGTGGAGGTAAAAGACTACATCCTGCTTCATTGATATTGATGATGATGATCACGATTACAAGGGTGCTCTGTTTCGAGAACTATTGACTTGTCTGTCTAAACCTAACTTGTGAAATCTTGTAAAACTTGTCCCTCTTGGGGTGCCCTGCCCCCCCTCCCTTATATATGTTGAAGGGGCAGCTTACATGACTAGTCCTATTAGGATTAGGATTACTCTATTACAAGTGGAGTCCTAGTCTTGCTTCCTTTATAAGAGAATATTCCTTATGCTTTTCCTCTTATGCCGGCCTTCCTTGAACCGCCTACTGGACCTCCGGGTCTTGTCGCTCCTCTAACCCACTGGTTGGGTCATCAATGAGACACCTGGCTCGGCCGGGTCATCAGTGAGTGGAGAGATCCGGGCATGTCACTTAGTGAGTCGCCAAGTCATGGCGGGTCACCTGTGAGTCGTCAAGTCCGGCCGGGTCATACATCCAGCCGGGTCATACCGCGGGGTATATCCCCGACATGTTGAGTCCGCTAACGAAGATCAAGCTTTCGACAACTCTGAGAACTTTTCAGGAAAGATGACCATACCCTCGAAATCACTTCTATATTTGCTTGCTAGTTGTTCGCTCTATTGCTATGACGCGCTACCTACCACTTGCTATATCATGCCTCACATATGGCCATGTCAAGCCTCTAACCCACCTTTCCTAGCAAACTGTTGTTTGGCTATGTTACCACTTTGCTCAGCCCCTCTTATAGCGTTGCTAATTGCAGGTGAAGATGAAGTTTGTTCCTTGTTGGAACATGGATATTGTTGGGATATCATTATTATATCTTATTTACTTTAATGCATCTATATACTTGGTAAAGGGTGGAAGGCTCGGCCTTATGCCTGGTGTTTTGTTCCACTCTTGTCGCCTTAGTTCCTGCCATACCGGTGTTATGTTCCTTGATTTTTGCGTTCCTTACGTAGTTGGGTGTTATGGGAACCCCTTGACAGTTCGCCTTGAATAAAACTCCTCCAGCAAGGCCCAACCTTGGTTTTACCATTTGCCACCTAAGCCTTTTTCCCTTAGGTTCCGCGGACTCAAGGGTCATCTTTATTTTAAACCACTGGGCCAGTGCTCCTCTGAGTGTTGGTCCAAACTGGGTGATGTCCGGCGCCCCCTGGGCAACCAAGGTCTATGCGAACCCGACGTCTTGCCCATCCGGTGTGCCCTGAGAACGAGATACGTGCGACTCCTATCGGGATTTGTCGGCACATCGGGTGGCTTTTCTCGTCTTGTTTTACCATTGTCGAAATGTCTTGTAACCGGGATTCCGAGACTGATCGGGTCTTCCTGCAAGAAGGAATATCCTTTGTTGACCGTGAGAGCTTGTGATGGGCTAAGTTGGGACACCCCTGCAGGGTTTTGAACTTTCGAAAGCCGTGCCTGCGGTTATGGGCAGATGGGAATTTGTCAATATCTGGTTGTAGAGAAATTGACACTTAACTTAATTAAAATAAATCAACCGCGTGTGTAGCTGTGATGGTCCTCTTTTCGGTGGAGTCCGGGAAGAGAACACGGTCTCGTGTTATGTTTGAACGTAAGTAGCTTCAGGATCACTTCTTGATCACTATTAGCTTCTCGACCGTGCTTTGCTTATCTTCTCTCTCTCATTTGCGTAAGTTAGCCACCATATATGCTTAGTGCTTTGCTGCAGCTTCACCTCACTACCCTTTCCTACCCTTAAGCTTAAATAGTCTTGATCTCGCGGGTGTGAGATTGTCGAGTCCCCGTGACTCACAGATACTTCCAAATAGATGCAGGTGTCGATGATGCCAGTGCCGGGGACGCTACCGAACTCAAGTGGGAGTTCGACGAGGATTCGGGCCGTTACTATGTATATTTTCCGGATGATCAGTAGAGGAGCCTAGTTGGGACGATCGGGGATCTAGCATTTGCAGTTGTCTTTCTTTATTTTGGTTCCGTAGTCAGACCTTTGATTGTACCTTGGATGATGTATGATATATTTATGTATTGTGTGAAGTGGCGATTGTAAGCCAACTCTTTATCCCTTTCTTATTCAGTACATGGGATGTGTAAAGATTACCCCTCTTGCGACATGCCTACCATGCGGCTATGCCTCTAAGTCGTGCCCCGACACGTGGGAGATATAGCCGCATTGTGGGTGTTACAAAAGTGCATAAGTTTGATCAATGATAATTTCAATCACTTTTCCTAGCATCATAACAACAATTCTTTCTTATGAAACTTCTCATGTTATAGTAGCAACCAGTTCACATGTTAAGGTTCAAACAATGAATTCTCTTGAAACTCAACAGCCTATGTTCTTAGTTACTAAGCAATTGCAATTCAACTTATTCAACAGAGTTTAAGTAAGAGTTCCACATACTCAACCATCATATAGTCTTCTATGATTTCTAACACTCATCTTGTACATATGAGCAAAACATTTCAACTGGACACATAGAAAGATAGGGGCTTATTATTTGCCTCCCAACGTATTCACCTCAAGAGTGATGTCAACAATAATAACTCATGCTACCCATATTCAACTGGACATATGTGCCTAGATCTTTCCTCACCACATGATGCTTGCCAAAAGAGAAAAATAAAAAGGAATAGAGAGAAATACTTTGACTCTTTGCATAAAAGTAAATACTGAAAAGTAAAAGATAGGCCCTTCGTAGAGGGAAGTAGGGATTTGTAGAGGTGCTAGAGCTCAAAGAGAAAATTGAGAGATAAATATTTTGAGAGGCATAATTTTCCCACCAACGAAAACGACTTAGAGCTCCCAACACTTTCCATGCTAGATATATCATAGGCGGTTCCCAAACAGAAAATAAAGTTTATTCCTTTTTCCACCATTCTCTTACTTTCCATGGCTAACCGTATCCACAAGTGCCCTCCATACCAACACTTTCCAAGGAATTTATTATTTGACAACATAAAGTAAATTCATTTTTCATTTCGGGACTGGGCATCCCTAATACCTTTGCCTTCCTCTCATGGAATGATAAGTGAATAAACACTCATCATGAGAATAACACATCTAGCATGGAAAATATTGGCCACCCCTCACTGCCTCGCGAGCGGTACGAGCACACAAAAGAGAAATTTATTTTGAATATTAGAGATGGCACATACAAATTTGTTTAGAATGGCAAAAGAATACCGCATATAGGTAGATATAATGGACTCTTGAAAATAAGATTTGGGTTTAAGGGTTTTTGGATGCACACGTAGTATCTCTACTTGGTGCAGAATTTTTGGCTAGCAAAGATGGGGGCAAGCACCACATGTTGAAGGATCTATAACAATATAACTTCTATGTGAATATGAACAAACATAAACCATTACGTTGTCTTCCTTGTCCAACGTCAACAATTTTGACATATAATATTTTGATGGGGGCTCATAATCACAAAAGATTTCCATGATAGCGTATTTATATGTGAAAGTTCTCTTCCTTATACTAATTATTCGTGAATTGCTTGTATGACTAATATTGTGATTGTCAAGGCTCAAAAGATTTCACTTTCTAAACCCAATGTGAGGCTACCACTAGGCATGATATGATTTCAACTTCATGACATTCAATTTATTCAACAATTTACTCATAGGATATAAGTGAAGCACAAGAGTAAATGACATAGAGAAGAGCTTCGTTGACAGGATGTGAATGCCGCTTACTTAGCCTCCCTGGCAACTATTTGAGGACTCTATTTTATTTAAAAACTTTCAGATCTAAGCATTTTATTAAAACAGCAAGCAAAGCAAAACAAATGACATTCCAAGAATAGCACACATCATGTGAATAAGCAAAAACTTAGGCTTAACCGATACTAACTGATAATTATTGAAGAAGAAAGGTGGATTGCCTACCAGGGCATCCCCAAGATTAGATGCTTGAGACTTTTTGAAATATTATCTTGGGATGCCTTGGGCATCCCCAAGCTTGAGCTTTTGTGTCTCGCTAATTCCTCTCATATCACAGTTTTCCTAAATCTCAAAAGCTTCATCCACACAAAACTCAACAAGAACTCGTGAGATAAGTTAGTATAAACCAATGCAAAACCCTTATCATTCTCTACTGTATCAAATAAATAAAATTATTATTCAACATTGCATACTAAATGCCTCTGCATATTTAATACTCCTATCCGCAAATAGAACCATTAAACAAGCAAACATATGCAAACATAACAACAAGCTGCCAAAACAGTACAGTCTGTAAAGAATGCAAGAGTATCATTACTTATTCAACTCAAAACGTTATGAAAATTCACCACACTCTAGAAAATTTATCAGGGCTCATTTTGCAAAAAAATCAACACTTTATCACATTCTGACTTTTCCAGGGAATTTTTGCAACGTCGGTAAAATTTCTGTTCTCAAGCAGCAACATGTATACTAGCAAAATAAGCATGGCAAAAAGCCTATCATTGCCACTTTTACTGAAATAAAAGATGAAAAAACATTATTCTAAATAACAACAAGAAAATCCTAACAAAATAAATTGATTCTCCAAGCAAAACACATATCATGTGATGAATGAAAACATAGCTCCAACCGGGGTTACCGATAATGTTGGAGACGAAAGAGGGGATGCCTTCCGGGGCATCCCCAAGCTTAGTTGCCTGGATCTTCCTTGAATATTTCCTTGGGGGTACTTTGGGCATCCCCAATCTTAGGTTCTTGTCACTCCTTATTCTCCTCATATCGATATCTCACCAAAACTTGAAAACTTCAATCACACAAAACTTAACGGAACTTTGTGAGATAGGTCAGTATGATAAAGAGCAAACCATTCCAGTTTTGGTACTGCCAAAGACAAGATTCATAATTGTTCTCACACAATGCCTACTGTATCATATCATTTCTACAATTTATATTGATCAATATAAGCCATAGAAACTAGAAAACAAGCAAACTATGCATTGAGAACAGAATCTGTCAAAAATAGAACAGTCTGTAGTAATCTGTACTCAAACCATACTTCTGCTACTCCAAAAATTCTGAAAACTTAGTAAAACCTGTGAAATTTGTATATTAATCTTCTGCAAAACGAATCAACTCAATATCGCTCTTCTGTTAACAACTAGAATTATTTTCGTGAGCGTAAAAGTTTCTGTTTTTCAGCAAGATCAAAGCAACTATCACCCAACAAGATCCTAAAGGCTTCACTTGGCACTTTATTGAAAAAAGCAATAAAACATGATTAATACAGTGGCATAAGCATGTGAACACACAAAAACAGTAGGTAAAAGTGTTGAGTTGTCTCCCAACAAGCGCTTTTCTTTTATGCCTTTTAAGCTAGGGATGATGATTTCGATGATGCTCGCATAAAATATAAGAATTGAAACATGTAGAGAGCATCTTGAAGCATAAGACTAGCACATTTACGTTTAACCCACTTCCTATGCATAGGGATTTTGTGAGCAAACAACTTATGGGAACAAGAATCAACTAGCATATGAAGGCAAAACAAGTGTAACTTCAAAACAATCAACACATAGAGAAGAAACTTGATATTATTGAGATAAGTAAGGGCACAAGTTCCTTTCTCATAATAATTTTCAGAGGAATCATGAATGAATTCAACAATATAACCATCACATACAGCACCCTTTTCATGATGCACAAGCATAGAGGATTTATCACTCTTTATGGCATAGATGTCATCATAATAATCATCATAGATAGCAACTTCATTGTCATAATCAATTGAAACCTCTTCAAAAATAGTGCATGTATCACTAAATAAAGTCATGACCTCTCCAAATCCACTTTCATCAATATTGTAATAAGATTCAACACCCTCCAAAATAGTGGGATCACTACTAGCTAGAGTTGACACTCTTCCAAACCCACTTTCATCAATGTAATCATCATAAATAGGAGGCATGCTATCATCATAATAAATTTTCTTATCGAAAGTAGAAGGAATCAAAGGATCATATTCATTAAGCAAAGCATCCCCAAGCTTAGGACACACATTATTTCCAGCAAATAAATCTTCAAACATATCATACTCATCAAACATAGCATCCCCAAGCTTGTGGTTTTGCATATCATCACAATCATTCTTATCAATAGCATGAATGGCACCAATAGTATAGCAAACATTATTAACATATTATTCCAAGCAAGTACTAAAAAGATTTTCAAGATCATAAGTGATATCGTTGTCTTCCCAATCATAATCATTACAAAAAGTAGTAGGTATCACAAAATCATACTCAATATCATCATCCTCCATCAACATATTTGATTCACTTTCACGAGGCACAATGGTGATAGGAGCAACATTATTTGCGAGAGATACCTTTTTACCTCTACTCTTTATTCTTTTCTTCTTCTTCTTCACCACATCATGTGTGGGTTTAATTGATTCTTTCAATCTTCTTGTTGAAAAGATTGATTGCATAGGAAGCTCCTCCTTGTTGCCTGATTCATCATAGTAAACACTAGGAGGGTAATGGGAAACATTTTCCCTTTCATTAGTACTCTCTTCATAATCCATTTGTTCTTTTGCCTTTAGGTAGTTGGCAATATAATGATTCTCAATGCAATTTACTGTACAAAACATATAAATTTCCTCTAGATCAAAACCAAGAAATCTCATGGGATTTGGAAAACCCTTAGTTATACGTTTCATTTCTTCATGCCCCAAAAGAAGACTAAGCTCTTTATGATGCTCAAGGGTAATCAAGTTATCACAATTTTTGGACACGATTTGATCATGAAATAAATTGCATTGGAGATTCAAACGACCACATTCATTGCAAAGTCCACAAGGATGGCGATTTTTTTACACCTTTTTGCACAATCATCTAGCCTCTCTTGCAACCTTTTTGTTTCTAAATATTTATGCTTCTTACAAAATCTATCTTCCCTTTTTGGTGTGCAAAGGCACTCCCAATTCATTCCGCAAAAAGTGACATACTTATAAGAAATATTTTTTTCATGAATTGTGAAATCATCATTAGCATTTTGGATATTCAAAGAATTCACACTAACAACATTGCAATCATGCTCATTATTCAAATATTTTGTGCCAACCATTTATTGACTTCTTCTTCTAACAACTGAGCACAATTTTCCGAACCATCATTTTTATGAAAGATATTATAAAGATGATCAATAATAGGATGCAACCTAAATTCCATTTTTTGTAGTTTTCTTTTTACAAACCAAACTAGTGATAAAACAAGAAACTAAAATATTCAATTGCAAGATCTAAAGATATACCTTCAAGCACTCACCTCCCCGGCAACGGCGCCAGAAAAGAGCTTGATGTCTACTATGCAACTTTATTCTTGTAGACACGTGTTGGGCCTCCAAGCACAAAGTTTTGTAGGACAGTAGCAATTTTCCCTCAAGTGGATGACCTAAGGTTTATCAATCCGTGAGAGGTGTAGGATGAAGATGGTCTCTCTCAAATGACCCTGCAACCAAATACAAGAAATCTCTTGTGTCCCCAACACACCCAATACAATGGCAAATTGTATAGGTGCACTAGTTCGGCGAAGAGATGGTGATAAAAGTGTAATATTGATGGTAGAAATATATTTTTATAATATGAATAAATAATAACAGCAAGGTAGCAAATAGTAAACAAGCACAAAAACGGTATTGCAATGCTTAAAAACAAGGCCTAGGGTCCGCACTTTCGCTACTGCAACCTCTCAACAATGCTAACATAGTTGGATCATATGATTATCCCTCAAAGTGTAACGAAGAATCACTCCCGAGTTCCTATTAGCGGAGAACAAAAGATAGAAATTGTTTGTAGGGTATGAAACCTTCTCAAAGCTATTCTTTCCGTTCGATCTATCAGGAGTTCATACTAAAATAACGCAAAGCTATTTTTTCTGTTCGATCTATCCTAGAGTTCATACTAGAATAACACCAAAGCAAATTCATATTCATACTACTCAATCCACACAAATAGATATAAAGAGACCCCAAAGTTTCTGTCGGAGAAAAGATAATAAAAACGTGTATCAAGCCCTATGCATAGATTACCCAAATATCACCGCGGGAATCCGTGAGTTGAATGCCATAATATATATCAAGTGAATCAATAAGATACCCCAATTGTCACATCAAGTATTCATACCGCAAGATATATATCATGTGTTCTCAAATATGAACATTCAATCTGACATGACAAAACTTCAAAGGGTAAAGATTCAATTCATCACGACAAGTGTATAGAGGGGAGAAACATCATATGATCTGATTATATTAACAGAGCCCATGATATAGATCACGAGAGAGAGAGATTAAACACATAGCTACTAGTACAAACCCTCAGTCCCAAGGGTGGACTACTCCCTCCTCATCGTGGTGGCTGTTGGGATGATGAAGATGACCACCGGAGATGATACCCCCTCCGACAGGGTGCCGGAACTGGTCTAGATTGGTTTTCAATGGCTACGGAGTCCTGCGGTGGTGGAACTTCTGATCTAGGTTAACCCCAAAGGGTTTCGGAATATTTGGGAATTTATAGTGCAAAGAGGGGGTGCGAGAGGCCAGCGAGGTGGGCACAACCCACCTGGGCACACCAGGGGGCCCTGGCGCGCCCTGGTGGGTTGTGCCCCCCCCTCGGGGCACCCCCCAGGTGCAGCTTTGGCCCATTGGGTTCCTTCTGGTCCAAAAAAAAATCTCCAAAAAGTTTCGCGTTGTTTAGACTCCGTTTGATATTGATTTCATGTGATGTAAAAAACAAGCAAAAAACAACAACTGGCACTGGGCACTAGGTCAATAGGTTAGTCCCAAAAAATGATATAAAGTTGCTATAAAATGATTGTAAAACACCCAAGAATGATAAAATAACAGCATGAATACTTCATGAATTATAGATACATTGGAGATATATCAGCATCCCCAAGCTTAATTCCTACTCGTCCTCGAGTAGGTAGATGATAAAAGAAATAATTTATGAAGTGTGAATGCTAGCAAAGTGCATAAGTTTGATCAATGATAATTTCAATCACTTTTCCTAGCATCATAACAACAATTCTTTCTTATGACTGTTCCATTTTGAACTACTTTAAAATTTTGTCAAGGTATGTACTCATTGAAAAAATCTTATCAAGCGTCTTGCACTACCAAAAAAGACACATCCGTGACATTTAGGGCGGAACAAATTTTGTTTCTGTCATACTTATGACACTTCTATGACGATAATTGTGACAAAAACCGGTATCATCGTAGATGTGCTGGGGTCCTACTTCTATGACAAAAAATCATGACAGAAAATGGGCTTTTCGTCCTGGGCGGGCCGGAGACGCAACTGCATGACATTGTTTGGGCCGTCCATGACGAAAAAAACCGTGGTAGAAGCAAGGGCGAGGAAAATATCGGGGAGTTCCCGGTTACGGTGGGTGGTGGGGGGCCGAGCGATACGCATTTCTCTCGTACATACGCGCGTGTGTGAGAGGCATTGGGCTCTAACTCAACCCGAGCGAGGCGTTGGGCTCTAACTGAACCCGAGTGATTGCACTGTAGGCTATGCGTTACTAAACCCGAGCGATCGATCGATCCCTTGCTGTTAACTGAAACCGAGTGTGATTCCTTCGCTAGTGCTGCTAACTGAAGCCGATCAATGCTGCCTCTGGATGAACAGTGAGCGTTGTTGAGGGGGTTTGGATGAACAGTTCCCGGTGGGGGGTTGGATGAACAGGACCCCGTGGTAGTAGAGGCCATTGCCGCTGGATGAACAGTACCCCGATCGATCGAGCCGGTGGATGAACAGGACCCCGTGGAGGGCTGGTTGAATATTAGCCGGTGGAGGGCTGGTTGAACAGTAGCCGGTGGAGGGGTGGTTGAACAGTAGCCGTGGAGAGGGCTGGTTGAACAATAGCCGGTGGAGGAGCGCGTGGTGGAGGCTGGATGAACAGGAGCTCGTGGATGAACAATCGCAGGTGGAGTGGAGGAGGTCGACGGTGGATAAACAGTAGCCCGTGGAGGCAAGAGGAGGTCGACGTTGGATGAACAGTAGCCTGTGGAGTCCCATTTTGCGGTACGCCACACCCCTCCTGATGAACAGGACCCCCGTTTCGACCATAGCGCTCCAACACAAGTCTGTTTCCTCCGTTTTGCGGTACGCCACACCCCTCCCGGTCAACAGGACCCTGTTTCGACCATAGGAGGTCCAACAGAAGTCCGTTTCCTCTGTTTTGCGGTACGTCAGACCCCTCCCAATGAACACGATCCCGTTTTGACCGTGGCCGGTCGAACACAAGGCCGGTTCCTCCGTTCTGCGGTACGCCAGGCCTCGTTTCCATCGGCTGTTCCGTCCAAGCCAGTTGGCTCCTGATGAACACAACGACGCATTCCGTTTTGACCCAGCCGGTTGGCTCCCCATGAACACGACGACGACGCAGTTTCTCCGTTCCGATCCAACCATGTACACGAGCCCTGGCCGTACGTATGCGCGAGTAGGCGTTCGAGACCCCGCCCGTATGTACGTACATGGCCATATTTACTTTCTTGCACCCTAGCCGCTGTACGTACGTGTACATGCTACGTGCGCGCCTCTACATCAAATAGTATGTACGTACACGTTCGCGACCAGAATGACATAGCTACGTATGCTTCGACCAGGTGGGTCCCGACTGTCAGACACTTCCTTGCGCGCGAAGATGTAGTGGGTGGGTCCCAGCAGTCAGGGGGGAAACGTTTTTTTCGCGAAATATGGTGGCCCGTCTGATGGGTCCCTACTGTCAGGTGGAGGAATCATTATTTTCCGCGTAATAAGGAGGAACTTCCTTGCTGCGGCCGTGGACCCAGCTGTCAGCCTTTCCACGTACAGTACTCTTTCGATGGAAGTCGTTCCTTGACCACATTTACCACGCCGCGCCGAGAGCACTAGGGCGGTGGATGACGGTGAGGCCTAGGAAGGGGACGACGCAGATCTAGGGAAGACGCGATAGTGGATGCCCACGCGGAGGGGAGTACGTGGGTTGACTGCTTCGGTTGCGGTGTGAGGCTGCCGTCGCCAGAGAATAACATGAGGTGTGGGTGAGTATAGAGGGATGGCATGGCCAGCGGTGGCAGCACAGCCGAACACGGGAGGCAGGAGCCGGCGGCACGGCCGGCGCTTGTTTGGGCGGCTGGAGCAAGAAGACCAGAGGTTGAAGAAGCACTACGACCATTGGATGGACATCGTACAGTCGCTGGAGCTAGAATCGTTCATATTAACTAAGTTGACAAAGGCCTCCGTCCCCGTCATCTTAGTAGGCCCACAAGTCAGCCTCCCACAATGGTGGATCCCAGCTAGCAGGGGGAGTATTCATTTTTGTGCGTAATAAGGAGGCACTTCCTTGTGTGCGAAGATATAGCTGGTGGGTCTGAGCTGATAGCGGGGGGGGGACATTTTTTCAAGAAATACAGAGGCCCTTCTGGTGGGTCCTAGCTGCCAGGTGGATGAATCATTATTTTACGCGTAATAAGGAGGCATGTCCTTGTGTGGACCCCTACTGTCAGCCTCTTCCGATGGCTATTGTTTGTTGACCATGTTGACCTCGCCGCGCCGAGAGCACAAACGCGGTGGACGAGGGCGAGGCCCAAGAAGGGAACGACCCGGAGCCGGTGAAGCCACCACAGCGGATGCCCACGCTGAGGGGTGTACGAGCACTGTCCGGTCGGCTGCTGGGTGAGGCTGACGTCGCCGGAAAATAATAGGATGTGCAGGTGGGTAGAGGGATGGCCTGGCGGCAGCACAGCCAGCCACGGGAGGAGGGAGCAGGCAGTCCTGCCGGCACTGGTTTGGGCAGCTAGAGCAGGAAGATCAGAGATTAAAGAAGCACGGCGGCCGTTGGATGGACATCCAACAGTCACTGCTCTGTGTTGACTAAGTTGACAAAGCCTTGCGTATGCGTCAAAAAAAAATTTAGGACAGCGTCATCGTCAACCTAGTAGGCCAAGAAGTCAGGCTCCAAATCTATGAAAACAACATACAATGCATTAGCCATTATTTTCAATAATTTACAGCCCATTTCCTAATTCTTAAGGATATTTTAAGCCCATATTCCTTTTATTAGCATTACAGACCATATATTCTGGGCATTGCTAAAAAATTCAACGAAATTTTACATATTTCGGTGGGGTCCGAACTCTTTTAATCACGAAATTTCGAGTCGCGTTAAAAATAATTTTTAAAAAATTATATCAAAATAAAATTCAAAAAAACAATTCTTCGCAAAAAAATGAATGAAATTTAAAATCCTAACTAGCAAGATGCACGTGTGTTGCACGGAACATGAAGATGCATTTGTATGAGTAGTTTATCTTGTGGGACAAAAGACGATCTTTTAATGTAATTGCCAGTTGGCTTTGGTTTTTATAAGAGTAGAGAGTAGAGAAATCCAGAAAAAATGATATTTTAATGTAATTGCCGGTTGGCTTTGGTTTAAAAATTTACAGCCCATTTCTTACAACTTATAGCCCATTTTCCGGGGAAGCCCATTTCTTACTACTTTACATCCCTCCCTCCTCGTCTTGAAAGATTTGCTACCCAGCAGGGCTGAGAAAAGCAAGTATGCCTCGGTTTTGGTGTTCTAAAAAAGAACTGGGCTAGCCATTTTCATAAAGAAAAAAGATATCAACTGGGCTCGTCATGTGCTTAAATAAAAGTGTAAGCGTGGGCTAGACGGGCCACAGCCCCCGCACAGCGCGCAGTTGAGCTCCATCTCTGAAACTAAAAAAACAACTGGGTGAGTTGCCGGGTCCCTGGTGTTATCCGCTCGTTGTGTAATTTTAACAAATCCGCCGCCGCGCCGGCCTATGCATCGCCGGTGTGAGGTGAGATGTCGATAACTTGTCCTGACTTGTAATAACAAGGCACCTGCTTGCGTAATGCAATGACCCTGTGGGTCCCTACTGTCAGCCTCTCCACGTACAGTTGTCTCCTAATTCCTCTTGGTTGTTGACCATGTCAACAATGCCAGACGGAGGCGGGCACATCGAGCGAACCAAGGCGGAGAACGACGGCGGGGCCTCGGACGAGAAGGAACAGCGGCCGTGGAAAATGCGACAGTGTAGTGGAAGGTGGAGGGTGTTGGGGAACATAGAAATTTGAAAAAAAATTCCTACGCACACACAGGATCATGGTGATGCATAGCAACGAGAGGGGAGAGTGTGTCTACGTACCCTCGTAGACTGAATGCGGAAGTGTTAGCACAACGCGGTTGATGTAATCGTACGTCTTCACGATCCGACCGATCCAAGTACCGAACGCACGACACCTCCGAGTTCTGCACACGTTCAACTCGATGACGTCTCGCGAGCTCCGATCCAGCAAAGCTTCACAGGAGAGTTTCATCAACACGACGGCGTGGTGAGGGTGATGATGATGCTACCGACGCAGGGCTTCGCCTAAGCACCGCTACGATGTGATCGAGGTGGATTATGGTGAGGGGGGCACCGCACACGGCTAAGAGATCAATGATCAATTGTTGTGCCTATGGGGTGCCCCCTGCCCCCGTATATAAAGGATCAAGGGGAGGAGGCGGCCGGCCAAGGAGAGGCGCGCCAAGAGGGGGAGTCCTACTCCCACTAGGAGTAGGACTCCTCCTTTTCCTAGTAGGAAGGGAGAGGAGGAGAAGGAAAGAGGGGGACGACCCCCTTTTCCCTAAACCAATTCGGTTTGGGCCTTTGGGGGGCGCACCCCACACTCCCCTTGCTGCCCTCTATTTCCACTAAGGCCCATGTAGGCCCATTAAGCCCTCCGGGGGTTCCGGTAACCTCCCGGTACTCTAGTATATGTCCGAAACCTTACGAAACCTTTCCGGTGTCCGAACATAGTCGTCCAATATATCGATCTTTACGTCTCGACCATTTCGAGACTCCTCGTCATGTTCGTGATCATATCCGGGACTACGAACTACCTTCGGTACATCAAAACACAAAAACTCATAATACCGATCGTCACCGAACTTTAAGCGTGAGGACCCTACGGGTTCGAGAACTATGTAGACATGACCGACACATGCCTCCGGTCAATAACCAATAGCGGAACCTGGATGCTCATATTGGCTCCCACATATTCTAGAAGATCTTTATCGGTCAAACCGCATAACAACATATGTTGTTCCCTTTGTCATCAGTATGTTACTTACCCGAGATTCGATCATCGGTATCTCAATACCTAGTTCAATCTCATTACCAGCAAGTCTCTTTACTCGTTACGTAATACATCATCATGCAACTAACTCATTAGTTACAATGCTTGCAAGGCTTATAGTGATGTGTACTACCGAGTGGACCCAGAGATACCTCTCCGACAATCGGAGTGACAAATCCTAATCTTGAAATACGCCAACTCAACATGTACCTTCGGAGACACCTGTAGAGCACCTTTATAATCACCCAGTTACGTTGTGACATTTGGTAGCACACAAAGTGTTCCTCCGGTAAACGGGAGTTGCATAATCTCATAGTCATAGGAACATGTATAAGTCATGAAGAAAGCAATAGTAACATACTAAATGATCAAGTGCTAAGCTAACGGAATGGGTCAAGTCAATCACATCATTCTCCTAATGATGTGATCCCGTTAATCAAATGACAACTCATGTCTATGGCTAGGAAACTTAACCATCTTTGATCAACGAGCTAGTCAAGTAGAGGCATACTAGTGACACTCTGTTTGTCTATGTATTCACACATGTATCATGTTTCCGGTTAATACAAATCTAGCATGAATAATAAACATTTATCATGATATAAGGAAATAAATAATAACTTTATTGTTGCCTCTAGGGCATATTTCCTTCAGTCTCCCACTTGCACTAGAGTCAATAATCTAGTTCACATCTTTATGCGATTAGTTCACATCTCCATGTGACTAATACCCAAAGGGTTTACTAGAGTCAATAATCTAGTTCACATCGCTATGTGATTAACACCCAAAGAGAGATCATGTTTTGCTTGTGAGAGAAGTTTAGCCTACGAGTCTGCAACATTCAGATCCGTATGTATTTCACAAATTTCTATGTCTACAATGCTTTGGACGGAGCTAATCTAGCTAATTGCTCCCACTTTCAATATGTATCCAGATCAAGACTTAGAGTCATCTAGATCGATGTAAAAAGCTTGCATCGACGTAACTCTTTACGACGAACTCTTTTTATCACTTCCATAACCAAGAAATATGTCCTTAGTCCTCTAAGGATAATTTTGACCGTTGTCCAGTGATATACTCCTAGATCACTATTGTACTCCCTTGCTAGAGAGATGCTAAGGTATACAATAGTACTGGTAAACAGCACAGCATAATTTATAGAACCTATGACTGAGGCATAGGGAATGACTTTTCATTCTTTTCTATTTTCTGCTGTGGTCGGGTTTTGAGTCTTTACTCAACTTCACACCTTGCAACACAGGCAAGAACTCCTTCTTTGACTGTTCCATTTTGAACTACTTCAAAATCTTGTCAAGGTATGTATTCATTGAAAAAACTTATCAAGCGTCTTGATCTATCTCTATAGATATTGATGCTCAATGTGTAAGCAGCTTCATCGAGGTATTTCTTTGAAAAACTCTTTTCAAACACTGCTTTATGCTTTTCAGAAAATTCTACATTATTTCCGATCAACAATTTGTCATTCACATATACTTATCAAAAATGTTGTAGTGCTCCCACTCACTTTCTTGTAAATACAGGCTTCACCGCAAGTCTGTATAAAACCATATGCTTTGATCACTTTATCAAAGCATATATTCCAACTCCGAGATGCTTGCACCAGTCCATAGATGGATCGCTGGAGCTTGCTCACTTTGTTAGCACCTTTAGGATCGACAAAACCTTCTGGTTGCATCATATACAACTCTTCTTTTAAGAAATCCATGAAGGAATACAGTTTTGACATCCATTTGCCAGATTTTATAAAATGCGGCGACTACTAACATGATCCGGACAGACTTTTAAGCATCGATACGAGTGAGAAAATCTCATTGTAGTCAACACCTTGAACTTGTCGAAAACATTTTGCGACAATTCGAGCTTTGTAGAAAGTAACACTACTATCAGCATCCGCCTTCCTCTTAAAGATCCATTTATTCCTAATGACTCACCGATCATCGGGCAAGTCAATCAAAGTCCATACTTTGTTCTCGTACATGGATCCCATCTCAGATTTCATGGCCTCAAGCCATTTCGCGGAATCTGGGCTCATCATTGCCTCCTCATAGTTCGTTGGTTCGTCATGGTCAAGTAACATGACATCCAGAATAGGATTACTGTACCACTCTGGTGCGGATCTCACTCTGGTTGACCTATGAGGTTCGATAGTAACTTGATCTAAAGTTACATGATCATCATCATTAGCTTCCTCACTAATTGGTGTAGGAGTCACAGGAACAGATTTCTGTGATGAACTACTTTCCAATAAGGGACCAGGTACAGTTACCTCATCAAGTTCTACTTTCCTGCCACTCACTTCTTTCGAGAGAAACTCCTTCTCTAGAAAGGATACATTCTTAACAACGAATGTCTTGCCTTCGGATCTGTGATAGAAGGTGTACCCAACTGTCTCCTTTGGGTATCCTATGGGGAAACATTTCTCCGATTTGGGTTTGAGCTTATCAGGATGAAACCTTTTCACATAAGCATCGCAACCCCAAACTTTAAGAAACGACAACTTTGGTTTCTTGCCAAACCATAGTTCATATGGCATCGTCTCAACAGATTTAGATGGTGCCCTATTTAACATGAATGCAGCTGTCTCTAATGCATAACCCCAAAACGATAGTGGTAAATCGGTAAGAAACATCATAGATTGCATCATATCTAATATAGTACGGTTACAATGTTCGGACACACCATTACGCTGTGGTGTTTCAGGTGGTGTGAGTTGCGAAACTATTCCGCATTGTTTCAAATGAAGACTAAACTCGTAACTCAAATATTCTTCTCCACGATCAGATCGTAGAAACTTTATTTTCTTGTTACGATGATTTTCCACTTCACTCTGAAATTGTTTGAACTTTTCAAATGTTTCAGATTTATGTTTCATCAAGAAGATATACCCTATCTTACTCAAATCATCTGTGAAGGTCAGAAAATAACGATACCTGCCGCGAGCCTCAACACTCATTGGACTGCATACATCAGTATGTATTATTTCCAACAAGTCTGTTGCTCGCTCCGTTGTTCCATAGAACATAGTCTTATTCATCTTGCCCATGAGGCATGGTTCGCAAGCATCAACTGATTCATAATCAAGTGATTCCAAAAGCCCATCAGTATGGATTTTCTTCATGCGCTTTACACCAATATGACCTAAACGGCAGTGCCACAAATAGGTTGCACTATCACTATTAACTTTGCATCTTTTGGCTTCAATATTATGAATATGTGTATCACTACGATCGCGATTCAATAAACCATTCACCTTGGGTGTATGACCATTGAAGGTTTTATTCATGCAGACAGAACAACAATTATTTTCTGACTTTAAATGAATAAGCGTATTGCAATAAATATGATCAAATCATATTCATGCTTAACGCAAACACCAAATAACATTTATTTAGGTTCAACACTAATCCCAAAAGTATAGGGAGTGTGCGATGATGATCATATCAACCTTGGAACCACTTCCAACACACATCGTTACTTCACCTTTAACTATTCTCTATTCATTCTGCAACTCCCATTTCAAGTTACTAATCTCAACAACTGAACTAGTATCAAATACTGAGGGGTTGCTATAAACACTAGTAAAGTACACATCAATCACATGTATATCAAATATACCTTTGTTCACTTTGCCATCCTTCTTATCCGCCAAATACTTGGGGCAGTTCTGCTTCCAGTGACCAATCCCTTTGAAGTAGAAGCACTTAGTCTCAGGTTTAGGTCTAGACTTGGGCTTCTTGACTTGAGCAGCAACTTGCTTGCCGTTCTTCTTGAAGTTCCCCTTCTTCCCTTTGCCCTTTTCTTGAAACTAGTGGTCTTGTCAACCATCAACACTTGATGCTTTTCTTGATTTCTACCTTCGTTGATTTCAGCATCACGAAGAGCTTGGGAATTGTTTCTGTTATCCCTTGCATATTAGAGTTCATCAGGAAGTTCCAATAACTTGGTGATAGTGACTAGAGAATTATGTCAATCACCATCTTATCTGGAAGATTATCTCCCACTTGATTCAAGTGATTGTAGTACTCAGACATTCTGAGCACACGCTCACTAGCTGAGCTATTCTCCTCCATCTTGTAGGAAAAGTGCTTGTCAAAGGTTTCATACCTTTCGACATGGGCATGAGTCTGAAATACTAATTTCAACTCTTGGAACATCTGATATGCTCTGTGGCATTCAAAACGTCTTTGAAGCCCCGATTCTAAGCCGTAAAGCATGGTGCACTAAACTATCAAGTAGTCATCATACCGAGCTTTGCCAAACGTTCATAACGTCTGCATATGCTCCTGCAATCGGTCCATCACCTAGCGGTGCATCAAGGACATAATTCTTCTATGCAGCAATGAGTATAATCCTCAGATCACGGATCCAATCCGCATCATTGCTACTAACATCTTTCAACTTAGTTTTTCTCTAGGAACATATCAAAATAAACGGGGAGCTACATCGTGAGCTATTGATCTACAACATAGTTATGCAAATACTATCAGTACTAAGTTTGTGATAAATTAAAGTTCAATTAACCATATTACTTAAGAACTCCCACTTAGATAGACATCCCTCTAGTCATCTAAATGAGCATGTGATCCGAATCAACTAAACCATGTCCGATCATCACGTGAGATGGAGTAGTTTTCAATGGTGAACATCACTATGTTGATCATATATACTATATGATTCAAGCTCGACCTTTCCGTCTCCATGTGTTCTGAGGCCATATCTGCATATGCTAGGCTCGCCAAGTTTAACCCGAGTATTCTGCGTGTGCAAAATGTCTTACACCCGTTGTAGATGAACGTTGAGCTTATCACACCCGATCATCACGTGGTGTCTCAGCACGACGAACTTTGGCAACGGTGCATACTCAGGGAGAACACTTGTACCTTGAAATTTAGTGAGAGATCATCTTATAATGCTACCACTGAACTAAGAAAAAATAAGATGTATAAAAGATAAACATCACATGCAATCCAAATATGTGACATTATATGGCCATCATCATCTTGTGCTTTTGATCTCCATCTCTAAAGTACTGTCATGATCTCCATTGTTACTGGCATGACACCATGATCTCCATCATCTTGATCTTTTATCAATGTGTCGTCACATGGTCGTCTCACCAGCTATTGCTTTTGCAACTATTGTTATCGCATAGCGATAAAGTAAAGCAATTACATGGCACTTGCATCTTATGCAATAAAGAGACAACCATAAGGCTTCCGCCAGTTGCTGAAAACATGATCATCTCATACAACAACTTATATCTCATCACGTCTTGACCATATCACATCACAACAAGCCCTGCAAAACAAGTTAGACGTCCTCTACTTTGTTGTTGCAAGTTTTACGTAGCTGCTACGGGCTGAGCAAGAACCGTTCTTACCTACGCATCAAAACCACAACGATAGTTCGTCAAGTTAGTGCTGTTTTAACCTTCTCAAGGACCGGGCATAGCCACACTCGGTTCAACTAAAGTTGGAGAAACTGACACCCGCCAGCCACCTGTGTGCAAAGCACGTCAGTAGAACCAGTCTCGCGTAAGCGTACGCGTAATGTCCGTCCAGGACGCTTCATCCAACAATACCGCCGAACCAAAGTATGACATGCTGGTAAGCAGTATGACTTGTATCGCCCACAACTCACTTGTGTTTTACTCGTGCATATAACATCTACGCATATACCTGGCTCGGATGCCACTGTTGGGGAACATAGTAATTTCAAAAAATTTCCTACGCACACACAGGATCATGGTGATGCATAGCAACGAGAGGGGAGAGTGTGTCTACGTACCCTCATAGACCGAATGCGGAAGCATTAGCACAACGTGGTTGATGTAGTCGTACGTCTTCACGACCCGACTGATCCAAGTACTGAACGCACGACACCTCCGAGTTCTGCACACGTTCAACTCGATGACGGCCCGCGAGCTCCGATCCAGCAAAGCTTCACAGGAGATTTTTGTCAGCACGACGGTGTGGTGACGGTGATGATGATGCTACCGACGCAGGGCTTCACCTAAGCACCACTACGATATGATCGAGGTGGATTATGGTGGAGGGGGGCACCGCACATGGCTAAGAGATCAATGATCAATTGTTGTGTCTATGGGGTGCCCCTGCCCCCATATATAAAGGAGCAAGGGGAGGAGGCGGCCGGCCAGGGAGAGGCGCGCCAAGAGGGGGAGTCCTACTCCCACTAGGAGTAGGACTCCTCCTTTTCCTAGTAGGAGTAGGAGAGGAGGAAGGAAAGGGAGAGGAGGAGAAGGAAAGAGGGGGCCGGCCCCCTTTGCCCTAAAACAATTCGGTTTGGGCCTTGGGGGGGTGCCCCACACTCCCCTTGCTGCCCTCTATTTCCACTAAGGCCCATGTAGGCCCATTAAGCCCCCCGAGGGGTTCGGTAACCCCCCGGTACTCCGGTATATGTCTGAAAACTTCCGGAACCTTTCCGGTGTCCGAACATAGTCGTCCAATATATTGATCTTTATGTCTCGACCATTTCAAGACTCCTCGTCATGTCCATGATCATATCCGGGACTCTGAACTACTTTCGGTACATCAAAACACAAAAACTCATACTACCGATCGTCACCGAACTTTAAGCGTGCGGACCCTACGGGTTCGAGAACTATGTAGACATGACCGAGACACGTCTTCGGTCAATAACCAATAGAGAAACCTAGATGCTCATATTGGCTCCCACATATTCTACGAAGATCATTATCGGTCAAACCGCATAACAACATACGGTGTTCCCTTTGTCATCGGTATGTTACTTACCCGA
This sequence comes from Triticum urartu, assembly GCF_003073215.2. Lineage (NCBI taxonomy): Eukaryota > Viridiplantae > Streptophyta > Magnoliopsida > Poales > Poaceae > Triticum > Triticum urartu. The sequence goes on from NC_053025.1 coordinate 92,365,867, forward strand.
GATTCGATCGTCGGTATCTCAATACCTAGTTCAATGTCATTACCGACAAGTGTCTTTAATCGTTCTGTAATACATCATCCCGCAACTAACTCATTAGTTACAATGCTTGCAAGGCTTATAGTGATGTGTACTACCGAGTGGGCCCAGAGATACCTCTCCGACAATCGGAGTGACAAATCCTAATCTCGAAATACGCCAACTCAACAAGTACCTTTGGAGACACCTGTAGAGCACCTTTATAATCACCCAGTTATGTTATGACATTTGGTAGCACACAAAGTGTTCCTCCGATAAATGGGAGTTGCATAATCTCATAGTCATAGGAACATGTATAAGTCATGAAGAAAGCAATAACAACATACTAAACGATCAAGTGTTAAGCTAACGGAATGGGTGAAGTCAATCAAATCATTCTCCTAATGATGTGATCCCGTTAATCAAATGACAACTCATGTCTATGGCTAGGAAACATAACCATCTTTGATCAACGAGCTAGTCAAGTAGAGGCATACTAGTGACACTCTGTTTGTCTATGTATTCACACATGTATCATGTTTCCGGTTAATACAATTCTAGCATGAATAATAAACATTTATCATGATATAAGGAAATAAATAATGACTTTATTATTGTCTCTAGGGCATATTTCCTTCAGAGGGGAGTACGAGGGCAACAACATGCAACTCAAGCTTAGAAACGGTACAAAAATCCCAAGGATTGATTGTTCATCAAATTTTTAGACAAAACCCAGATTGAACATGGCAGTAACATCTAACCCAACCACTCTTTTTCGCTGTCACAAACAAATAGAAGTCGAGCACGTTTAGAAGCCCATTTGTCCACCTAAAACTTCTTTTTTGCTCTTCAATGTGTCCATCCGTGATAAATCTCTTGCGGTAAAACTTAAGCCTCAAGGACAATAGTAACCTCGCATTCAATAGGAAGAATGTGACAAAGCTTCTGTTTGCTTGGTTGGATGCATATCCTTCCATCGTTATTGTCCTCAAACGAATGTCATGGGAACTGAGAAAATGCTGGTGCTTATTACGCCCCCGATTGGTTATACGTTTTTGTCCATGTACTTGCAGTACCTAAGTAGACATGAAGATTTGAAAATAGTTAAGGTCTGAAAAAAGAGTATGTCGAAAGAGCAACAACTGAACGGTTAATTCTAGTACAATATATACAGTCTTTCAATGTGCATGAAATCATCACCTCCATATATAAATTCTCCAGAGACAGAAAGCATTGCAGCAAGCCAATAATTATGTTCAGATCATAACTAAACATTCCGATATATAAGATCTTGACAGAATCCAGCAACATTGATAGGTTATCCATGGACGAACTCTTCATTGAGCATATAACATAATATTACTACCAAAAGTGTACTCCAAGATGATATAAAACTTATGCGCACAAATGAAAAATGCAGCTTATGATTACAAATGTGTAGATGATAATATACGGTACATAAAAAGTGAGGAGCCAAACACCACCTCTTTGTGATCATTAAACGGATCACGAATTACACCCAAGGTCTCTAGTTTGGGCACAGAGACGACAGTTATTTGCGAAGGTTTATAACAATTATCAAGGAGCAACCTTTCAAGTGAAGGGGCATCTTCGATGATGAGCTGTTGTCCTTCAAAACAAATTCCAATGCTTTTAAGGTGAGGTGGCTTTATTTGGAGACAACTGATAGGGATTTCTATTCCCAAAACAATCAGCAAGCGCTCCAGGGCAGGGCAACTGGAGTGGATGATGTTGTGCAGTGAGGCCTCCAACAGATAAACCACCACAAGCGAAAGTTTTTTTAGTAGTGGGAGTCGAAGCATTTGTACCAGATCGTCTGGTAGATGGCACCGGGCGAAGGTGGCGGTGTGGAGAGAGGAGGAAAACCGTGAGATGGACAACGGTGGTGTGGGCACGAATTCTTGGTATGTTCGTGGTATGAAACTTTCGTGGTAATGGTAGAACTCAAACTACTGGAGTTTTCCGAATTCAGGGGATGTCAGCCAAGCGTCCACTGTGCCAGGTATGGACAGCAGGTAGCGTGTCGGGATGCAGAGGCGTTGAACAGGGCCCTGCTGGTGAGAGGAGACGATGGCTCTGAGGAGATCAAATTCAGGAAGGACAGATATCTGACGACAGTCGAGATTGAGGGGCGCGGTGCGCCATAGAGGGCGCCACCGAGTTGAGAGGACTTGTGTGCGACAACAATCCTTGGTGGGGAGAAGCGAGATGATCTCCTCAAGGATGATGTCCGGGAGATCGCTGATGCGGTCGACCAGAGATTCTACCGGTTCCTTGGATCCGGGTGGGGGGCTCGCTGCTTCTCCCTACGATACCGGGTGCGGGATCTACAACCGGCGTTGCCGCTGGCGGGAGCCTTATCTTCTTGGCACTGGGGCCAGCCGACTCCATTTTCCTTGTGGGCGTCGCTCCGAGCTCACGGGTTTGAGCAGAGTAGCCAGAGACGAGCCTAGTGGAAGTGCGCGTGGGGAAGAAGGAGGGCTGGGGTTTTCTGTTGGAGTGGAAGAAGAGGAGCATGTGTTTTCTGTTCGAGTGAGGAAGAAGGGGAGCGGGGGGTTTCTGGACGAGTGAGGAAGATGGGGAGCGGGGGGAATTGGGGTGTGACGGAAGCAGGAGAGTCCAGCGAGCTGCAGTATAAGTGGAAGCGAGGAGGAAGGAGGGTTTTTCTAGGATCGCCCCTCTTCAAGAAATATGGGCTTCTCCTTGCAAAGAACAAAAACAAATGGTCTTTAAGATGGATAGGCTTTTGTATCGGCCCAGTCGGCTGCCCGTGTTTCGTACTGGAGGGCCTTAACACTAGAGGCAGCCCATTAGAGACACTCTCTAGCTCTCTAGCTTATTGCCCATTCGGAAGAAAAAATGAGACGCCTCCAGCTTATGGCTACTAATCGGTAACATTTTTCAACTTGGCATCCACCAAATTAGAGGATGCGGTACTGGATGCAGACACTCACACTGGTTGCGTAGCACGACAAAGTGAGGTGTCAAATAACAGACCTACAATATACTTACTAGATTGTGAAGGTTCACATGCTAGTCAGCATTTACATTAAACTAAGTTTTAGAATAAACGGTATGCATACTAACATTTAGAAGGACAAAAGTTCAGCATGTTTATGCATCTCATTTGATTCACCATACTATAACTAATACAAAGCTGTGAGAAGGTGTGGAAATAAAGAAAATCGGTCGATGCTTCTCTGAGCAAAGGGCCTCCCTGCGCACGCATTAATTTCCTTAATTTCCTGGGCATGCTTATTTCTTCTCAATGTTGCAAGCACTTTGAGCATGTTTGCAACTCCACAGCTAGCTAGCTGCCTCATCTTGCAATTGATGCTGACACCTTTACAACAAACACATGAGGCAATACAGATGACTCAACGTGAGTGCATATTGTGCAATTTCCCTGAAATCATCTTCATTGTCCTGAATCTGAAAAGATAGGAAAATAATAGCTATACTTAAATGGTGTTGCAAAACAGTAGCACATATCAATAGCTCGGCAAGACAAAACATGCTCATCTGGACGAAGGGGATACTGACCTGCCTGAGGAAGATTATATATAACTAGTCGTCAACCCGTGCAACCGCACGGGCTAGTTATGTTTGAAATAACTTTGAACAATAATTTTTTAAATATTGGTTAAATGTAAGAGGACATGTTTCTGAATTCATGCTCTTGAAATTTATTTCTTACCATAGTTTCTTCGTTAGTCATACATTTAAGTAACATTTTTATATCCCATCAAAACACAATAATTTGTTTTCCTTAGCATAGAAAATATTAATGGTTCCTTCAACATGTGTTAAAATGTGCCAAAAACAATTTTTTTAAAAAAATCACAATCTATGAAAGAAGTTCCACCATTTACTTACTCGCCCATGTGTATTTATTATATAAATAAGTTCTGTGGAAAAAGTGAAGCATACAATCAATAATGCTTCAATTGCGGAAACAAATGAGATTCAGATGTTCACAAACAAAATGCTGACAATACTTTATTAAATATAGTGTACAATTATTGAACCACAGAGAGCAGCATGATGTTTGTAATCATGCCATACTGTCAAGCAACTAAATAAACTTGAGTCCATGAGTTTCTGCTATGCTATTATGTTGAGAAACACATGATTTATTCGTATACTCGTTAAGAATTGTCCACGTGGAAAAATTATCAAAAACTAATCATATAAAAATATAAACATACACAATTTTCACAGATAACAGTACACCTGCAGTGTCATCTACCTAAAAGAGAATCATATTGCCCAGTAGCAGCCACTTAATTATTTGCCCAATCTCATAAATCAAGTGGAAGTGCGATCAAATATTCAAATGTGTATACAGACCACATGCATTGCTTCACGTATTGTCCTATCCTAGTACGACCAATGACTTTCTCATAGAAAAATGCAACCAATGACATAGTAATATTGGTATCTTTCTTGTGTTCAACATGTATGGTCAACATTAGTGTCCAACCACCATCCGTTAATTAGCAAAGCATCGTGTGCGCACCATTTGTTTTTCCATGATTTGCAGTGTGGTGCTGATGTTTCCTGCCACTGCCATTGCATTGACCAGCCATTACTCAACAGTAATTATTGAAAACAGAAAAAGAAATTTGTACCTCATGGCTAGGCATAACCAACTTACATTTGATTCAGGTGAGGAAACAGAATTAGGAGGACAGAAAAGCTAAACTCAAGCGTATGTGTAGAGAGACTAAATACAGTCAAGTCTCGGAATGATAACTAGAAGGTATTCCTATAAGAACAGGAGGGCATGATCCCTGATGTCAACTTAGACATTGTTACTTAACAAAAGGACACATTAGGCACCTGCAAGGGAATCCATGACATTTTTTCCTTGTGCGTTTCATCTAACATACATGGGAAAATTGAGTGCTATTTGACATCGTATGGCCATATCTTATAGAAAAATATGATCATACTGACGGTGGAATTAGTATCATCTAAGCTATAAACATTTTCCTATCGAAATAGCATTTCCAATTTTGTTTGCTCTAAGCTACAATACCACTTATGTATGCTTTGCAGTAGTTCTTTGGTCACAGACGACCATATTATAATCTGGAGACACTAAAAAATATTGAGCGGTCTATCAACATGGAGGTATAATTGATCAAGTAGAAAGAAGACATTTTCTCCCTGAACTCGCACTTTTCGCGACATTGGCAGAGAGCAACCCCTCACAATTTTTTTCCAAGAAAAGATCCAATTAACTTTAACAAAGCGCTCTTAGTCTGCCCCCTGAGTGAACCTGTAAGTCTGTTAATCATGTTCCAGACCTGTTATGACCTTCATTGGCGCACTATTACCACTGCTGGCCAACACCTTTTCCTGCAAGCAGCGACCAGTTCGCTGACAAAGAAGATCTAAGAACAAAATTTGCATCATGTTGAATATCTTAAAAGCTACTGTATTTCCTAATACTTTCCATTAGGTACTTTAGAGCTAGAGTCATCTTCAGGACTTGAGCAGATGCCTAATTCACTACAAACAAAGCAAATCATCTCACTGGAAAGAACCTGTGGTAGCATGTAATATTAAATATAAACAAACTGCTTTAGTCATATCAGGGACCTCACCTGAGAACATCAAGAGTTTGTGCAATCTCTGATTAAGGGATGATCTAGAAGACACAGGGAGGCATATGTGGCTTCTCCATCGAGAATCCAATCATCCATGTATGCATCTATTTATTCAATCTATTCATCATCAAGTATGTAACTATGCATCGATTAATTATACTTATCCATCAATTCCATATTTGTATCACTGAGTACGATGGAGATAAAGTGTCAAATATATATTGTTTGGTCATAGGTTGTTTGCTGGCTACAAATACCTACATGAAGCACATGCACAAAGTAGTCCGAAACGTTGGATGAATTAACATTTTCATCAGGTATTGGAATATAGTTTAATTAGACACAGACTAAAAGATAAAGAAGCCTTATTTGACGATAATTAGAAGCCAGGGACGAAGGATTGATTTGTGAAGTAAAGTGAAACGATAAATCCCTCTTTGCCATTCAATATTCCATAGGCTCCAGATTTGTTCATGTATATAGTGAGCCTGTAACAGTTTTTTCATCTAATATGTGTACCAATGGATCAATGCAAGATTGTAGATGAATAAAAGTTATGTCCCTACTCAAAAAGGAAATCTTGTGATGATCCAAAAATCCTATGTAATTTAGGTGCCAGGGGAGATTACTATTCATAAGAATAGCAACATGCCAAAAATGTACTCTCCCTGAAACTGAAGGTTGTCCGTCATATCCATCGAGTAATGTGCTAGACAGAGGGCCGATCTAGGAGGAACTTATTGGGTGTCAGCATCAACCTTCTGAGATATTATTTTTGGTGGAAGATTTAAGAAAGAAAATTACACACACACTCCATATCTACAGTATACCAAATTATAATAAGCTGGGAACACTTTGTATAGTCTGGCTTGAACACCAACAAAAACTGATATATCGAATGGTTTATTTGACCCAGTAAAGTGATGATTGAATTTTTCCATAATAGGAAAGTAAACGTAAATGCTTTAGGCGTATCAAAATAAGTGGTTTGCTATGCCAATTCACGTGCGCATCCCATCAGAACATAACTAAGAATAAATTGGAGGACTAAAAAGTTTCTAGTAACTCAATAAATAACTAATCTACTGTCTTTACCGGCTCAAATAATGAAGCATCTGTAGGGACCAGAATATCTCGATCTATTGTCTTTACTGGCTAAGCAGAACTCAGAAAATAGATAGGTCTGAAAAAATGCAAAAGGCCACATACCTTGAACCAGCTGTTATCAAACATCAAATATATCAGTTGTACATGACTGCCAACTATGTGCATCAGGGCATGTTGTCTAATAAAGTGATAAAAATGATAAACAAAGATTAGTCCATCCCAGTTTACTTAGATATGCACTTACCACAATTCTTCCTTACAAAATTGCAGAGCTTGCATCAACCATCTGGAGAGTGCATTAGAGATAAATTATGAGTAGAAGTTATGCAAATCAGGAGAATCTTCAAGATACAGGGGTGAGCGGCGACAAAAATTGAATGGTGTCGAGCAGGTAAACAACTTTGCAACCAAACCTCCATCATTGGTTGACAGAGACGGCGATTCAATCTACTTGAAACAGTCAACCACAATGGACATATTCATCTGTGGTCCTGAAAATATATGTTGGATTACTACGTGGCCAGAAGTTCAAGGCTGCATCCCAAGCAGCAGTGGATGATGGATTGGATCGTAATTCGTACCTAGCATTAGTACAGTTGGATCGTACCTAGTTTTTTCAGATCGATTCCAATGTGGATGAATACCTAGCAGCAGTAGAGGATGGATTGAATCGTACCTTGTTTTGTTAGATTGATTCCAATGCGGATAAGATGCGGCATGGAAGGGCGGTGGTCGGGGAAGCCAGATGATGCTGCAGTTTGGAAGAGGGGCGAACGGAAGGATTGAGGGAGACCTAGGGGGCGAGGCCTGATCTGTTTTGGAGAGGAGGATATGAGAGAAGAAGAGAGACATGAGAGATTGACAAAGTACTACCGTGAGAGAGTTATGGGCCTCTTTTTGGGCTTCAAAGATGATGGACTTTCTTGTTTTTTCTTTTTAGCCGATCTAATCTGGCTGAATGTTTTTTTACGAAAATTAATCTACACCGTAATAACTTGGTCCCATCTCAGATGTACGGCTCGTAAATTATGATTAACACTGGAATTTCTAGGAAGTCACAAATTAGTATAGGTATAGATAGATAGATAGATAGATTTCATAAGTCCTTGGTTGATTTCCACCTTTGGCTGCACTGCTTGTTTGCTACTCCACACATGACAGGATCGTTCCACAGTGCAATCAGTAAGTCAACGTATGAATAAGCTTATTTCATCTTGCAATGGTGATTGTACCTAGTTACGAATGTAGGAATACCTGGAGCACCATGAGGTTAGCTGACAGCAGGTAGATGCAGCCATATAAGTTTTGTGCGGTGCTACCAAAATTCAGTATAGCCAACATCCGGCTATATGAAGTTGACACATCATCTAGAACCAACCTAATACGGAGCCTGCTTACAATAGTTAGTCCCTTTAGTATAATATTATATCATTAATAATGGCCCCACCTTTTGTCTCACAAAGTATGTGTAGTCTGAAATGTCGGGCGTGCAGCGGGCGGTGCCCTCGGTCGGCGTGCCGCTTCAACGGCGGAAGCAGTGAGAGGTCGCGTCACCCTGACTTGCCATCAATGTAGAGCGGCGGGCTTAGCTGGCGCCGGGCGGGAAGGTTTCGATTTTTGATTCAGTTGTTGTGCTGCTACCGTCCAATATTCGCGTGTGGTTGTTTCTAGAATAAAAAAATGAGGTACTCCTACTTATGTTACTCCCACTATGGCTAGCCTTGCGCTTGGCTCTTCACCTCTTCCGGAAGTCGAACAATAATGGTGGTACTACAGTAGTATTTCTAGCAACCTGACAACAAATGAACTGTTGCACGTCCACCACTTATAAGCAAAAGTTTCTCCTCGTGCTAAGAGCCACCGCACATGCGTTGGCGAGGGAGAAGGCGTAGTAAGCAAGCTTCTCGTCGTTCTGCGAGTTGATGGGACACATCAAAGTTATTTAGTAGTACGTACTCTCTCCAAAATCACCATGTCATGGCTACCATCCCGTGCTCCGTCGTTGAGTAGGTGCCATCGAAGTGCACGACTCACTTACGCACTGTTTATCTGATTATCTCCATTTTATTACATGACACGTGCACCTTGATGCTAGATGTCTCACGTGTTGGCAAAAGGATGAACAAAGCTCACATAAAAAAGAGTGGAAGAACATAGATTCCCGATGACCGAGAAGAAGCAAGGAACCTCGCGGTGGAGCGTCTGCAAGGAACCTTGCGCGTTTTCCCCTATTTTTTGCTGCCTGCCCGCCTATAAACAAATAAAAGAACATGAACTCTTCGCTAACCACTAGAGATGATACATCAGGATGCTAAGTTGAAGATATTTTATTAGTTTATATTGATAACCACGCAAGAAGCCACGCATGTACAGGACACATGCAACCACGCATGTACACATGCCAACACACTAACTCATGCCAATCCAACTCATGCACAAACGGGCATAGTGGAGCACACAACGCACGTACACAACAGATGCATGCACACACACTCGGCCGCAGAATGCACGTGAATAACACATGCATGCGCACACACTCGGCTGCATGGAGGCGTGTGCCATCTACGGTGACGTCCGATTCGTCGTGCTATGGCGAAGCTCGCACACAACGGCGCCTACGCATCTCTTGCAGCGCCTCTTTGACGTCATTGCTCAATGACTAGCCGGAATCGAAGACGACCGCAACCTTGGCCTTAGAGCTAGCACCGATGGAAAAGCACGCCCGCTGCACGCACACGAGCACGTATGGAGTGCCCATGACATGGTGTGTCCCCAGTCGCCTCTACTCCTTCTGCGCATGTTGTCTATGAAGGCAGCTGCATGCCTAATGATGATGTAGGTGAGATCTTCTAGGACTCAGATGATGACGAGGAGGGTGTCTCCAACAGCGTTCCTCGGCTCGCGCCTCTTGCATCATGGTGATCGAGCTTGGAGTCATTCATCTGGTACATGTGGCATCTCAGATCTAGACACAAGGTGACGTGCACCGTCAAGGGGGTCAGGACGGACGCGACCTCTCACTGCATCCGCCATTTGAAGCGGCGTGCCGGCCCAAGGCGCCGGCGGCTGCACTCCCAGCTGTACCCGCCTCCTCGCTGCATTCAAAAACCTACGGGGTTGTTTGGATTGTGACTATGTTTGCCATATATTGCCACATGATTTTTGTCACACTTGCCTTAGTTGAGTTGCTCAAATTGTTAGCCATACTTTGGCTTCCCTAAGGGAATCTTGCCACACTTTTTGTGTCTATGACATGTGGGGTTCACTACTCATAAAAAAATCCTTACCTTAGGTGTGGCTAGAACCAAACACCTACCTAACTTGGTCAAACTTGTCTAAGGTTAGGCATGCCAAAGTGTGGCAAGGGGTGCCTGGGAACCAAACAGCCCCTACATTTACTAGTATGTATACACATGCAAGGCACGTCTTAATATAACAGAGTGATTTTGGTAAAAGGGAAAAAAGTAATATATGTGCTACTAGATTCAAAGAAAGAGAAATTATAGTGATGTATAAATGCCGATATTAGTTCAATATTGTAAAAGCGGGAAGTAGTATTCATGCCATAAAACTGTATGTTCATTTAAAAAGAACTGCACGTTGCTTCACTTTTTCCACGTGTTCTTTTTTTTGAGAAATATCCACATAATCCTACTAAACCATCTCGACTGGGCTCAATCAAACCATCTGGTGGTCATGTGGCAACACAGCCCATTGGAGCTAGTTATGCGGGTTTAATAGAGGGGTTTGATGGAGGCGAGGAGGCGTGTTCATCCGGGCGTGCAACAGACGGCGCAATACTATTCGATTTGACAGCTACTACTAGTATATTATAAAAACAAATAAGAGTAGTAGAGATAGAGATAAGAGTAGAGACTAGGGAGGAGCACCATCTACTGCTTTGTGGGCTACTCCTACGCTCCATTCGGCGGCCACAACGTCCCCTACAGCCACTCCCTCATGCGCTCCATTCGGCGGGCGCTGTTGAAATTTGGGGAGCACACTCTTGCAACTGCTGGCAGCAAAGACTTCTTCCCCGACCTCGGCAACCTCTTCCTCAACGACATGGGCGACAACCTCAACGCCAATGGTGCTGCTCCCGTTGCACCGTATGTGTTTCTTTCCTTCCTGTTGGAAATCGTGGTAGAATTCATGTTTCTAGTCTGTGTCCTAGATTCGATCTGTTTATCTACTATGCTAGTCCACATGATTAGTTTAATCTCTGTTATAGCCATCATGATTTATGTTGTGCTTATTCAGACTAAATCTCGTAGTAACTTGCTCATATATTTAACTGGCGCAACGTCCCCTACAGCCACTCCCTCATGGACGGCCTGGTCGATGCCTCCAAAGAGCCCTTCGTCTACTACTATGAGTGCCCGATGCCGTTTTGGGGCTCGCCGGTGGACATCGTGCGTCACGTCACGCAGGCGTGCGATGATCACTACTGGCCCTTGGCGGAGAACATCAAGTACGAGACGTGCTACCCATTCACCGTGCCGGAGTCGCTGGAGGATCACCGCTGCCTGCTAGTCTCGAAGGAGGATGGCAGCGTCTTCCTGTTGATCATGGGCACCGGCGAGGCCCGCGCAGGCCGCCGCCCCGTCTCTATTGTGTGCGTCAGGGGTGACGCCGCTAACGCTGACACTAACACGAGGCCGATGTACGGGTGCGTGCTCACTGTTACTACCCCTCAGAGGTACGTGGGCGGCAACACTGGCTAGGCTGGCTACATCAAGCTGACTAGGACTGTGCAGAGCTGGGACCTTCCCGCTAATGTGGACATGGAAGACGCATGGTATTATTTGGCCCCCAACGATGTGCACGGGGACTCCAAGGAGGTTCACCTAGACATATGCATTACCAAGTTAAATGTTAATCATTAGTCTTCGCTCAATCTAATCTGCTGTCTAAGCATGTGGAGACTTCCATGCATGATCTTGCTCTATTGGAGTATTGAGCATGAATAAAAGTGTATCCATTTATGGTTTAGTCTAGGATCTTCCATCTATGAATTTTTTACTATAGTACTGGTGAAAGACTTATGATGAACCATTTCTTACATCTCCTCTGCCCCCTTCCAAGTCATCCTTATTTAATCCCTCCGTCTAGGTGTATAAGGGCATGGTTAATACTTAATAGTATAGCCAACTGTTGACTATAAGAAAGTGCCATGTCATCTATAGCCAACATGTATAACAATCGATACTCAAAAAGTAATTCTTAAAGATCATTTCTTGCAAAGCACAATAAGTGTTATTTCTTCACAAGTTTTGGATGCAGGTTGAACAGTTGAACACTTTTGTTTGCAAAAGATACTTTTTATCTATTTCATCCGGATGTTTGTGAGCTCTAGAGATGAAATAATATTCGAAGAACAGTTTTGCTATGTCTCAGTCAACTGAGACTTCGTTATGTCTCAGTCGATGATATAGTCCTTTGATTTTAAATGGAGATTAGTACAAAAAAATTATTTCCAGCTTTTTTATTTTTCTTCTTATACTATATCATTTGACTGAGACTTGGACTGAGACCTAGCCACACCCTTCGAAGAAACCTATCGATACCCGTTACACATGAGATGACCCCCACATCCTTTGTTAAAATAGACAACTCCCCGATCAATGCATCTCACTGTTCCGTGCAACGCACGGGCACCTTACTATAGATTAGTACGACCAAAAATTAAACTAACATTATATATAGTATGATAAATGCTAATGCATGTCACCTAAAATTATATTATTGAAAACTATGTTCAGATACTAATCCAACGATATAGTTTTTGTTGACATGCACTAAAATTTTGTCTGTTAAATCTTCAGCCAAATTCAACGGGGGACTAATAAACCACGACCGATGTAGTACTAGTGTAGAGGGCGGCGCTACGCGCGAGTCTCGTGGCAGTAAAGCCGTCATATCACAAAACCCAACCACTAATAAGTGGCCTGGTAAAATAAACGGACAAGCAACCATCACATCCCTCCGTCTTGATTGTTCTAGAACACGGGTGAGGTAGCAGCAGTGTACTGTTCATGCGAATCCTACTGATATTGGCTATTGGATTTATAAGATCAACGGTTATGAGTGATGTTCTTAGTCCTACTTAAAATTGGTACACTATATAGTACTAGTAATTTGTACGTGCTTTGCATGTGAGATTATTATGTATAATCACAATACTAAGTCATTAAATTAAAATTAAAGAACCTATGTTTGATAAAATTATCATCTAATTTTGAAAAGGATATTTCCGCTTTCTAGTGGATTTTTTTTTGCTCTTCACTTGAAATCACAGTATCACAAATATTGGTTGTAATAACATCTTATATTATGAGAATTGAGGGAGTTGTTTTTAATATTTTTGAAATACGAAGAAAATTAGTTTGATGTAAATAATTCACCTTCTCATACCTTCAAGTCAGAGTTTTGTCATCATTTTCATTTCATTCTTGTGCCCTCGACCTCATGGTGTTTCAAGTGAACTTTTTTTGCGGGTAACTGTTTCAAGTAAAATAACATCATGTAAAAAAACTACATCTAAATTTTCTACTAGCTGGTTGATATTTCTTTCAAAACCAGCAATACTGCCATGTGCTACTCTTTTCTACGGTGTACTACTTGTTTTGAGGAAAAAAATGTTTCTACTGTGTTAAAGAATAAATAGTATACTGCAGTACTGTGGTACTATTGGCTGCTAGGTAGCTTCTGTATCGACACTTATGTAGGCAATTCTAGAATGTACACGCATATGCTACATGGCCAGCTCACAGCGTAAAGGTCCTCACGTGTTCTGAACAAAACATCACATCACATGGCTGATGAGAGGAGAATGGTGTCCCACAGCGTATCCCTGGGCTACTAGCCGTAGGATTGTCAGATCTAACGGCACTTGTGCAGCCACGTCTCATCCAGTTAGAAGCATTTAACTACAGCCGTCCGATTGAAAAGATCCAACAGTTCTTATGTCATATTATTGGTACACTATATAATATAGAATAGTATATATAATAGTATATATAGTAATATAAATATGTATAGTAGTATAGATATAGATATAGATATAGAAACCCGCATGGAATGCGAGAAACCAACTCCGGCCACACACGTCCGTTCAGGAGCAGGACGCTGGCCAAGCTCCTCCTTCCACCATTTTGTCCACTCTTTCGGCGGCATCCGACGAGAAGGAAGAGCAGTTCTCCGGCATAAAAGCCGTCTAGGTGGCCCGCCGAGCCCGGCAGCTTGCTTCTCCACTTACCTAGCCTAGCCCGTCGGAGGTAATTGCCGCACTAAGCCAGCGCGTGGTTCCGCAGCTGGCCTCTCCAATATAGCTCGAGGAAGAGTGCCGACTTGCTCCACGCCGGCTTGTCGGGGAGCACGGCGGCACAGGCATCGTCGCTGCCCTCGACGCCGCAGCGTCGTACAGCGCCTGCAGTGTCTGCGACTGCGCCATCCGCCGTCGACGCGCATAGCCGCGACATGCAGGCAGAGAAAGAAGCCACCGCGGATTTCGACGAGGTGATGCAGCTACGCGGATGTGGACGAGGTGACAGGCAGCACGTCCCCGCCCATCGCCATCATTGAGGAAAAGTAGAACACGGGAGGCTGGAGTCCGTCCACTCATGACGGTTGGTGCTGTTTCCAGCGACTTCGAGGCGACTCGCCAGCGTTCCTGGTCGGCATCTTTGCCGCTCATCCCTCGATCCAATTCCACCAAATACTCCAGATTTGACCTTTCCCTTCCTCAATCTCTTCCGTTGTGAGTGTGTTCTACTCATCCAAGGTTGATCTCGTTCAGAGTTCTTTGCGGGAGGTAAAAAATCCAGCCCGTAAGATCCACAAATCGCAGCCTAGGCGGAGCAATCAGAATCCTAAGGAAAACCACACCGATAGCTCTCGGGTGGTCCTAGGGTGCACGGCGCCGGCTGTGGCCGATGGCGGCTGGCGGGGCAGCCTTGGCTCAGAGTGGAAGGGGAGGCAGCGGTGGGCAGAGGCGTCTGGCAGGGCAGCATTGTCCAAGAGCTGCAGGGCGCAGCCAACATGGGCGACGGAAAGGCTGCTGCGATAGACAATGTGGAAGGAAAATTGAGGAATCTGAAGCTCTCAGATGCAGAAAAGAAAAGCATCAAGATTGGGAAGAAATATGCTTGTTCCCCTGAGGTGAGTAAGTTTCAGGTGGTGGGTAAACTTCTGTCTGAAAAACCAGTTAAAGCAGAGTATTTGGGTAGAGCATTGAGTGGTGCTTGGTGCCCCTTCTCAAGAGTAGAATGCAAGGGCCTGGGTAAGAATCGATTCCTGTTTAGATTCCATGATGAGGTGAGCAAGAACAAAGCACTAAAGAGCGGACCATGGATGTTTAACAAAGACTTACTGGTGATGGAAGACTTTATGCCAAGCAAAACTATAGATGATTATGAGTTTAAGTCGATTCCTATATGGGTGAGAGCTTACGGCATACCAATGGGAATGATGAGCCTAGAAACAGGGGAGTTGGTGGGAGATCAAATTGGTGATTGCTTGGATGTTGATCTGGACCGTGATGGAAATGCAATGGGACTATATATGTGAATCAAAGTAAAGATGGACATAACAGTCCCTATTATGAGGTTCATTACTATAGAATTAGATGAAGAGCAGGATGAGGAGCATGACCAAATATCTGAGGAATTAATGGGAGCTGAAGATATGAAGGAAAAGAAGATTTGTAAGAAAATTGTCTCCTTTGAGTACGAGCATCTCCCAGACTTCTTCTACAATTGTGGGATTATTGGCCACACGGAGAGGGCTTGCCCATCTAGAACTAGAAGAGAAAGTGATCAACAGTTTGGTCCGTGGCTGCGCGCAAACATGTACAGTGGAAGTTCTAGTGATGAACAAAGTAAAAGCTCAAGCGACCGGGGGGACTTCTGGAACACATACAGCAGGTAGTAAGGGCAGTAAACAAGGTAGTGATCGTCCATCATGGAGAAAGAGCCTGCTAGAAGCGGGTATGAACGAAGAAAAATTGGGAATAAGAGGAGAAGAGAAAGAAGTCACCAGCCCCCTAAAGAAAACTCAAGATGATACACATGTAGCTGTGAAAGGAAGGGAGTTGGTGTTCGAAGAAAACAAGCAGTCAGAGAAGACTATGGATAAAAGTTTGGAGCCTAGCCATGTAAACAGCCTGTACACCCTGTGGACCCTGGTGTGGGGATACATGAAAAGGAAATGCCAAAAGTTAGCACAACTTCAACGAAGATTACCCAAGGAGAAAAGGAGAGAGGTCAAAGGAGAGAAGATGAACATAATAAGGAAATAATTAAGGAAATCAGGTCAGGTACAAGTCTGAAGCTTGGCACTTTTAAGCGGCGTGAAAGAAATAAGGAGAAGCAACAACAAAATCAGTCCCCTGAAACTGTACTAAAGAAGAGAAATGTAGATATGATGGAGGTAGACTTGGAGGCAGACATATTAAAGAGAGCTAAAATGGGAGTTGATGGTGAGGTTGTTGTGCAAGGGGAAAAAGGAAGGAAACACAACGATTGAATGCAGGAAACGCTGGGCTGCAGGGACGGCCTGGTGAATCAAAATTAAAATAGTAGCTTGGAACTGCCGGGGATTGGGGAATGGCCTAGCAGTTCGCGGGCTTCTGGATCTTCAGAAGCGGGAGGACCCCGACATCCTATTCTTGTCAGAAACAAAGATGGATGGAAGGAGAATGGAGAAATTCAAGTGGATGTTAGGAATGAGTAATATGGTGGTAAGAGCTTGTGAAGGAAAAAGTGGAGGACTGGCTCTGTTTTGGAAGAAAGAGATAAGATGGAGTTGCATAACTACTCAAGATATCATATTGATGCGGAAGTAATAGAAAAGGATGGTTTCAAATGGCAGTTCACAGGCATTTATGGGGAACCATCTAGTGATAGAAGGGAAATAACTTGGAGGCTCATGCACATACTTAAGCAACAGCTTGAATCTTCCATGGTTATGTGCAGGCGATTTTAATGAAATATTGTTTAATCACGAGAAAAAAGGAGGACCAACTAGAGCTCAAAGTCAAATGGAGGGATTCAGATTGGCTCTTGTTGATTGTGGTCTTAAGGATTTGGGTTTTATAGGGGATAAGTACATACATCAAGGAAATGTTAGATAGAGCGCTCGAGAAGCTGGTGTGCAAGGTTCCCACACTGTAAAGTGGTGAACGGAGACCCGTGTCATTCAGATCAAAGGCCAGTGACTATCCATATAAAAGGAGTTGTTGGGGCACAAAAATTCAGAAGAAGGGCACACAACTTCAGATTTGAGGCAAGATGGCTACAGGAGGAAGATTGTGAGGCCATTGTAAACAATGCCTGGGCCAAAGCAAAGCGGAGAGGGGAGACTACTATTCAAGGTATGCTGAGCATGGTTGCAAGGGACTTGAAAAACTGGGACGCCAATGTGTTTGGAGATCTTCAAAAAAGAATAAAAGATCTAAAGAAAGAGTTGGAGGAGGTAAGAAGAGGGGATATTAATCAAGACCAAGTTTCAAGAGGGCACTTCCTTAGAGAGAAATTGGATCACCTTGAATACCAACAGGACACTCATTGGAGACAACGTGCCCATGTCAAATGGCTACAAGACGGGGATAGAAATACGTCTTTCTTCCATGCTTTTGCCTCGGAAAGGAAAAGGAGAAACACCATCCAAAAATTACTGAGGGATGATGGGAGTTGGGCTGAAGGGGAAGACTCACTCAAGGAACATGTTACAAACTATTTTTCTAACATCTTTTCCTCCAAGATTATATGGAGCAACATTGAGGAAATTATGCAGGCTGTAGATGTAAAGGTGACAGAGCAAATGAACAATGGGCTGTGTGCTGAGTACACGGAAGAAGAGGTTAAAACAGCACTAAATTGCATCGGCGATCTTAAGGCGCCGGGTCCCGACGGAATGCCTGCTATTTTTTTCAAAAAGTTTTGGCAAACTGTTGGAGAACAGGTGGTCAAGCAAGCACTTCATATTCTAAGAGGGGGAGACATGCCAGAGGGTTGGAATGACACATTCATTGTTTTAATCCCGAAGAACAACAATCCAATGAAGATTAATGATCTCAGACCAATAAGCCTATGTAATGTGGTATACAAGCTGGTCTCAAAGGTAATTACAAATAGGCTTAAAGTAATTCTCCCCAACATTATCTCCCCTAACTAGAGTGCCTTCGTGCCTGGGCGCCTTATATCTGACAATTCACTACTGGCATATGAGCTAACACATTTCTTGCAGAGGAAAAGAAAGGGCTCGGTGGGTTATGCAGCAATAAAACTAGAAATGAGCAAGGCATATGATCGCGTCGAGTGGCCCTTTTTAAAGGAGATGATGCATAGACTGGGTTTTGACGGAGGGTGGATCAACTTGATAATGAAGTGCATCTCCACGGTCAAATACCGAATCAAAGTGAATGGGGCTATTACGGAAATAATCACACCTCAAAGAGGTCTTCGACAGGGCGACCCACTTTCCCCATACTTATTTCTAATTTGCGTAGAAGGGTTCTCTGCCATGCTGCATAATGCTGAAATGAGAGGGTCAATTAGAGGAATCAAAATATGCAGAAGAGCTCCTAGTGTAAGTCACCTTCTCTTTGCAGATGATTCTTTGCTGCTAATGGAGGCTAATGCAAGCAGTGCGCAAGAAGTTGAACGCATAATTAACATATATGGGAGCTGCTCAGGACAAATAATAAATAAGGACAAGTCTTCCATTTTGTTCAGTAAAAATACAAGGCCTTGGCAGAAGGAAGAAATGAAGAGCTGTCTGAACATTACGTCGGAAGGCCTCTCATCAAAATATTTAGGTCTTCCAACGTATGTGGGCAAAGAAAAAGTAAAGATGTTCGAATACGTGAAGGAAAGATTATGGAGAAGGATTCAAGGGTGGAAGGAGAAACTACTTTCGAAGGCAGGGAAAGAAATACTCATAAAGGCCGTAGCACAAGCTATTCCTGTTTACACCATGGCGTGCTTTGATCTCACTAAAGGCCTATGTGAAGAACTAAGCACCATGATTAATAGGTATTGGTGGAGCCAGATGGATAAGGAAAATAAAGTGCATTGGGTCAGCTGGGAGAGATTAACTAGGTCAAAAAGAAGTGGAGGCTTGGGGTTTAGGGACTTACATGCATTCAATCTGGCCATGCTAGCAAAGCAAGCATGGAGGCTGCTCCAAAATTCCACCTCATTATGCGCCCAGGTGCTCTCAGCAAGATACTACCCAGAGTGTTCAATAATACAAACAAGGCCAAGAAGTGGCATCTCCTATGTATGGCAAAGCATTCTAAAAGGCGTTGAACTACTGAAGAAGGGAATCATATGGAGAGTAGGTAGCGGTAAGAACATTGATATATGGTCAGACCCATGGATTCCAAGAGGCAACACCAGAAGGGTCATCACCCAAAAGGGTAATAACTTGGTAACTAAAGTTAGTGAGCTAATTAATCCAATCACGAACAAGTGGGACGAAGAATTAGTGAAGCAGATGCTCATTCCGGAAGATGCAAGAGTTATACTTCAGATCCTAGTCCAAGACCATATTGAGGACTTCATGGCATGGCACTATGATAAAAAAAGGTATATTTTCAGTTAAATCTGCATACCAAGTTGCAATTGACTGTGCTGCCCGGGAGTCTAGCTCGGGACTCTACTTCAAGTGCAGCTGAAGGAGAGGACGAATTTGATTGGCGAAAACTATGGTCGATGCCCCTCCCAAACAAGGTGCTTCATTTCCTGTGGCGTCTAGCTACAAATAGCTTACCGCTTCGGACAAAACTAAAAAGCAGAGGTATGAAAGTTGACACTCGGTGCCCTATGTGCCTTAGATTGGATGAGGATGGGGGGCACTGTTTTGTAAAGTGCAAGAAAGTAAAACAAGTGTGGAGAATGGCTCAACTTGAGCATGTCAGGCTGCAACTAGTTCCCTGTGATAATGCTTTGAACTTCTTAGGAAAAATCCTTAAATTGCAAGAGGACATTAAGTTAAAAACTTGCTTATTACTTTGGCGCTGGTGGCATGAGAGAAACAGTGCAAATAAAGGGAATGAGTTAAAATCATCTAGTGAGATTTGCTCTTCTATTGACTACCACTTTTTGAATGCTGTGAAGGCACATGAAGGGGACAGGCTAGCTCAACATCCAAAACATAAATGGACAAGACCACCTGCTGGAATTCTCAAGATCAATACAGATGGAGCTTTTCATGGCAATACCAATGATGGAGGTTGGGGCTTTGTTATTAGAAATGATAAGGGTGAAGCTCTAGCTGCAGGTGCAGGCAAACTTGAACAGATGGCTGATGCCTTCCAATCTGAAGCAATGGCGATGTTATATGCTATAAATATTGCGAGCCAAATGGGCTGTGACAGAGTATTGCTAGAAACAGATTCAATTCAGTTAAGGAAGGCTGTAGCTTCTGAAGAATATGACTTGTCTACACTAGGGTCCATTGTTAGAGAGATTAAGTATCAGCTACAAGTAGGGTTTGCTGATGTATGTGTTGTAAATTTCCCTCGAGCATGTAATCTGGTGGCACATGGCTTAGCGTCGTTTTATGCTAGGTTAAATTCTGATGAGTGTGTCACTTGGCTGGGGGATCTCCCAGAGTTTGCACTAGACTCTGTAGCTGGCGATCTGTCCAGCAATGATGTGTAAGAGGAATGCATGTGTGTTCCATTTCAAAAAAAAGAACACGGGAGGCTGCCGCCGATTGTATCCCATGAAGGCCACCGCCGAGGTGACGTCGGCGAATACAGCCGGTGTCTTGCTCGATTCTTCTTATGCCGGATGCTGGAGGAGGAAAAAAAGATCGGGCGGCGACCATTTAGATTAGGTATTTTAATTCTACCAGGCTGGTTGTAATGGGAGTATTATAGGTAGTATCATGCATGCCAACTACTCCCTCCATTCCTAAATATAGGAGTATTATAAGAGCATGGTTAATAGTATAACCAACTGATGGCTACATGACATTGCCACGTCATCTATAGCCAACCTTATAGCCTTCAAGTATAATACTCCCTCCGTCTAGGTGTCATCTTACGAAAACCAAATAATCCCAAAATACTTAGGCACGGTGCATTAACTTCTACCTTGTTTCTTGTTTCTTGACATATCAACCAAAGAGATGTGGGTGTGCATGCTTTTAATGACTTGAGACAAGAAAACACGACATGCAGTGGTTAGTTCATTGCATGCAATGCTATTAATTAGCAAATAAACATTAAGTTATCTCGTCTCTTCCGAAAGTCGAACTATGATGATGGTACTACAGTCGATAGTGTACTACTAGTAAGCAAAGCTTCTCCTCGTTTGCGAGTAGACCGGACGCATCAAAAGTATTGCATTGTCTCCAAAAAGGGTTGACCATGTCCATGGCTACCATCCTATGCTCCGTCATTCAGTGTGTGCTTCTTGTCGTTCTGCGAGTTGACGGGACACATCAAATTTAATACGTATTCACTACTCTCTCCAGAAAGGGCCGACCATGTCCATCAGTCCATGGCTACCATCCCGTGCTCCGTCATTGAGTACGTGTAGTATTCATGTGCCATCGAGGAGGAAAAATATTACTACGTAGTACTAGGTGCCATCGTAGTGCACGACTCACTTACGCACTGCTTATCTCCATTTTCTTGCATGACACGTGCACCTTGATGCTAGATGTCCCGCGTGTTGGCAACAGGATGAACAAAGCTCATGTCAGAAAAAGAGAGTGGAAGAACATAGATTCCCGACGACCGAGAAGGAGCAAGGAACCTCATGGTGGAGCATCTGCACTCATAGTATTTGATGTTATTTAGCGATATAAAATCAACCAATCATGTCCACAGTAGACCGGAAGTGTACGAAACATGGGAGCCCAGTGTAGTTACATCATACTGTACATGGCCAATCCACGTTATCACCATATTTTTTGGCCTTCGTGCGACACCTAGCTCTAGTAATCCACCAGCCCGTATCGCTTCTCGCTCCTCATCTCTCTCAAAGTGCGGCGGGCTAGCGTTTTTGCCGTCTATTGAGGTCGGTTAACTCATCACATGTTAGCGACATGCCAAGAGCATTCTAAAAAAATTATTGTACTCTATTGTTATGCCAAGAAGAGGAACAAACCAAACAAGAGAGGCGTGCCATGCCATGAGTGGGTCCAATTTCTCGTTTTGAACTTGTTTGGTGTAGTAGTAACACTTGGTTTTCACTATTGGTAAGATTTTATATACTCCCTCTGTCTAGTGAATAAGTCATCTTAGATTGTGCACCATGACGAAGGAAGAGGGGAAATGAGAGAAATTAATATTTATTTGCTAATTAATAGCATTGCATGCAATGATCTAACCATTGCATGTCGTGTTTGGTAGTCTAAGGCTGGCCACAGTGGGAGTAACATCACTAGTAACGTCGCACTTTTCAAGATAATTTTGCTTATGTGGCACATATTTAATGATGAGAGAGGTGATGGTGGTAACTTAGCTAGTTACTGTAACATCACACATACCAAGACAATATGAGTCTATAGGCTAATAAATGAACCATAACATGACAACACACATATGTTACTACCCACTTTGGAGGTAGTAACATAGCCTAGTAAAATGTGATGTTACTAGTCTAAGTTACTCCCCATTGTGACTAGTCTAAGTCATTGAAAACATGCACGCCCCACATCTCTTATTGGTGGATATGTAAAGAAACAAGAAACATGGTGGGAGTTACTGCACCGCGCCTAAGTATTTTGGGATTATTTGGTTTTCGTAAGGTGACTTATACACCTAGACGGAGGGAGTAGGGCCTAATGTATTCTTCAAGGATGCCTTTAACTATTGATAAGATTTTATATAATTTGAAAATTATATCATTCGAAGATCCTTTCACGTTTTGTTTTCAAAAAGAAAAAAGATCCTTTCACGTACGAATTTGACTGTATGCTTTGAGCAACTTGCATGTCCTATACTGCTCCTATTTGGATACTCTAACTTAGCTAGAGTTTAGATTAACTCATGACTAACCCTGAACTAACTGTAGCCAAAGAGGTGTTTCGGTGACAGGGTTACATTGACAATAAGTGCACTTGATGGAGAGAGAAAAGTTATTTTTAGTGGGCCCAAGGAGCTACTTACTGTGGGAAAGGTGAAGTGATGGTTGCTTCGCCCGAGCAACTTATTACTCTAGGAATATGGGAGTACCAGCGGATTCAAGGAACAGAGAAATGATGGTTGCTTCATCCAAGCAACTTACTATGGCGAAGGTGGGGCTATGTGATTTGACTACTCACTAGTCATTACTAATGCGGTGCAACGACCAGGGTAAATCTTTCCCTGCAGTTGTGCACTCAATATTGCTGCACAGTAGGTGGAGCCGGATGAAGGATGTCCCACATGTCAGCGAAACGAAGTTGAATTGTTTCTGGCATTGCTATCAATCCTTCAGGATTTGTTTATATGTACACATATTTTAATGAAATTGTACTATGATGATATGAAGGTTTCAACTTTGGTTCCCACAGGAAAAAAAGGTTTCAACTTAGGATTCATGTGTCCTCTTGCCTCAAGATTATATTGTTACAACATTCCATGAAATACAAATGAAACTACTACCATGGCTGCTAATGCATCTCAGTGGTTTGCAGATCAGCGCCAATATTCAGATCACAACTGAAGACAAAGTTGTGAGAAGGTGTACAAATAAAGAAAAATATATAATTGATCGATGTTGTTCATAGGCATGGGTCCATTTCCTGGGCACAATGTTCATTGCTTGGCAGCTAGTTTCACCCAACGCTGTAGCCAAAAAGGGGTGTACGGAGGACACCACAATCCGATCATTTTGTGCAGCTCCACTAAAATCGAGCTAAGCATCCCTGTTTGCAAAGATATTAAGTCAGTGTGATTACAATAAGAGTGGAACTAGATGATGAAACATAACACACACAAATAGAATCCGATCACCTCTGCGATCTCTCTTTAGGACCAACTACTTGTTGGAGAAGATTAGGCAGGAGTTGGATGAGGAGGATAGCAAAACCAATCTCCCTTTCTGCAGTCCCACAGAAATGTAAAAACGTTGCACGTGTGACATTTTGGCAGAACTACACAAAACACTCTTAAGAAAAAAGTGATTTGTGCAGTTCACCAAAAGGTCGCAATAGCAACGAGGTGAAATGGCTAGCCCTGTTTGCAATAAAGAGGTAGAAATGAAACAATTACTGGCGAATAACACGAGTTCAAGACACATATGCCGACAAAAAAGAAGCATATTCCATGTAATAAGGGAAAGATAGAAGCATGGTGGTTTATCAAAAATGGTTTGAGGACGAGATTGCAAGATGGAAAGTACGCTGACCGAGATACGTTTTAAGCAAACAACTAAAGAAGATCCACATGCAGCAACGTGGGAAGATGGGTAGTGGAGCAAGGCCGGAGGAAGCTGTACCTGAGGGTCATCGGGATGTTACTAGGAGGGCGCCGGCGGCCGGGATCTGCCCATACTGCGGTAGCGAGCAAGTGGCGAAGGCCCTATCGCGTCGAAGCTTGGTCAGAGAGAACGACGGGTATCGCAGATCGGGACGTGCTTCCTCAACACCGTCGAACGGAGAAACGATGCACATCCTCGCTTTCCGCCGGCGGATGGGATGCGGCTGGATCACTGACCAACAGTGAGAGAGAGAGAGAGGCAACCGCCGCCTTGTGTGAGATGGTGTGACGAGAGACAAACCCCAGCAGGCAGGCTCCATTGTATATAGTGGAGAGGATTTTTCCATTTTCCCCACGGAAATCGTTTTATATTCTGTACTACGCGCCATTGAGGAGGAATATATAACTTTATTTAATACAAACGCGTCAAGTAGAACTTTGTTCCGTCTAGGCATGGTACCCGACCCTCCTTCAAGTAAACAACCGCTACATGCGTCAAATTATCACGTGGGCTGCCTTTTCGTATAGAAACGAACTCCACCGTGTACCCGCGCGGGTGTGGCCGGGAACGAGACATGAGTACGTGTGTCCTGTGTGCACCTCTTCTTTAGGTGCAGGTACGTACGTGGGTGGGTGTGAGAGAGATGGTTTGTGCGAAACCGAGGCAATGTATCGATGATATCTCAAACAAAAAAACATAACATATGCAATGTGTGTGAAACAGAGTCATGGATATATCATATATAGAGGGAGCGATCCACGAGAAGAGAGTGGAGGGATCATCGGCATGAGATATCGATAGAATCAAAAACAAGGATGAAGTGTGTGGCTGCACGATCGATAAAGAGTGCCATCGAATTTGTGTTTGCCCATGTCAAAGATACAGGGCGGCTGGCCTATTGGAATTTGAGAGGGCAGAGGTGCAGTTTTTCTCTATGGCATGGATACTTACCTACAACATTCGACTATCGGTGGGGGGGTAGGGGGCAGAGACCTAACTATAGAGAGGTAGATCGACTAGTATATGTGTGGAGAAGGAGAGAGACCTAGCTATGCATAGAGGGAGATCGATCGGCATCCATGGATATGTGTAGCACAGGAATAAGGTTGGGAGAAAGACAAAGGTAGAGTGTCGGAGGGTTGGTGGTGGAGTGGCATCTCACAAATAGTGGGAGAGGCTTGCTAGACAAACGGAGGGTACGAGTGCAATATCAATAAGAGAGGGTGGGGATGTCTGTCTGTCTGTGCACGTGCGTGTGAGAGACGGGTCGGGAGGTATGCAAGGATTATGAGGGGAGACAATATGGTTGTGGTAAGCATACGTAACTACATAGGAAGATCAACTATCGTGTGTCCGAGAAAGGGAGAGACATAACTAGTGAGGTAAGTCTATCGGTGCGTGGGGAAAAGAATTATAGTCGACCTAGCTAGCTATATGTAGGGAGATCAGTATGTATACATGCATGCATGTGTGAGAAGCAAATAAGGTCCAGATAGACAGACAGGGGGAAAGGGGTGCGGCTAGGAGGTGGTGCGAGAGGCCTACTATGTCGAGGGGGAGGAGTGTGCGACTATGAGATCGATGAAAAGAGGGGCGGGAGTGTGCACCTGCGTGGAACCGTATTGGACATAGGGGGCATGGACGGTGAGAAGAGAAGAGGGGAAGTATGTGTTTGTGGTAGGCACACTTGGCTAGAGAGTTATATCGACCGGTGTGTGCCGGAAAGAAGGAGTCGGGGGACCTACACACACCACGGGTGAACGACCTAAAGAGAAATAACGAACGTGCGCGATGGAGGGGACGCTGAGGGAGGGTGAGAGGGGGGTGGGCGTGTGCATGAACGATAGAAAATTAGCGCTAGCTAGCTACAAAGAGAAGAGGATCGTGAAGGTGTTAAAGACGAACATATATCATAATTCATTATAAAAAGTGGATACAGATACTAGAAGAAGATATCATAATGTAGAACATTGATTATAATTTGGGCTAATGTGTGGCTTTTACAGCTCAGGGCTAAATACTTGTCATAATGTAGGGGGCGGGGCACTATACCTTGTGTGATAAACACAGTGTACGTATGGAACATGGTTTAGATTATGAATATATAGTTAGTACATCAAATGTACTATTATTTGGAATCAACATCAAGTGTACTCATAAGACTGAATTCGAGTTCATATAGTACACATAGTTCATATCTATCTCTATAGTAATCATGCAGTGTGTTGTTAAGGTAATACACGAATGATGGTTGAAGTTGGCAACAATCATGATTGTAGATTCTTATTGAATAGAGAAACGAATTCAAATTTAGTTCGAATTGTAGCGGTAGTATAGACATTTGGAATGCACTAAAATGTTGGCATGAGTAGGTTACATGCATTATACAACAGCGAAAAAATTTAATTGGACATAACATGGATCCATACTCCCTCCTTCCATCTATAGGGGGCCTAATGCGTTTTTAAGACCGCCTTTGACTATTGACAAGATTAATAGTACATGACATGCACAATGTGAAAATTATATCATTGAAAGCTCCTTTCACACACGAATTTAACGGTGTGCTTTGTGTAAGTTGCATGTCATATATTATTGCTCTAATATTTGGTTGGTCAAATTTAGCCTCGAAAAACGCATTAGGCCCTATATAGATGGAAGGAGGGAGTAGCTTCGAATAGCATTTGTATAGTAGAATGGGACAAGACTCTCTCTTTATGTGGTGTGAATAGTTCTTATTTTTTGTTTTTTTCGTTGAGGGAAGTGCGAATTGATTTGGTACGTACAAGTACAATATTACACGTTAGACTTGTCCCTAAAATTCAACCCGCGCCTTGTTATATCCCGAAAATTCAGACATCATGCTCCCAAAACTGGTGCCTTCATAACCCGCACCTTGCTATCCCGAAATTACAATGCGCGCGAAAACTCCCTCCAGCTGCCAAATCCCGACACGCAAAATCCCCCTTCTAACCCTGAGCCGAAAGGGCCACTAGTTCAAATCGGTGGGGGTACTTCACACCCTACATTTTGGACAAGCGCGTCCCTAAGTCATTGTTCCCCCCTCCCATCGCCTCCTTTTCGCCATTTGAAATCTGGCCGCCATAACCTCTCCGCTCCAGCCGCGAAACCCCACCCTCCTTCGTCTACCACCTCACTGCTGCCCAGCCAGAGCCTCTTCTGAGACGACTTCGTCCACCGCAACAGCTCGACGTCCCTCATCCGCCTCCCCAGATGAGAATTCGTCGTCCATCCCGTCTTCCCGCCGGTTTAGCCACCCCGTCCTCCACCTCCAACGAGCTGCTCCAACGATCGCCTCGTCTATCGCGGCTGCTCCATCCCCACAGCGCCGCCTTAACCTGCTCCACCGGAACCGCAGCATCATCATCGACTCCTCGGACGAAGCCGAGGCCTACTCGGCGCCACCAAAGAGGTTGTACACTCATCGCATCACACCTTCTCCTTAACTCGACCTCACGGTGCCGACGGTGATCCATCCCGCACCCCCATGGACCAGCTACCTCAAAGGCGGCGCCGTGAGCGACATCTCCACGGCGGCTCTCCCCAGTGCGAGGCGCCTTCGGCGGCGGCACCCATACCAGCCGGATCTGCTGTTGCTACTCCGGCTGTCACTCGGTCGCTCGCGCTGCTGCTGCTTCGGCTCTCGCTCGCTTGCTCGCGCTGCTGCTGCTGCTGCTCCGGCTCTCGCTTGCTCACTCGCGCTGCTGCTCTTCCCCTCACTCGTGCTGCTGCTCTGCTCCGATTTAGCTACACTTCAGTCGACTGAATCGACTTTTGGGTCAGTCGATTTTCAGGGGGTGGTGGGTCTCGCCGGAGTTAAGGAAGAACCACCCGCAGCGGGGAGGGGGCTCACCGGAGAGGTACCCCACTATCTAACTTAGGGTTCTGAGTGGGGTGCTGCTCGCCAGCGGTGGGGCGGTGGCATGGGGATCGCTGGAGAAAATGCTTGGCACGGGGGGGGGGGGGGCTAGGGGGCTGGCGGGGCGGCGGCAGACCGACGGTGGGGTGTTGTTTCGGGGCGGCGAGGCGGCGGTGGACCGGCGGTGGGGAGTTGTTTCGGGGCGGCGAGGCGGTGGCGGACCAGCGGTGGGTAGTTGTTTCGGGGCGGCGAGGCGCCGCGGGGTTCGGCCGGTGGTGGCTGGTGGCTCAGGGGGGTGCAGGTTGAAGATGAACTGCATGCCCTTCCTAAACTATCCCATGTGAAGTGCCTCTCTGCTACCATTGTGTTCAGTTTCGACAATAACATTCAGATTCCACAATAAATTTTAGTTTCGACAGTTAAGTTCAGAGTTAACAGTTTTTACCTCATCTGTTGTAGTCAGGTGGTTTTTGGTGATGTAAATTTTACATCTATCACTTTTTGGTAATGCATTTTACATCATCTATTGGAGATGCTATTAGAATCCCACTTGAGATTAACAATGTCTGTCTTGTGCTGCTTCAGCCTTGACGTCTTACGGCTCACCGAAGCTGCTCCAAGGACGGAACGATCCATCACAACAGAGCAGTGCCCTGGACGCCGTCTACAGATTCCTTAGATCTTCCTCCACACCTCTGACAACCACCTTTGCCTCAACTTCTTCAGCGACCAACCCAATGATGCTGAGGTCGACACGGCTACGGCAAAGAGGTTGTACACTTGTTGCATCACTTATTACTCTACATTCATGTCGATCCATTAGGGCTATTGTGGTTCAACCGGAAAACATAGCAATAGGAAATTTTCCTATGTCACTCTACTATTCAATTATTCATGCATTTTGTTGAAAGGAATGGAGCAAAACATCCACCTGGAACTACTTTTCAAAATCCTATGCATGAAAACAATATCAAGTGCATTAGTGGCATAATAACATTCTAACTGTACACGCTTTCATATGGTTTCACTTTATTTTGGCCATGTTTCTTTGCATTCGTCTGCTCCTCCTTTTCCTGTGAACCAAACACCCAAGTTGACAGAAATCATGTGTTCACAAATGCTCTGTTTCCCATGTGCATTCCTATCCTATTCCGGTGTTTTTCCTCCTATCCCTGCGTTTTTAGAATCATGCAAGCCAAATGAGCCCTTACAGAATTACTTCAGTTACATGTAGGTGTCAAAGAAAACTTTGTGTGATTTGTCCTACTCCTGCCACGACGTCGTCCACCTCACCTGAGCTGCTCCATTGACAGAAGCACCGACCAATCCAGACATCACGACTCCTGACCGTCTTTCGCCGCCTCAGATCTCCTTCCCTGCCGCCAGCACCCACCGCAACGGCATCACCATCATCGACTTAGCAGATGAACCTGAGGAGTACACGGGTCCACAAGAGAGGTCGCACTCTTTTGTTTCTGCTTATGTTATGCATTGCTTAATATTACCTGCTATTTTATTGTCCTGTTCACCTCTTAGACTCCATGTCAGGTCCAAATTGATCTTCAAACTTTAGTTCTAAATTAGTTGTGGGGCACATATCAAGGCAACAATGAATAGTATATCTGTCTAATATCTGGTTCACCTAGGGTATGCCTATGTTATTCATCTTGGGTGGGAAACAAATAGTAAAGCAATCATCATCTGTTTTTTATTAAATTAAAGCAATCATCAGCCTGCTATCATTATTTTTGGATCCATCCACTGGTTGTTACCATTACTCTAGATTTCTGCATTCTCTCCTTGCATAATCTCACTATATTTTTTTGTATGCATGTCAGATATTGTACACAGTCATGCTGAACATGTAGAGAAAAAGAGAAGAGTTTTGCGTGGCAATACAATGTCATGCAGACATCGCTCCATGGTGGGTTCAATGGCAAACCATCCCCCCCTCTCCAGATTGTAATCCTGAGGAAGATATTTGTTCTGAGGCGGATTCAGACGCAGCTGACTACTCCTATTTACCCCCAAGGTGTTAGCTCTAACTTGGCATGATGATGTTTGTCATATCATGCATATGTTGCCTTGCAGTGCCTACTTTCGACATCATATATGTCATCTGCTTAGATTACACATGTTCTGTAATGCCACCTGTTTAGTTTCAATATCATATATGGGAATTATGCAGTCTCATGTCTTTTAGCCAGCCATAATATATGTGAAATGTGAAATGCCATCCTGTTTAACCAGGCATCATATATTTGAATGATATCTAGCCCATCCTTTTCTTCATTAAATTTCCATTTGTCGACAATGTTTGTACATTAAACTACTCTTCCTGTGAATCATCCATTTGAGTGGGTGATGGAAAAATCTGGAGTGAAAACAAGGCCTTCAGAGCAGATAGTGCTACCTGTCGAAGCAGATCTCTTGCTGGGTTCTAATAGCTCCTCAGAGATGGATTCAGAGACAGATGACCAGTCATATTCCCCCACCAAGGTGTATGCTCTAACTTGGCATGGTTCTACTGCTCATATCATGCATATGGTGTCTTGCATTGCATAGTTTAGACATCATATACACAATATTCAACATCATGTTCTTAGTTCAGACATCATATATGTGAATGCCCTCCGCTTAGCATATAAATCACATATATGAATTAAATCATGTGATCCTAGTTACTTAGATAACATGTATGTGATTTATGTCATGCGATCATGTTTAGTTAGTCATCATATCTTTGAATTATGTTATGCTATGCTATCCAGTTTAGATAGACATCATATATGTGAAATTATGTCATGTTATCCATTTTAGTTAAACAATATACATGTCAATTATTTAATGCCCTCTTTTTGCACACTATCTATTGCATCTGTCTCTCATACAATGTCTGTACATTCAATTATGTTTCCTATTTATCAGCCATTTGAATTGGAGCGGGTGATGGCAGTATCTAGCGGAGTAGAAACATGGTCTTCAAATAAAATAGTGCTACTTCTTGGTAGAGATAGCACCCCGGTTGTACATGCACGAGAACCAGCCCTACCACACATAAGCCAGACTCTCGCAGATTTTACCCCTACTGCGATGGACAGAGAACCAGTTTCACCCAATCTAACCCCAAACCAAGCAGATAGTAACCCAGTTCATGTTGACACAACACCATCTCCACCATAGAGCTCCCAAACAAGAGCAGTTAGTAACGCAGCTCCAGTGCCCAAAGCGCCAGTACTACCACGGCGAACCCCAACTCCACCAGTTAGTACACCTATTCCTGTGGAGGAAGCACAACCATCCATTCATAGTTTAGCATCTATCACATTTGATGTTGTTAAATCCTATATGCGTATCTTCCCATCATGGAAATATTATACTGAAGATGAAGGAAAATGCCAGTTGCAGGTGTTTGTCCACGAGTTATGTGTAAGTAATGTTATTCATGGCAATTACTTTGCTTTGTCCCATACATTCTACCTCCATGATGGTTATAATACATCAAAATTTCCCATTTTTCTCTATAGAGAAGGACCGATTTGGAAACTCGGGATGAGGTAACCTGTGCTAATACCTCTGCTATCTTCAAGAATGCTTGGTGGCAGTATCGGAATTACCTGAAGAAAACATACTTCACTGGCAAAGAAACTCATCAAATTCCCTTACGTTCTCCTGAGACACATTTACTGAACAATGACTGGGAACACCTTGTTCTTTACTGGTCCCGAACCAAGAATGTGGTAAGGTCTATGAGCTCATTTTATTTTAAGTACTATATGCTTGCGTCTTACTGTACTCTGTTCATGTAGAACAAGTGTTTAAACCTGAAGAACAACTGTTCTCATTTAAGATTCCATTGCTATCGTGCATACTGCTTTGCTCTTGTATCACTGTATTTACTCATACAAACTTATTTTTAAATTGAACTATCCAATGGAAACTCCAATGGCACAACAGGTATGTTTACGCATGTTTCTTTAACAGGTTTGCTCTTATAAATAGCTCTGTTGATTTCAATTTCAATTGTGTATATAGTTGACTTCTCATATGATGCACATTACTAGCATCATAACACGGCCAATAGTGTTGTTGTACATGTAGACCCATGGTACCCATCTGAAATCTTGTTGTGTCGTTTAGTTTCCCACGCTTTGTATTATTTCAGTGCTGCTTTCTCTTGAACTGATATGATTTGAACTGTGTCTCTATTTTGATTTGGCAAGGCAATGTAGTGACCATAGGATATAGATATATTTTTGTTTGATGCTTTTATAATGTACTACTTGGCAATAGAAGACTTGGTAGTTTAACTGTGTCCACCTTACTAATGAACTGGTTCACCGAAATGAGTTTCATATACTAGTACATGCTAAACCTGTTATGTGTCTGCTTGTTTCTTCTTTTAGAATGCTGACAGAATATTGGGGAAGAGTGCCTTATTAAGCAATGATTAAGGAAGTAATGCAGATACGGTTCAGGATCGTGAGACATCCTTGTTGGTCTCCAACAAAGCTGATAAAACAGCTAAGGAAAACTATCTTGAAGACAGTGAGGCAACCCCAAAGTCCTGTCTTGGTTTACTGTTCGAGTTACTGGGCACTACCGCTTGCACAAGCTATTCAAACTCACTGTGTGAATCAGTTCGGTTTCTTGAGTCTCAACTACAAGCTAAAAGACATCGATCAGCTATGCTGCGACAAGAAGCGGAAGGACTACGGAAGTCCCTGGAGCATTCAGATGCATACTTTCTGGTGCAACAACAAGCGTTGGAGGATTTTAGCGCCAAACAGGACAAAGCTAATAAGCTTGCTAAGCTTATTGCCAGCATGGTGGATACCCAGGATAACGTTTCTTGAGCTCTTCTGAAGTTGTTTCAGTTATGGACTTGTTTTTCTACTGCGTTTATTTGCACTGGTGGCCAATTTTGACGGCCAGTGTATGTAATATGTTGCTTTGTTCCCTATATTTGCACTGGTGGCGAACTTTGATGCCCAGTGGATGTAATATGTGTAATAGTTGTAATAGGCTAGCGTTAGTTGCTTGCTTATTTATTTCCTTATTGTCTTGTTTAATTGTTTGCTTGTAGTCACTGCAGTTCTTTTTCAGCATTTTTTAGTGGCCACAATAACCTAGTTTTGGTAACTAGGCCACAATAATCATGGCAACACATGGACTGTTGTAACCATGGGCCTCCTGCGGGCCGTAGGATCCGTGGGCCTTCTACGGGCCATAGGATCCATGGACTTTCTACGGGCCGTATGATCCATGGGCCTTCTACGGGCCGTAGGATCCATTGGTCTTCTACGGGCCGTAGGATCCATGGACTTTCTATGGGTCGTAGGATCCATGGGCCTTTTACGGGCCGTAGGATCCATGGACTTTCTATGGGCCATATGATCCATGGGCCTTCTGTTGGGGAACGTAGCAGAATTTTAAAATTTTCTACGTATCACCAAGATCAATATATGGAGTCATCTAGCAACGAGGGAGAGAGGAGTGCATCTACATACCCTTGTAGATCGCGAGCGGAAGCGTTCAAGAGAACGAGGTTGATGGAGTCGTACTCGTCGTGATCCAAATCACCGAAGATCCTAGCACCGAACGGACGGCACCTCCGCGTTCAACACACGTACGGAGTGAGGACGTCTCCCGCGCCTTGATCCAGCAAGGAGGAGGGATAGGTTGAGGAAGAGGGCTCCAACAGCAGCACGATGGCGTGGTGGTGGTGAAGCTGCAGTACTCCGGCAGGGTTCGCCAAGCTCTTACGGAGGAGGAGAGGTGTTGGGGAGGGGAGGGGCTGCGCCTTGGATGTTGTCTGCAGCCCTCCCCTTGCCCCTCTATTTATAGGGGAAGGAGGAAGGGGGCCGACCCCCTCTAGATGAGATCTAGAGGGGGGGCGGCGGCCAAGGGGAGGGGGCTTGCCCCCCAAGCAAGGGGGGCGCCCCCTTTAGGGTTTCCCCCCCAACCCTAGGCGCATGGGCCCAAGGGGGGGATGTGGCCAGCCCATGTAGGGCTGGTTCCCTTTCCTCTACAGCCCATTAGGCCCTCCGGAGAGAGGTGGCCCCTCCCGGTGGACCCCCGGAACCCCTCCGGTGGCCCCGGTACAATACCGATATGCCCCCGAACCTTTCCGGTGACCGTATGACAACTTCCTACATATAAATCTTCACCTCCGGACCATTCCGGAACTCCTCGTGACGTCCGGGATCTCATCCGGGACTCCGAACAACATTCGGTAATCACATACAATCTTCTAACAACCCTAGCGTCACCGAACCTTAAGTGTGTAGACCCTACGGGGTTCGGGAGACATGCAGACATGACCGAGACGACTCTCCGTTCAATAACCAACAGCGGGATCTGGATACCCATGTTGGCTCCCACATGCTCCTCGATGATCTCATCGGATGAACCACGATGACGAGGATTCAATCAATCCGTATACAATTCCCTTTGTCAATCGGTACGTTACTTGCCCCAGACTCGATCGTCGGTATCCCAATACCTTTTCAGTCTCGTTACTGGCAAGTCACTTTACTCGTACCGTAATGCATGATCCCATGATCAACCACTTGATCACATTGAGCTCATTATGATGATGCATTACCGAGTGGGCCCAGAGATACCTCTCCGTCATACGGAGTGACAAATCCGAGTCTCGATTCGTGCCAACCCAACAGACACTTTCGGAGATACCTGTAATGTACCTTTATAGTCACCCAGTTACGTTGTGACGTTTGGCACACCCAAGGCACTCCTACGGTGTCTGGGAGTTGCTCAATCTCATGGTCTAAGGAAATGATACTTGACATTCAGAAAAGCTACAACAAACGAACTACACGATCTTTGAGCTATGCTTAGGATTGGGTCTTGTCCATCACATCATTCTCCTAATGATGTGATCCCGTTATCAATGACATCCAATGTCCATAGTCAGGAAACCATGACTATCTTTTGATCAACGAGCTAGTCAACTAGAGGCTCACTAGGGACGTGTTGTGGTCTATGTACTCACACATGTATTACGATTTCCGGATAACACAATTATAGGATGAACAATAGACAATTATCATGAACAAAGAAATATAATAATAACCATTTTATTATTACCTCTAGGGCATATTTCCAACAATCTCCCACTTGCACTAGAGTCAATATTCTAGTTACATTGTGATGAATCGAACACCCATGCAGTTATGGTGTTGATCATGTTTTGCTCTAGGGAGAGGTTTAGTCAACGGATCTGCTACATTCAGGTCCGTATGTACTTTACAAATCTCTATGTCTCCATTTTGAACACTTTCACGAATGGAGTTGAAGCGACGCTTGATATGCCTGGTCTTCCTGTGAAACCTGGGCTCCTTGGCAAGGGCAATAGCTCTAGTGTTGTCACAGAAGAGAGTCATCGGACCCGACGCATTGGGTATGACTCCTAGGTCGGTAATGAACTCCTTCACCAAGACTGCTTCTTGTGCTGCCTCCGAGGCTGCCATGTACTCTGCTTCACATGTAGATCCCGCCACAACGCTTTTCTTGCAACTGCACCAACTTACTGCCCCACCATTCAAAATATACACGTATCTGGTTTGTGACTTAGAGTCATCCAGATCTGTGTCGAAGCTAGCATCGACGTAACCCTTTACGACGAGCTCTTCGTCACCTCCATAAACGAGAAACATTTCCTTAGTCCTTTTCAGGTACTTCAGGATATTCTTGACCGCTGTCCAGTGTTCCATGCCGAGATTACTTTGGTACCTCCCTACCAAACTTACGGCAAGGTTTACATCAGGTCTGGTACACAGCGTAGCATACATGATAGACCCTATGGCCGAGGCATAGGGGACGACACTCATCTTTTCTCTATCTTCTACCGTGGTCGGGCATTGAGCCGTGCTCAATCTCGTACCTTGCAATACAGGAAAGAACCCCTTCTTTGACTGATCCATTTTGAACTTCTTCAATATCTTGTCAAGGTACGTACTCTGTGAAAGACCAATGAGGCATCTCGATCTATCTCTATAGATCTTGATGCCTAATATATAAGCAGCTTCTCCAAGGTCCTTCATTGAAAAACACTTGTTCAAGTAGGCCTTTATGCATTCCAAGAATTCTATATCATTTCCCATCAACAGTATGTCATCCACATACAATATGAGAAATGCTACAGTGCTCCCACTCACTTTCTTGTAAATGCAGGCTTCTCCATAAGTCTGCATAAACCCAAACGCTTTGATCATCTCATCAAAATGAATGTTCCAACTCCGAGATGCTTGCACCAGCCCATAAATCGGGCGTTGGAGCTTGCACACCTTGTCAGCATTCTTAGGATCGACAAAACCTTCTGGCTGCATCATATACAATTCTTCCTTAAGGAAACCATTAAGGAATGCCATTTTGAAGTCCATTTGCCATATCTCATAATCATAGAATGCGGCAATTGCTAACATGATTTAGACGGACTTCAGCTTCACTACGGGTGAGAAAGTCTCATCGTAGTCAACCCCTTGAACTTGTCAATAACCCTTAGCGACAAGCCGAGCTTTATAGATGGTCACATTACCATCCGCGTCTGTCTTCTTCTTAAAGATCCATTTATTTTCTATGGCTCGCCGATCAACGGGCAAGTCAGTCAAAGTCCATACTTCGTTTTCATACATGGATCCTATCTCGGATTTCAGGGCTTCCTGCCATTTGTTGGAATCCGGGCCCGCCATCGCTTCTTCATAGTTCGAAGGTTCACCGTTGTCTAACAACATGATTTCGAAGACAGGGTTGCCGTACCACTCTGGTGCGGAACGTGTCCTTGTGGACCTACGAAGTTCTGTAGAAACTTGATCTGAAGTTTCATGATCATCATCATCAACTTCTTCTCTAGTCGGTGCAGGCACCTCAGGAACATTTTCTTGAGCGGCGCCACTTACCAGTTCAAGAGGTAATACTTCATCAAGTTCTACCTTCCTCCCACTTATTTCTTTAGAGAGAAACTCTTTCTCTAGAAAGGACCCATTCTTGGCAACAAAGATCTTGCCTTCGGATCTGAGGTAGAAGGTATACCCAACAGTTTCTTTAGGGTATCCTATGAAGACGCATTTTTCCGACTTGGGTTCGAGATTTTCAGGTTGAAGTTTCTTGACATAAGCATCGCATCCCCAAACTTTTAGAAACGACAGCTTAGGTTTCTTCCCAAACCATAATTCATACGGTGTCGTCTCAACGGATTTTGACGGAGCCCTATTTAAAGTGAATGCGGCAGTCTCTAAAGCATAGCCCCAAAATGACAGCGGTAAATCGGTAAGAGACATCATAGATCGCACCATATCTAATAGAGTGCGATTACGATGTTCAGACACACCATTACGCTGAGGCGTTCCAGGCGGCGTGAGTTGTGAAACTATTCCACATTTTCTTAAGTGTGTGCCAAATTCGTGACTCAAGTATTCTCCCCCACGATCTGATCGCAAGAACTTGATTTTCCTGTCACATTGATTCTCAACCTCAATCTGAAATTCCTAGAACTTTTCAAAGGTCTCAGACTTGTGTTTCATTAAGTAGACATACCCATATCTACTCAAGTCATCAGTGAGGGTGAGAACATAACGATAGCCACCGCGAGCCTCAACACTCATTGGACCGCACACATTAGTATGTATGATTTCCAATAAGTTGGTTGCTCGCTCCATTGTTCCTGAGAACGGAGTCTTGGTCATTTTACCCATGAGGCATGGTTCGCATGTGTCAAATGATTCGTAATCAAGAGACTCTAAAAGTCCATCTGCATGGAGCTTCTTCATGCGTTTGACACCTATGTGACCAAGGCGGCAGTGCCACAAGTATGTGGGACTATCATTATCAACCTTACATCTTTTGGTATTCACCCTATGAATATGTGTAGCATTACGCTCGAGATTCATTAAGAATAAACCATTCACCATCGGAGCATGACCATAAAACATATCTCTCATATAAATAGAACAACCATTATTCTCGGATTTAAATGAGTAGCCATCTCGAATTAAATGAGATCCTGATACAATGTTCATGCTCAAAGCTGGCACTAAATAACAATTATTGAGGTTTAAAAATAATCCCGTAGGTAAATGTAGAGGTAGCGTGCCGACGGCGATCACATCGACCTTGGAACCATTCCCGACGCGCATCGTCACCTCGTCCTTCACCAGTCTCTGCTTATTCCGCAGCTCCTGCTTTGAGTTACAAATGTGAGCAACTGCACCGGTATCAAATACCCAGGAGCTACTACGAGTACTGGTAAGGTACACATCAATTACATGTATATCACATATACCTTTCATGTTGCCGGCCTTATTGTCCGCTAAGTATTTGGGGCAGTTCCGCTTCCAGTGACCACTTCCCTTGCAATAAAAACACTCAGTCTTGGGCTTGGGTCCATTCTTTGGCTTCTTCCCGGTAGCTTGCTTACCGGGTGCGGCAACTCCCTTGCCGTCCTTCTTGAAGTTCTTCTTACCCTTGCCTTTCTTGAACTTAGTGGTTTTATTCACCATCAACACTTGATGTTCCTTTTTGACTTCTACCTCTGCTGATTTCATCATTGAATATACCTCAGGAATGGTCTTTTCCATCCCCTGCATATTGAAGTTCATCACAAAGCTCTTGTAGCTCGGTGGAAGCGACTGAAGGATTCTGTCAATGACCGCGTCATCCGGGAGATTAACTCCCAGCTGAGTCAAGCGGTTATGCAACCCAGACATTTTGAGTATGTACTCACTGACAGAACTATTTTCCTCCATCTTACAGCTGAAGAACTTGTCGGAGACTTCATATTTCTCGACCCAGGCATGAGCTTGAAAAACCATTTTCAGCTCTTCGAACATCTCATATGCTCCGTGTCTCTCAAAACGCTTTTGGAGCCCCGGTTCTAAGCTGTAAAGCATGCCGCACTGAACGAGGCAGTAATCATCAGCACGTGACTGCCAAGCGTTCATAACGTCTTGGTTCTGTGGGACAAATGCGTCACCTAGCGGTGCTTCTAGGACATAATTTTTCTTGGCAGCTATGAGGATGATCCTCAGGTTCCGGACCTAGTCCGTATAGTTGCTGCCATCGTCTTTCAGCTTGGTTTTCTCTAGGAACGCGTTGAAGTTGAGGACAACGTGGGCCATTTGATCTACAAGACATATTGTAAAGATTTTAGACTAAGTTCATGATAATTAAGTTTATCTAATCAAATTATTCAATGAACTCCCACTCAGATAGACATCCCTCCAGTTATCTAAGTGAAACATGATCCGAGTTAACTAGGCCGTGTCCGATCATCACGTGAGACGGACTAGCCAACATCGGTGAACATCTTCATGTTGATCGCATCTTCTATATGACTCATGCTCAACCTTTCGGTCTTCCGTGTTTCGAGGCCATGTCTGTACATGCTAGGCTCGTCAAGTCAACCTAAGTGTATTGCGTGTGTAAATCTGGCTTACACCCATTGTATTCGAACGTTAGAATCTATCACACCCGATCATCACGTGGTGCTACGAAACAACGAACCTTCGCAACGGTGCACAGTTAGGGGGAACACTTTCTTGAAATTATTATGAGGGATCATCTTATATAAGCTACCGTCGTTCTAAGAAGATAAGATGTAAAACATGATAAACATCACATGCAATCAAATAGTGACATGATATGGCCAATATCATTTGCTCCTTTTGATCTCCATCTTCGGGGCTCCATGATCATCGTTGTCACCAGCATGACACCATGATCTCCATCATCGTGTCTTCTTGAAGTTGTCCCATCATCTATTACTTCTACTACTATGGCTAACGCTTTAGCAATAAAGTAAAGTAATTACATGATGTTTATGTTGACACGCAGGTCATAAATAAATAAAGACAACTCCTATGGCTCCTGCCAGTTGTCATACTCATCGACATGCAAGTCGTGATTCCTATTACAAGAACATGATCATCTCATACATCACATATATCATTCATCACATCCTTTGGCCATATCACATCACAAAACACTTGCTGCAAAAACAAGTTAGACGTCCTCTAATTGTTGTTGCAAGTTTTTACGTGGCTGCTATAGGATTCTAGCAAGAACGTTTCTTACCTACGCCAAAACCACAATGTGAATTGCCAATTTCTATTTACCCTTCATAAGGACCCTGTTCATCGAATCCGATCCAACTAAAGTGGGAGAGACAGACACCCGCCAGCCACCTTATGCAACTAGTGCATGTCAGTCGGTGGAACCAGTCTCACGTAAGCATACGTGTAAGGTCGGTCCGGGCCGCTTCATCCCACGATGCCGCCGAATCAAGATAAGACTAGTAACGGCAAGCAAATTGACAATATCGATGCCCACACCTACTTTGTGTTCTACTCGTGCATAGAAACTACGCATGGACCTAGCTCATGATGCCACTGTTGGGGAACGTAGCAGAATTTTAAAATTTTCTACGTATCACCAAGATCAATCTATGGAGTCATCTAGCAATGAGGGAGAGGGGAGTGCATCTACATACCCTTGTAGATCGCGAGCGGAAGCGTTCAAGAGAACGAGGTTGATGGAGTCGTACTCGTCGTGATCCAAATCACCGAAGATCCTAGCGTCGAACGGACGGCACCTCCGCGTTCAACACACGTATGGAGAGAGGACGTCTCCCGTGCCTTCATCCAGCAAAGAGGAGGGAGAGGTTGAGGAAGAGGGCTCCAACAGCAGCACGACGCCGTGGTGGTGGTGGTGAAGCTGCAGTACTCCGGCAGGGCTTCGCCAAGCTCTTACGGAGGAGGAGAGGTGTTGGGGAGGGGAGGGGCTGCGCCTTGGATGTTGTCTGCAGTCCTCCCCTTGCCCCTCTATTTATAGGGGAAGGAGGAAGGGGGCCGGCCCCCTCTAGATGAGATCTAGAGGGGGGCGGCGGCCAAGGGGAGGGGGCTTGCCCCCCAAGCAAGGGGGGCCCCTTTAGGGTTCCCCCCAACCCTAGGCGCATGGGCCCAAGGGGGGGATGCGGCCAGCCCATGTAGGGCTGGTTCCCTTTCCTCCACAGCCCATTAGGCCCTCTGAGAGAGGTGGCCCCTCCCGGTGGACCCCGGAACCCCTTCGGTGGCCCCGGTACAATACCGATAGCCCCCGAACCTTTCCGGTGACCGTATGACAACTTCCTACATATAAATCTTCACCTCCGGACCATTCCGGAACTCCTCGTGACGTCCGGGATCTCATCCGGGACTCCGAACAACATTCGGTAATCACATACAAGTCTTCCTAACAACCCTAGCGTCACCGAACCTTAAGTGTGTAGACCCTACGGGTTCGGGAGACATGCAGACATGACCGAGACGACTCTCCGGTCAATAACCAACAGTGGGATCTGGATACCCATGTTGGCTCCCACATGCTCCTCGATGATCTCATCGGATGAACCACGATGTCAAGGATTCAATCAATCCGTATACAATTCCCTTTATCAATCGGTACGTTACTTGCCCGAGACTCGATCGTCGGTATCCCAATACCTTGTTCAGTCTCGTTACCGGCAAGTCACTTTACTCGTACCATAATGCATGATCCCGTGATCAACCACTTGATCACATTGAGCTCATTATGATGATGCATTACCGAGTGGGCCCAGAGATACCTCTCCATCATACGGAGTGACAAATCCCAGCCTCGATTCGTGCCAACCCAACAGACACTTTCGGAGATACCTGTAATGTACCTTTATAGTCACCCAGTTACGTTGTGACGTTTGGCACACCCAAGGCACTCCTATGGTGTCCGGGAGTTGCACAATCTCATGGTCTAAGGAAATGATACTTGACATTCAGAAAAGCTACAGCAAACAAACTACACGATCTTTGAGCTATGCTTAGGATTGGGTCTTGTCCATCACATCATTCTCCTAATGATGTGATCCCGTTATCAATGACATCCAATGTCCATAGTCAGGAAACCATGACTATCTTTTGATCAACGAGCTAGTCAACTAGAGGCTCACTAGGGACGTGTTGTGGTCTATGTATTCACACATGTATTACGATTTCCAGATAACACAATTATAGCATGAACAATAGACAATTATCATGAACAAAGAAATATAATAATAACCATTGTATTATTGCCTCTAGGGCATATTTCCAACACCTTCTACGGGCCGTAGGATCCATTGGTCTTCTACGGGTCATAGGATCCATGGGCCTTCTATGGGGCGTATAATCATTTCACCAGACATGGGCCGTACTATTCATGGACCATAACAGGCCGTTAATAGGCCATATTTGATAACGCTGTGAGAACAACCCAATAGGTTAACGGGCCACAA
This sequence comes from Triticum urartu, assembly GCF_003073215.2. NCBI lineage: Eukaryota > Viridiplantae > Streptophyta > Magnoliopsida > Poales > Poaceae > Triticum > Triticum urartu. The sequence continues at coordinate 92,408,233 of NC_053025.1, forward strand.
ACGGGCCGAATGTAACCACGGGTTGTATTTGGCCCACAAACGGAGGCCAGTAACGGACCGTATCTAACCGAATTCTAGAAATGAGCCCAAGAATAAATGGGCCCTTAGAAGGCTGAAAGTTAACACGGGCTGGAAACGGCCGACGGAATAATGGGTCATTAATGGGTAGAAAGCGATACACTGTTCATTATGGGCCAGTTTCATCTCGGGCCTTTAATGGGCCGAGAGTTACAAAGGGCCTCATATGGGCCGAAAGACATCACGGGCCATACATGGGTCGGAAGTTACAACGGGCCGGAACCATATTTGACGGCCCAGATGAAGCTACTCGGCTTAATTCCGATAGGCCGTAACGGTCCGGTAGTAAGCGGGCCGTAAATGGGCTATATACGAACATGCCGTTAACAGGCTTTCCGTGGGTCAGCCCGTTACCTTTTGACAAAGTCAAACGGGCTGGCCTTTTCACCGGAATGGGCCTCTGTTGCGCCGTGCCACATGTCGACGTATCATAGGCTCCTCCTGTCCAATGAGTGGATGGAATCTGTCCGAACGTTGAGCCGACACGTGTTTCCTCCGGCCAATGAGAAATTTATATGTGGAAAAATCCCATTGGTCCGGGCTATTAACGGGTTATCAGATCCAAAACCGGACCTGATAGCTTAACGGCGTCCCGTTATGGTGGATGCCACGTGTCGGTCACCCTTGACGAAAGCACTTCCATGACGCGTGATTTATCGTCATGGAAGTGGACACTTCCGTGATGATAATTTTGGGAATGTCATGGAACACTTCTACGACAGCACAGGTATGACTATCTTGATTCTGTCATAAATTTGTCATGGATGTACATGCATGACAGAAAACGTGACCTACTGTGACAAACACGTATCATCACGGAAGTGTATTTTTTGTAGTGTTGATCTATCTCTATAGATCTTGAGGCCCAATATGTAAGCAGATTTACCCAGGTCTTTCATTGAAAAAATCATTTCAAACATTCCTTTATGCTTTCCAAAAAATTATACATCATTTCCGATCAACAATATGTCATTCACATATACTTATTAGAAAGATTGTAGTGCTCCCACTCACTTTCTTGTAAATACAGGCTTCACCGTAAGTATGTATAAAACTACATGCTTTGATCAACTCATCAAAGCGTATATTCCAACTCCGAGATGCTTGCAGCAGTCCATAGATGGATCGCTGGAGCTTGCACATTTTGTTAGCACCTTTAGGATTGACAAAACCTTCTGGTTGTATCATATACAACTTCTTCTTTAATAAATCTATTAAGGAATGCAGCTTTGACATCCATTTGTCAGATTTCATAAAATGTGGCAATTGCTAACATGATTCCGACAGACTTTAAGCATCGATACGAGTGATAAAATCTCATCTAGTCAACACCTTGAACTTGTTAAAAACCCTTTTCGCCAAGTCGAACCTTGTAGATAGTAACACTACTATTAGCGTCCATCTTCCTCTCGAAGATCCATTTATTCTCAATGGCTTGCCGATCATCGGGCAAGTCCACCAAAGTCCACAATTTGTTCTCATACATGGATTCTATCTCAGATTTCATGGCCTCAAGCCATTTCGCGGAATCTGGGCTCATCATCGCTTCCTCATAGTTCGTAGGTTCGTAATGGTCAAGTAACATGACCTACGAGGTTCAGTGGTAACTTGATCAGAAGTTTCATGATCATCATCATTAGCTTCCTCACTAATTGGTGCAGGAATCACTGGAACTGGTTTTTGTGATGAACTACTTTCCAATTCATGAGAAGGTACAATTACCTCATCAAGTTATACTATCCTCTCACTCACTTCTTTCGAGAGAAACTCCTTATCTAGAAAGGATCCATTTTTAGCAACGAATATCTTGCCTTCGGATCTGTGGTAGAAGACGTACCCAACAATTTCCTTTGGGTATCCTATGAAGACGCATTTCTCCGATTTGGGTTCGAGCTTATCAGGTTGAAACTTTTTCACTTAAGCATTGCAGCCCCAAACTTTAAGAAATGACAGCTTAGGTTTCTTGCCAAACCACATTTCATATGGTGTCGTCTCAACGGATTTAGATGGTGCCCTATTAAACATGAATCCAGCCGTCTCTAAAGCATAACCCCAAAACGATAGTGGTAAATTGATGGCGCTTGAAGCTATGTCAGTATTTCCCCAAAGAGGAAGGGATGAAGCAGCACACCGGTGGTAGGTATTTCCCTCAGATATGAAACCAGGGTTATCGAACCAGTAGGAGAACCAAGCAACACAATGTAAACAGCCCCTGCACACAGATAACAAATCCTCGCAACCCGACGTGTTAAAGGGGTTGTCAATCCCTTTCAAGTAACGATGCCAGAAATTGGTGCGTGATGGTAAAAAGGACTGCTCCACGAGACTGGGCATTTTGGGACTGGGCATCCCTAATACCTTTTCCTTACTCTCGTGCAACGACAATTGAATAAACATTCATCTTGAGAATAACACATCTAGCATGGAAAATATTAGCCACCCCTCGCCGCGTCGCGAGCGAAACAAACACACAAAAGAGAAATTTATTTTTGAAAATTATAGATGGCACATGCAAATTTTCTTAGAACGGCAAAAGAATACCGCATATAGGTAGATATAGTGGACTCATGTGGCAAAACGGGTTTAAAGGTTTTTGGATGCACAAGTAGTGATCATACTTGGTGCAAAATGAAGGCTAGCAAAAGATTGAGAAGCGACCAACCAAGAAACGGATAATCTCATAAGCAAGCATTAAGCATAAATAACACCAAATAATGCACCATAAGTAGGATATAATTTCATTGCATGACTATTGACTTTCGTACTTGCATAGGGAATCACAAACCTTAACACCAATATTCTTACTAAAGCATAATTACTCATCAAGATGACTCAGATTTTAAATCATCATATCACAAAACTATTACTAAGAATGAAGTTTATTTTGTCCAATGATCTTCATGAAAGTTTTTATTATATCCTTATTAGATATCTATCACTTTGGGACTAATTTTCATGTGTTTCTTTTCATAAACTCGAACAAATATAAGTGAAGATCATGAGCATAGTATTTCTTCTCTCAAATTAATTTAAGTGAAGCAAGAGAGATTTTCTTGAAAATTTTACTAACTCTCAAATAAATATAAGTTAAGCAAGAGAGCATTTCTTCAAAAATACTAAGCACGCCGTGCTCAAAAAGATATAAGTGAAGCATTAGAGCATGTCCATAGCTCATAAAAATTTAAGTGAAGCATAGAGAGCAATTCTAACAAGTCATGACATAATTTTGGCTCTCTCAAATAAATATCTCCAGCAAGGATTGATGACTTAAAACACAAAACAAAACAAGCAAAGACTCATATCATACAAGATGCTCCAAGAAAAACACATATCATGTGACTAATAAAAATATAGCTTCAAGTAAAATACCGATAGTCGTTGGAAGAAAGCGGGGATGCCACTCGGGGGCATCCCCAAGCTTAGCTGGTTGCTCATTTTTGGATAATAGCTTGGGATGCTGGGGCATCCCCAAGCTTAGGCTCTTCTATCCTTCCTTCATCCATCGTAAGATAACCCAAAACTTGAAAACTTCAATCACACAAAACTCAACAAAACCTTTGTGGGATCCGTTAGTGTAAGAAAAATAAATCACTACTATAAGTGTTGTATCAAACCAATACATATTTTGTTTTTGCATTATATCTACTGTATTCAAACTTTTATATGGAAAAAACTCATCAAAGAAAACCATAGAGCCATCAAAATAAGCACACAACACAAAGAAAACAGAATTTGTCAAAATAGAACAGTCTGTAGCAATCTGACTATTTCGAATACTTATGTAAACCCGAAAATTCCGAAATAGTAGGAAGACCTGAGAAATTTTTATATTGATCTACTGCAAGTGGAATGGGTATTTTATCGCTCTCTGGTAAACGATGAAAATTATTTTCGTGAGTGTAAAACTTTCTGTTTTTTTAGCAAGATCAAACAACTATTGCCCAAGAAGATCCTAAAGGCTTTACTTGGCACAAACACTAATTAAAACACAAAAAACACAATCATACCATTAGCATAATTGTGCTAACACTCAAGAACAGAAATCAAAAAGCAAAAATAAAATTTATTCATTGGGTTGCCTCCCAACAAGCGCTATAGTTTTACGCCCTTAGCTAGGCATAAAGCAAGGATCTAAGTTTTGTCATCTTTGGTTCGAGATCCATAAGATGACCTCATGATTGATTCATATGGTGGCTTAATTCTTGTTCTAGGAAAGTGTTCCACACCCTTATTCATTGGAACTTAATATTGCCATCTTTCATATCAATCACGGCACTGATAGTGCATAAAAACGGTCTACCAAGAATAATTGGACAAGGCGGATTGCAATTAATACCAAGAACAATAAAATCCATGGGCACATAATTCCTATTTTCAAGAATAAGAACATCATTAATTCTTCCCATAGGCTTTTTAATAGTAGAATCCACTAAGTGCAAATTTAAAGAGCATGATTCAAGATCGGTAAGACCAAGCACATCACATAAAGATTTCAGAATTGTAGAAACACTAGCACCCAAGTCACACAAAGCAAAACACTTAATTTTTAATCTTGAATTTGATAGTAGGTTCTCATTCATCATGCAATTTTCTAGGAATTGATACTTCTAATTCCAATTTTCTTCAAAAGCTTTCATCATAACATCAACAATATGTTTAGTAAAAGCTTTATTTTGTTCATAAGCATGGGGTGAATTTATCATGGATTGCAACAAAGAAATACAATCAATCAAAGAGCAACTATCATAATTAAAGTCTTTGTAATCCAAAAGAGAGGGCACATCACTACTGAAAGTTTTGACCTCTCCAAACCCACTTTCATCAATTTTGTCAACAAGATTTTCACCCTTCAAAATATTGGGACGCCTTCTACCTAAAGTTAACTCTTATCCAGTCCCTTTTTCATCAATCTTAACTTTACTAAACAAAGAATCAATAGAAGAAACACGAATCATTTTAAGATCTTCATCACTTTTATCTTCTAACGAGATTGGTTTAGCAGCCATTTGATTTACTAAGGTAGCTTGTGCATTGGATATTTTTCCTAGAAAACTTTTAGCAAAAGCATACTTAGATTGAAGATTACAAACTTCGCTACTAATATAATCAAGTTGTTTTGTGATAGCATCTAGCACAACGGAGTGTTCCTTAAGTTCTTCAGTAAAATACTTATTATGCTCATGTAGTCATATATTCCTTAGTACTTTTCTCAATTTCAAGCAAAATATTTTGGTAAGGAACATCATAATATTTTCTTTGAGACATCATGACTATGCAAACAAGAAAGAACACACAAAAATAGATCAAGCAAGAAAGCAGCGAACGGAAAAAGAGGTAAATAAAACAGCAAATTTTTGTGAAGTGGGGGAGAGGAAAACGATTGGCAAATGGAAAACAATGTAAATTGCGAGGAGATGAGATTTGTGATTAGGAACCTAGTATATGTTGAAGATCCTCCCCGGCAACGGCGCCAGAAATTCCTTTTGATCTCGCTTGAAGCTACGTCGGTATTTCCCCAAAGAGGAAGGGATGAAGCAGCATAGCGGTGGTAGGTATTTCCCTCAGATATGAAACAAAGGTTATCAAACCAGTAGGAGAACCAAGCAACACAACATAAATAGCCCCTGCACACAGATAACAAATCCTCGCAACCCGACGTGTTAAAGAGGTTGTCAATCCCTTTCTGGTAACGGTTCCAGAAATTGGTGCGTGACAGTAAAAAGGTTGTAATAGGTTGGATAAATAGATCGCAAATAAAATAAAGTACAACAAAGAATTTTTGGGTTTTTGGATTAATAGATCTGAAAATAAAAGCAAATAAAAATAGATCGCAAAGGCAAATATATGAGAAAGAAGACCCGGGGCCGTAGGTTTCACTAGTGGCTTCTCTCGAGAAAAATAGCAAACAATGGGTAAACATATTACTGTTGGGCAATTGATAGAACTTCAAATAATCATGACGATATCCAAGCAATGATCATTATATAGGAATCACATCCAAGATTAGTAGACCGACTCCTGCCTGCATCTACTACTATTACTCCACACATCGACCACTATCCAGCATGCATCTAGTGTATTAAGTTCATGGGAAAATGGAGTAATGCAGTAAGAACGATGACATGATGTAGACAAGATCTATCTATGTAGAGATAGACCCCATCGTTTTATCCTTAGTAGCAATGATACATACGTGTCGTTTCCCTTTCTATCACTGGGATCAAGCACCGTAAGATCGAACCCACTACAAATCACCTCTTCCCATTGCAAGATAAATAGATCAAGTTGGCCAAACAAAACCCAAATATCGGAGAAGAAATACAAGGCTATAAGCAATCATGCATAAAAGAGATCAAAGAAACTCAAATACTTTCATGGATATAAAAAAATATAATTGATCATAAACTCGAAATTCATCAGATCCCAACAAACACACCGCAAAAGAGTTACATCATATGGATCTCCAAGAGACCATTGTATTGAGAATCAAGAGAGAGAGATGAAGTCATCTAGCTACTAACTACGAACCCGAAGGTCTACAACGAACTAATCACGCATCATCGGAGAGGCACCAATGGAGGTGATGATCCCCTTCTGAGATGGTGTCTAGATTGGATCTGGTGGTTCTAGACTCTGTGGCGGCTGGATGTATATTTCATCGATGCCTCTAGGGTTTTGGGATTTTTGGGGTATTTATAGAGCAAAGAGGCGGTCCGGGGGGCACCTGAGGTGGGCACAACCCACCAGGGCGTGCCTGGGCCTCCTGGCGCGCCCTGGTGGGTTGTGCCCCCCTCGGGGCACCCCTAGGCGCAGCCAGGGGCCGTTGTGTTCCTTCTGGCCCATAAAAATTCTCTGTTAAGTTTCGTGGCATTTGGACTCCGTCTGATATTGATTTTCTGTGATGTAAAAAACACGAAAAAAAAACAGGAACTGGCACTTGGCACTATGTCAATAGGCTAGTACCGAAAAATATATAAAATGACTATAAAATGATCACAAAACATCCAAGATTGATAATATAATAGCATGCAACAATAAAAAATTATAGATACGTTGGAGACGTATCATAAATTGGTAAGATACATCATAGATCGCACCATATCTAATAAAGTACGGATATGATGTTTGGACACACCATTACGCTGTTCCAGGTGGCGTGAGTTGTGAAACTATTCCACATTATTTCAAATGAACACCAAACTCGTAACTCAAATATTCGCCTCTGCGATCATATCGTAGAAACTTTATTTCCTTGTTATTATGATTTTCCACTTCACCCTAAAATTCTTTGAACTTTTCAAATGTTTCAAACTTATGTTTCATTAAGATATACTCATATCTGCTCAAATCTATGAAGGTCAGAAAATAACGATGCCCGCTATGAGCTTCAACACTCATCGGACTGCATACATCAGTATGTATTATTCCCAATAGGTCAGTGGCTCGCTCCATTATTCTGAAGAACAGAGTTTTAATCATCTTGCCCATGCGGCATGGTTTGCAAGTATCAAGTGGTTCCAAAAGTCCATCAGCATGGAGTTTCTTCATGCGCTTTACACCAATATGACCTAAATGGCAGTGCCACAAATAAGTTGCACTATTATTATTAACTTTCTATCTTTTGGCTTCAATATTATGAATACGTGTATCACTACGATCGAGATTCAATAAACCATTTATATTGGGTGTATGACCATGGAAGGTATTTATTCATGTAAATAGAACAACTCTTACTTAAATGAATAACCCTATTGCAATAAACATGATCCAATCATATTCATGCTCAACACAAACACCAAATAACTTTTATTTAGGTTTAACACTAATCCTGAAGGTACAGCGAGTATGCGATGGTGATCTTATCAACCTTGGAATCTCTTCCAACACACATCGTCACTTTCCCTCAACTAGTCTCTGTTCATTTTGTAACTCCTGTTTTGAGTTACTAATCTTAGCAACTAAACCGGTATCAAATACCCTGGGGTTACTATGAACATTAGTAAAGTACACATCAATAACATGTATAGCAAATATACCTTTCACTTTGCCATCCTTCTTATCTGCCAAGTATTTGGGGTCATTCCGCTTCCAGTGACCAGTCCCTTTGTAGTAAAAGCACTCAGTCTTAGGCTTAGGTCCAGACTTGGGCTTCTTCACTTGAGCAGCAACTTGCTTGCCGTTCTTCTTGAAGTTCCCCTTCTTCCCTTTGCCCTTTTTCTTGAAACTAGTGGTCTTGTTAACCATCAACACTTGATACTCCTTCTTTATTTCTACCTCCGTAGCCTTTAGCATCGCGAAGAGCTCGGGAATTGTCTAATCCATCACTTGCATATTATAGTTCATCATGAAGCTTTTGTAGCTTGGTGGCAGTGATTGAAGAACTCTGTCAATGACACTATCATCAGGAAGATTAACTCCCAGTTGAGTCAAGTGGTTGTGGTACCCAGACATTCTGAGTATATGTTCACTGACAGAACTATTCTCCTCCATCTTGCAGCTATAGAACTTATTGGAGACTTCATATCTCTCAATTCGGGCATTTCTTGAAATATTAACTTCAACTCCTGGAACATCTCATATTCTCCATGACGTTCAAAACATTTTGAAGTCCCAATTCTAAGCCGTAAAGCATGGCACACTGAACTATCGAGTAGTCATCAGCTTTGCTCTGCCAGACGTTCACAATGTCTGGCCTTGCTCCTGCAGCGGGTCTTGCACCTAGCGATGCTTCAAGGACATAATTCTTCTATGCAGCAATGAGGATAATCCTCAGATCATGGATCCAGTCCACATCATTGCTACTATCATCTTTCAACTTATTTTTCTCTAGGAACATATCAAAAAATAAACGGGGAGCTATAATGTGAGCTATTGATCTACACCATAATAGACATGCAAAATACTATCAGGTACTAAGTTCATGATAAATTAAAGTTCAATTAATCATATTACTTAAGAACTCCCACTTAGATAGACATCTATCTAGTCATCTAAATGATCACATGACCCATATCAACTAAACCATGTCCAATCATCACGTGAGATGGATTAGCTTTCAATGGTGAACATCACTATGTTGATCATATCTACTATATGACTCACGTTTGACCTTTCGGTCTCAGTGTTCTGAGGCCATATCTGCATATGCTAGGCTCATCAAGTTTAACCCGAGTATTCTGCGTGTGCAAAACTGGCTTGCACCCGTTGTATGTGAACATAGAGCTTATCACACCCGATCAACACATGGTGTCTCGGCACGACGAACTGTAGCAACGGTGCATACTCAGGGAGAACACTTATACCTTGAAATTTAGTGAGAGATCATCTTATAGTGCTACCACCGTACTAAGCAAAATAAGATGCATAAAGGATAAACATCACATGCAATCAAAATAAGTGATATGATATGGCCATCATCATCTTGTGCCTTTGATCTCCATCTCCAAAGCACCGTCATGATCACCATCGTCACTGGCTTGACACCTTGATCTCCATTGTAGCATCGTTGTCGTCTCGCCAACTATTGCTTCTACGACTATCGCTACCACTTAGTGATAAAGTAAAGAAATTACATGGCGATTGCATTTCATACAATAAAGCGACAACCATATGGCTCCTACCAGTTGCCAATAACTTTTATAAAATATGATCATCTCATACAACAATTTATATCTCATCACGTCTTGACCATATCACATCACAACATGCCCTGCAAAAACAAGTTAGACGTCCTCTACTTTGTTGTTGCAAGTTTTACGTGGCTGCTACGGGCTTCTAGCAAGAACCATTCTTACCTACGCATGAAAACCACAACGATTTTTCGTCAAATGTGTTGTTTTGACCTTCAACAAGGACCAGGCGTAATCAAACTCGATTCAACTAAAGTTGGAGAAACAGACACCCGCTAGCCACCTGTGTGCGAAGCATGTCGGTAGAACCAGTCTCATGAATGCGGTCATGTAATGTCGGTCCGGGGCGCTTCATCCAACGATACCGCTGAATCAAAGTAAGACATTGCTGGTAAGCAGTATGACTATTATCGCCCACAACTCTTTGTGTTCTACTTGTGCATATAACATCTACGCATAGACCTGGCTCTGATGCCACTGTTGGGAATGCAATATTTCAAAAAAATTACCTACGATCACGCAAGATCTATCTAGGAGATGCATAGCTACGAGCGGGGAGAGTGTGTCCACGTACCCTTGTAGACCGAAAGCGGAAGCGTTTAGTAACGCGGTTGATGTAGTCGAACGTCTTGGTGATTCAACCGATCCTAGCACCGAACGTACGGGACCTCCGTGTTCAGCACACATTCAACTCGATGACGTCCCTCGAGATCTTGATCCAGTTGAGGACGAGGGAGAGTTTCATCAGCACGACGGCGTGTTGACGGTGATGATGAAGTTACCGGCGCAGGGCTTCGCCTAAGCACTACAACGATATGACCGAGGTGTGTAACTGTGGAGGGGGCACCGCACACGGCTAAGAGAAGACTTGGTGTGTCTTTGGGGTGCCCCCTGAGGGAGTCCTAGACTAAGGGCTCCTCGGGCATCCGGCCTATGGGACGTGGGCCGGACTGATGGGCCGTGAAGATACAAGATGAAGACTTCCTCCCGTGTCCGGATGGGACTCTCCTCTACGTGGAAGGCAAGCTTGGCGTTCGGATATGAAGATTCCTTCCTCTGTAACCGACTTTGTACAACCCTAGGCCCCTCCCGTGTCTATATAAATTGGAGGGTTTAGTACATAGAGGCAATCACAATCATACAGGCTAGACATCTAGGGCTTAGCCATTACGATCTCATGGTAGATCAACTCTTGTAATCCCTATATTCATCAAGATCAATCAAGCAGGAAGTAGGGTATTACCTCCATCGAGAGGGCCCGAACCTGGGTAAACATTGTGTCCCCCGTCTCCTGTTACCATCGACCTTAGACGCACAGTTCAGGACCCCCTACCCGAGATCTGCCGGTTTTGACACCGACATTGGTGCTTTCATTGAGAGTTCCGCTATGACATCGAAGATAGGATTGATGGCTCGCCTTGTTATCAAGGATAGTATCACCTCCGGGTGAGTCCTGGCCTCAGGCCAAACCCTCCGATTGGGCGGCTTTACCATGACCGCCTGTTCGGCCGTTAAGCCGATGATGACTTCTCAGGTCATCGAGAATCGCCTCCGTGTTGGCTCCGAATACTCTAGACGGGTGGATCCGGCGGAGTGGTCGTCTTTAAATGAACTCTTGGATCGCATAGCCGCCATGGGGGTCACTACAGACTATGATCATATTGTGCTTAAACCCGATCAGAGAGAAATCAAATCTCCGCCGATCAGCCATCAGATAGTAGTCGTGGAGGAGCAAAACAACAATTATTCCCCTATGTTGAAGACGAACTATGTTCGGATTTCCGAGCTCGAAGAGCCGGATACCCGTCTGTGGAACGACACTCCCAGTCCTCCAAACCTGGAATTGGGCGTTGGGCTCGGAAAATTGTCTGACATCCCGGAGCCCGAACTAATAAGCTCGAAAGATTTTCAAGCTCCAGACTCCAAATTGGGCCAGGGTTCATATTTAAAGCCACCCACCCATCACAAGCAATATTCGCCAAGAAATTCTGGCCCGCCGGATATATGTGACCTCATGTACGTACGAGAGCAGTGTCAGGAAACAGTCCATCACTTTTGGGCCAGATTCCTCCTTGTCAAAGACAAGATTAAAGATTGTCGCGATGAAGACGCAATTTCAGTATTCTGCAATAATTGCACAGACAAAGGAATCCTCAACGCCATAAACCCCCGTTGCGCATTACACTTCGCTGACTTGGCAACCATCGTACAGAAGTACTACAGTAACGCCCCGAGACCGATGTGCCAGGTGTCTTCCAATTATTCGTTGTTGTTGCCTTGTCATTTGTTTGCGTGTCATGCATTTCATATCATGTCATCATGTGCATCGCATTTGCATACTTGTTCGTCTCATGCATCTGAGCATTTTCCCCGTTGTCTGTTTCGCATTCCGGCGCTCCTATGTCCTCCGGTGTCCCCTTTTGCCTCTTTTCGTGTGCGAGTGTTGAACGTTCTTGGATTGGACCGAGACTTGCCAAGCGGCCTTGGTTTACTACCGGTAGACCGCCTGTCAAGTTTCGTGCCATTTGGACTTCGTTTGATACTCCAACGGTCAACCGAGGAACCGAGAAGGCCTCGTGTGTGTTGCAGCCCAACACCTTTCCAAAGTGGCCCAAAACCCACCTAAACCCCCTCCATCATCTCGGTCGTTCGATCACGATTGCGTGGCCGAAAACCACACCTCATTTGGACTCTCCTAGCTCCCTCTAACTATATATATGTGTCTCCCTCTGATTTTCTCGCGCAGATCAAACCCTAGCACCGCTCCCTCCGCGGCCGCTGGACATGTCCGTCCGCGCCGGACGCGTCCACAGGCCACCTCACTCTGGCGAATCAGTGCCCGACACGTCACCTTCCCTGCTGCCGCAGCCAACCAGGCACCGCCACCTCAGCGCGCGGCCGGCTCCTCTCTCCCTCCTCCGCCGCCGCGGCCCTGCGGGCCCAGGCGCGGCCCGGCCGGCCCGGTTTTGCCGCCCCGCCGCCTCCCGCGGGCTCCTGAGCCCCGTGGAGCTGCACGCCGCCCACCGCCGACGTGCTCCGCCGCAGCCACGCCATCTCCGCCATCTCCTCAGCCCGCCGCTTCTCCTGCGCCGTAGCGCATCGCCGGCGCTGCCCATCGCCGCCGCCCCGCACCAGCGCCTCCAGCCGCCGTTCCCCGCCGCGCTGAGGCAACGCCGGCGAGCACGCCGCTTTCCTCCGTCCGGTCGCCACGCCTAGCCCTCCACCGCGCGCCGTCTTCGGCCACCAGTCCGGCCATCTTCGTCGTCTCCGGCGAGGTCCGGTGGATCGGGACCAGATCCAAACGCCTCCCCTCGTCCCGATCTACTCCGTCCCGGAACCGCTCCGTCCCATGTTGACTTTCGCGGAGGTATAATTTTGGCTAAGTCCCCAGATCTGCATATTTTCATGCCATATTCATCATGTCATAACTTTGCATCCGTGGCTCCGTTTTGGGCGTGTAGCATATCAAATTGTTCGTCTCGACGAGCACTTCATTTCATTTCCATTGCACCATGTCCATTTGAGTTCATCTTGATGCTCTAAATGTTGTTGCAAGAGTGCTATTCAATGTTAGTTTCAGACTCTTATCAGCAATTGGTCATTTGTCATTTTTTGCCATGTTTAATGTGTGCCTCCTATGAACTTGAGCCCTACATGAGTTTTGAATTATGCCATGCCATCTTTACAGGGGTGTATGCCATGTATTTTTGTGATCTTTGTGGTGACTAGCACAAGCATTCAAAGTAGCCCTCATAATGTTGCTGATTTCAGGGACTTAGAAATCTTCCAAGTCTTTGCCCTGTCAATATTTTTATGCCATGTATTCTTGTTGCTAGAGAGTGATCCATGCCTCTTTTGAGCATGATCAGTAAGGATGTTTTGTAGATAATGTTATGCTCTATCCATCCATGTCTTTGTTTGCAATTATGGAGTCCCCTAGCATGACTCAATCTTTCTCTACTTTTGCTATAAAAATGTTCCTGGCAGATTGTTTACGTGTTAAGAAATTTTACCGAGGTTGTTGTAGTTGATCCATGCATGCTATGTTGTTGTTCTTGCCATGTTTAGCTTCTATGTCATGTCTACTTGCTGGGTGTATGCTTAGTTTGTCATGCAATGCTTTGTGGTGAGTGCATCGAGCTCGTAAACATGCCTACTTAATATATGTTTTGCCATGTTCCAGTTTTCTACTAAGTCTGAATCTGTTAACGATAATTGCTATGTTCACATGGTTGCCATTGTATCTTCTGATCCCTTTTGGCTTATGGTCAGTAAGGGACTTTTGTTGTATGCTTTGAGTAGATTCATGCCATGCCTTGCCTTGCCATGGTATGTTCCTGTAGCATGTTGTTATCTTGCTCTAAACATTGTTTCCTGATGTTAAATTCCTGACTTGTTATTTTCACTAAGTCTGTAACCTGATATCTTTTGCACTTTCGCCATGCTTGTTTGAACCTGCTCTTGTGTGATTTAGCCGTAGCTCAGTGTTCATATTTTGTCAAGAAACTTGAGTGGATCCCGGCCATGTGCTTTGTTGCTATGTTAGAGTGCAGTAGCTTGTTGTTCTTGATGCATCTATATGGCCTCGTGCTGTTAATCGCAGCTTTGTGCCATTATTGTTTTGCTTGTCATTTCCAAACCGTGCATCCGATTCCAGTGATCTTTATATCGATTTTGACCGAAATCAACTCATCTTTCCAGCGGCACTCTTGGTTTTCCAAGTTGAGGCCTGGTTCAATCTTTCCTTTCCGAAGCACGCATATGCATTGCATATCACATCCCGCATATCATGCCATGTTTTGCATCATGTTGCTTGCGCATTTCATCGTGGTTGATTGTTGCTCCCTTTGCTTGAGTTCTTGTCTTGGGTAGAGTCGGGAGACGATTTCATGTTCGAGGTACCCGTTGAGTACATTTACGAGGATCAAGCTTTCGTCTACTCGGAGAACTTTGTAGGCAAGATGACCATACCCTCGAAATCACTTCTATCTTTGCTTGCTAGTTGCTCGCTCTTTTTCTATGCCTATGCTACAATACCTACCACATGCTTATCATGCCTCCCATATTGCTAAGCCAAGCCTCTAACCCACCTTGTCCTAGCAAACCGTTGTTTGGCTATGTTACCGCTTTGCTCAGTCCCTCTTATAGCGTTGTTAGTTGCAGGTGAAGATTGGAGTTTGTTCCATGTTGGAACATGGATTTTTGTTGGGATATCACAATATATCTTATTTACTTAATGCATCTATTTACTTGGTAAAGGGTGGAAGGCTCGGCCTTATGCCTGGTGATTTGTTCCACTCTTTCCGCCCTAGTTTCCGTCATACCGGTGTTATGTTCCTTGATTTTGCGTTCCTTACACGGTTGGGTTATAATGGGAACCCCTTGACAGTTCGCCTTGAATAAAACTCCTCCAGCAAGTCCCAACCTTGGTTTTACTTTTGCACTAACAACCTATTCCCTTCCCTTGGGTCGGCCAACCCAAGGGTCATCTTATTTTAACCCCCCCGGGCCAGTGCTTGTCTAAGTGTTGGTCCAAAACAGAGCCACTTGCCGCGCCACCTCGGGGAAACTTGAGGGCTGGTTTTAGTTGTACATAGTGTTCATCCGGTGTTGCCCTGAGAACAAGATATGTGCAGCTCCTATCAGGATGTCGGCGCATCGGGCGGTCTTGCTGGACTTGTTTTACCATTGTCAAGATGTCTTGTAACTGGGATTCTGAGTCTGATCGGATGGTCTTGGGAGAAGGAATATCCTTCATTAACCGTGAGAGCTTGTGATGGGCTAAGTTGGGACACCCCTGCAGGGAGTTGAACTTTCAAAAGCCGTGCCCGCGATTATGGGCAGATGGGAATTTGTTAATGTCCGGTTGTAGAGAACCTGAAACTTAACTTAATTAAAATGCATCAACCGCGTGTGTAGCCGTGATGGTCTCTTTCCGGTGGAGTCTGGGAAGTGAACACGGTGTTGGAGTTATGCTTGAACGTAAGTAGTCTAAGATCACTTCTTGATCATAGATTCTCGACCGTGCTTTGCCTTCTCTCCTCGCTCTCATTTGCGTATGTTAGCCACCATATATGCTAGTGCTTGCTGCAGCTCCACCTCATACCTTCTACCTACCCATAAGCTTAAATAGTCTTGATCGCGAGGGTGTGAGATTGCTGAGTCCCTGTGACTCACAGATTACTTCCAAAACCAGTTTGCAGGTGCCGATGCAACCGTGCAGGTGACACAACCGAGCTCAAGGAGGAGCTTGATGAAGACCATGTTCGTTGCGTTGTTCCGTTTCAGTTGATCAGTAGTGGAGTCCAGTTGGGGCGATCGAGGATCTGTAGCATTAGGGGTAGCCTCCTTTTATTTTGGTTCCGTAGCCGGACCTTGATTGTATCTGGATGACGTAATGTTATAATCATGTATTGTGTGAAGTGGCGATTATAAGCCAACCATGTACCTCTTTTCCTTATTCAGTACATGGGATGTGTAAAGATTACCCCTCTTGCGACATGCCTACAATGCGGTTATGCCTCTAAGTTGTGCTCCAACACGTGGGAGATATAGCCGCATCGTGGGTGTTACAACTATGCAATGGAAAGCGCCTGGAAAACCCAGACAACTCGCTGGGAACCACCGGTCTCCACTCAACCCCTCTGGCGAGCAAAAAGGATGCACCCTCGCGGGGCACCCAATCCCATAGTGAAGAAAACTAAGCCCATTACAGGACGTGGTACCGTTCTTGAGGGATGGCTTGATAGACCATGCAAAATACAAACGACACCAGATACAGTAGCAACCCATAGCCTTAGAGCATGTTGGATACTCCGGCAAGTGGCCAAGAGCGGCGAGGATATCCTCACTAAAAACACCTCAGAGCAACACCCCCTGGAGGACGACGACCTCAGAGTATTGACGGTCTTCGAGGCTTTCGCTTCAAACAATCGGCGCAAGAGGGCACTCCGCGACCTCGCCGAAGTCTGCCAAGTCGCAGCAATAAACCCCTAGAATGACACGGCCATAACTTTCAACGCCAGTGACGAACCAAAATTCCGGTCAGTACGGGCACCAACCGCCTTGGTCCTTAATCCATTTGTGGATGGCTTTCGGCTCACTAAAGTGCTCATGGACGGCGGCAGCGGACTAAACCTCGTCTACGAGGACACACTCAATAAAATGGAAATAGACAGGGGCCGCATCGAGCAAAGTAATACAACCTTCCGAGGAATCATTCCCAGCCAGGAGGCACGATGTGCAGGAAACATTACATTCGACGTGGTATTCAGCACGCCGGAGAACTATCGTTCCGAAGAGATAACCTTCCAAGTGGCCCCTTCCAACAGTGGATATCACGCCCTGTTGGGGCGAGATGCAATCGCACGCTTTCAAGCTATACCCCATTACGGGTATATGAAGCTCAAGATGCCTGGACCCAACAGTATTATCACTCTCGCCAATGATCCGGACATAGCCCTTTGCGCCAGAAAAAAAACTGCATCCCTGGCCCTCGAGGCATTGTCTGAGGCCCTCGTGGCCGAAGAGTTAACCGTACTACGCTCCATGGTGGATAGGGACGACGTAATCCTTTATAAGCGGCCCAAATCCACCTCCTTTAAACCAGTAGACGAAATAGTCAAATTTCAAGTCCACTTGACGGACTCCAAGAAGACAGCTTCCATCGGAGCACAACTGGACCCAACGGCTGACGCCACACTACGAGCGTTCCTGCGTGAGAACTGGGACATATTCGCCTGGCACCCTTCTGATATGCCAGGAATCCCACGCAGGTTGGCCGAACACAACCTCAATATTTTGAAGGGATATAAGCCAGTCAAGTAAACACTGTGGCGCTTTTCCAAACCCAAACAACAAGCTATGGGGGAGGAGATAGCCAAGTTAATCGTGGCCAGATTCATCAGAGAAATAAAACACCCAGACTAGCTAGTAAACCTGGTGATGGTGCCAAAGAAGGATAAATCATGGCGCCTGTGCGTCGATTTCAAAGACCTCAACCAGGCTTGCCCTAAGGATCCCTTCCCCTCCCCCGCATCGATCATATTATTGATGCTACTGTAGGACACGACTCGCTATGTTTCCTCGACGCATACTCCGGATACCATCAAATCAAAATGAAGGAGTCCGATCAAGCCGCAACGGCATTCGTTACCCCATACGGGCCTTTCTGCTTCAACACTATGCCCTTCGGGCTTAAAAATGTCAGCGCCACATACCAACGCATGATTCAAACATGCCTGGAGAAACAAATCGGCAAGACAGTTTAGGCATATGTGGATGACCTCATCATCAAGACTAGGCATGTAGAGTCATTAATAGATGACTTGCGTCTCACATTCGACAACCTCTGCACATATGACATCAAGCTCAATCCGGAAAGGTGTGTTTTCGACGTCCCCGCTGGAAAACTGCTGGGCTTCATCGTTTCCAATAGTGAAATTGAGGCAAATTCAACCAAAATCCGAGCTTTGTCACAATTGGCTATACCAACAGACCTTAAACAGGTCCAAAAACTAGCCGGATGCGTGGCAGCTTTAAGCTGCTTTATCTCCAGACTAGGAGAAAAGGCATTGCCACTTTATCGCCTTCTCTGACACACCGACCACTTCGAGTGGACGGATGCGGCAACGGACGGACTGTAAGAAATAAAGGCTCTTTTAGCGAGCATCCCAATCCTGACCGCGCCAAACATCGGGAAACTGATGTTATTATACATCTCTGCAACACACCAGGTGGTGAGCGCAGTGCTCGTCGGTGAGCGAGAGGAGGACGGACACAAACTCCCACTTCAGAAACCAGTACACTACGTATCCACTGTCCTCACACCATGAAAATCCCGGTACCCTCATTACCAAAATATAGCATATGCGGTCTTCATGGCATCCCGGAAGCTACGACACTACTTCCAAGAGTTCTCAATCACGGTGGCTTCCGAAGTACTCCCTCCGTTCCAAATTACTCGTCGTAGAAATGGATGTATCTAGAACTAAAATGCATCTAGATACATCCAATTCTACGATGAGTAATTCGGAACAGAGGGAGTACCACTCAATGACATAATAAACAACTGCGATGCTACGGGCCGGATTGCCAAGTGGGCCATTGAGCTCCTGCCATTCGATATAACATACAAACCACCCCGAGCCATTAAATCCCAAGTATTGGCCGACTTCGTCGCCGAATGGACAGAGGTCGAACTCCCTAAAAAGTACGACACATATTCCAATTGGGTCATGCACTTCGATGGCTCTAAAATGCTGGCCGGCCTAGGAGCGAGCGTCGTCTTAACATCCCCCACTGGAGACACAGTCCAGTATGTACTCCAAATACTATACAAAGACTCCAACAACGCAGCCGAATACGAGGCCTTATTGCACGGTCTTCAGATGCCTGCCTCCATGGGCATACAACGCCTGGAGGAGTGTGGGGATTCAAATCTCATGATATCCCAAATAAATGGAGACTTCGACGCCAAAGATCCGAAGATGGCGGCCTATCGTAACGCCACACTCAAAATATCAGCTCGGTTCGAGGGACTCGAGTTTCATCATGCTCGAGAAAGTAATCAAGCGGTGGATGTCCTTGCTCGCATGGGCGCCAAGCGTGACCCCGTCCCACCTAACATCTTTCTGGAAAGGCTCTTCAAGCCATCCGTGGTGTGGCAGGACGAGAGCAGCAACACCAGTCTGAATCCGATCATACCGCCAGATTCAACATAATACCAATATCATCGGGGGCTCAGCCACCGAAATAACACCATCGGCCCATCTAATAATGGCAGTAATTTCCCCATGGACCTAACCCTTCTTGGCCTACCTTAATAGGCGAGAGCTCCCTGAGGATCAGAATGAGGCTCGCCGCATTGTTCGGCGCTCGAAAGCCTACAAGGTCGATGACGGAGAGCTCTACAAGAAAAGCGCTACCGGAGTCCTTCAAAGATGTATCTCCAAAGAAGAGGGACGGTGGCTCCTGGCCGAAATCCATGCTGGTCTCGGCAGTCAACATGTCGCGGCTCAGACCCTCGTAAGTAAAGCCTTTCGTACATGTTTCTTTTGGCCGACGGCCTGAGCAGATGCACAGGACCTTGTCCAACGTTGTGTCGGATGCCAGCTTTTCGCCAATCAAAGCCATATGCCGCCTACCACTCTACAAACAATCCCCATTACTTGGCCTTTCGCGGTCTGGGGCTTGATATGGTCGAACCCCTTAAAGGAGGAAGCCATAAGAAAAAATATATGTTGGTCATGGTAGATAAATTCACCAAATGGATAGAGGCCAAACCAATTAAAACGGCCAAAGCCAGGCCAATGATAGACTTTATATCTGGTGTCGTGCACCGTTATGGTGTCCCACACAACATCATCACTAGTAACGGCTCCAATTTTACAGCCAATGAAGTGAAAACCTAGTGTGCTAACTTGGGCATTAAGCTCGATTACGCCTCCGTCTATCACCCATAAACAAATGGTCAAGTCGAGCGAACTAATGGTCTTATCATGAGCGGCATTAAGCCTAGACTAGTGCGGTCTTTGAAAGAATTAGACAAGCACTGGGTTGAGGAGCTCGACTTCGTACTCTGTGGGCTGCGGACCACGCCCAATCGCACTACCGGATACACACCATTCTTCATGGTGTACGGCGCAGAGGCCGTTTTGCCCTGTGACATCATTCATGACTCACCTCGAGTGCACATGTATGAGAGAGAGAGGCCGAGCTTGATGGGCAGGACAGTCTAGATGCCCTGGAGGAGCAGCGCGACGTTGCAAAAGCCCGTTCTGCATTCTATCAACAACAGGCTCGCAGATACCAAAGTAGAGAAGTGCGGGCCAAGACTTATAATGTTGGTGAACTCGTTCTACGCTTGCCAGAGAAGAAAAGGACAAACTCAAGCCCAAGTGGGAGGGTCCCTTCATCATAGATGAAGTTCTCATTGGAGGAGCATACCGCCTGCATGATGTATTGGACAATCGCTTAGAGCCGAACCCGTGGAATGCCGCCAGACTCTGAAGATTCTACGGCTAGAGCCGTACTCTTTGTTCGTCTTCTTCTCCCTTTGTTTCTATTTTTCTCTCTTTAACTTTTTCTCTAGATATATAGCTCCTGTGCAGCCAAACCGCACACCCATGACGCGCACATCCTTGAATGTATACGCTCATAATACCTTTGGGCTTCTTTTACAGAAGCTTATTATTATTTTCCGAGCATCAAGCTCACCACATATGTGTCTTTTCCTCATATGTACCTTTTCTTCGCCATTATATGCACCGTCATGACTTAAGTTTTTGCCGAACTGGTTTTCCTGACTCCTGTGCTTATGCCCTACATTCCCGTTTGTTCGGCTAGGGCATAAAGGGAGCACCTCTGTGATTGTTACAGCCGGGTCATCCGGACTTGTACCTCAGACTGGGTGAAGCCGAAAGCTAGCGTTCTTAAGGGAATATTCGGTCGGTGGACTAAAGATATTATACCCTAATTACACTATGAACCCCCAGATGTTACGTATACTACGATTTTTCAATCACAGTCTGGGCGTGCATACTAACGCATGTCCACCCAGGGAAAGGAACCCTTAGCGGAACTATTCTCCCTGGAAGATGTTTCTTACAATCAACAAGTAATATAACATAGCTAGCCAGATACAACTTGTCTGTTCAAGCAACTATGACCCCTACGCCTGGTGTCCACGCATACCCCGGGCTATGCTGCTGATCCGGTATTCGGAAACACTCCGCACCTTCGGGTCCAGAGGTCGAAGCAAAAAGGTCTGCCATGACAATCGTTTTACAATCTGGCTAGGGACAAATTTGTCAATTGAAGTACATAGTCAGTTGGAATCAAAAACTTCTTCCTCTATGCCGTCCAACAGGCTGTCTATCTTACAATCCTGTTGGGAAAACTTGGCGGCTATCTTTACTTGGTCATATACCAAACTAACTGGAATTTCTTGTCCATCTGACCCCCGAGTTCCGAACCGGGCCATATGATTCGGATCAAGCTTGGTGTACCATGTTTTTACCATGGCCCAGGCTTCTCGCGCACCTTCTCGGTAGGCCGATATCTTCCATAATCAGAAGTACCGCCGAGCTCCCTGGAATAGCTTCACAAGCTCCTCCATACTTCCTGGAGGGGAGGCGGATGGCCACAAAGCCTTGGAAACACTCCGCATTGCTTGTCGAGCTCGCTCGTACACTTGGGACAGCTCTTGCAGTAGATCGCCTTGAGATCCAGACATTTCCTCTCTGGGACGACCAGTCAGCATACCTGCAGACATAAATCTGTCAGCTCATTTTCTCGCTGAATTACACGGAGGCAAGTTCAAAAGCATACTGAATATGCCGCCTCGTAGCCTCCTATTTTCCTTTACGGCATTAGCTAGCTGGGCTCGTACATCTTTTAGATTTTTTCCCAGCTGGGTGTTGGAATCCTATAGCTTGTTCATATCATCCCTGACTTGTGTCAGCACACGTTCGCCTGCGGCATGTAGCCTTTCGGCCTCTTGTTTACCCGCTTGCGTGACTTTCAGTTCCTCTTTTAGTTGATCTGTTGATCCTGTCATCGGAAGCGCAACAATATTCCATTACTGGTACATCACTATTGCAGGATGCTGCTAACGTGACACTACGATCAGAGACCCTTCGAGAAATTGTGTGCGATGCAATGATCGCCAACAGTGGTGTAGAAAAACCATCAGAAATGTATAAAACGTTTGCGATGAGGGATGCTTCAAACACGGTTCAGCTTTTAGTTGCGTGTGCGATGATGGGCATATGGTTCAGTTCAATTAACTATTTGCGATGAGGAGGAACAAAAGAAACGGGCAGCTAGATGTAGGTGTGTGCGATGTACAGCATACGGTTCACTCAGATTAACTATTTGTGATTAGGCAACACAAAAGAAACGGACAGCCCGATCAAGGTGTGTGCGATGTACAGCATACGGTTCACTCGGATGAACTGTTTGTGATTAGGCAAGAGAACAGAAACGGTTCAATATAACAAGATGTGTGTGATACACGGCAAACAGGTCTATAATCAGAAATGTGTGCGAAGACTGATAATAACACAGACGATTACTTCTAATAAGACGTGTGTGATATGCTCTGTCTACACAAATCTATTGGCCATTGTGAGACGGGCGGTCATCCGGATACGCCATAAGGATGCGAAGAGGCATTCCTGAAAGTGCTAGTGATCGACTAGAGGGGGGGTGAATAGGCGATTTTTATGGAAGTCTTCAAAACATGGAAGTTTCAAAGACAAACGATAGAAATAAACCTATTACCATGCAACGGAATGTAGACTACACTAAGTAAGCCATAGTCAAGTATTCAATGAAGTGAAAGCACAGTGACTAATAACAGCTAGACAGTGCCACGAAGCCATTCACATTGAAGACCCCAGGTGAAGTGGCAGTGCCTAGGAATCGTGGAAGTCTTAGCTTGGGCTTTTGGACTTGAGGTTTGTGCTCGACGTGATACTCAAATTGTGGACCCGCAGCAGGCGGAGGAGTCAGAATGGGCCATCGGACCATAACAGGCTGACCACGATTAAATGCAAGCTCAATTGTATGAGGTCTTGGAGGGGGAACAGGAGCATTGGCATTGTCTTCATGGGCTTCAGGGGCCACAGTTGCTTCAGGTGCTTGGACCTCAGGTGCTTCAGCATTGACTTCTGGTGCTGCATTGACTTCTGGCACCATAGTAGCTGCAGGCGCCTCATTGGCTTCAGGCGCCGCATTGGCTTCAGCCATGACGACGTCATTGGCGTCAGCGGTGTTGTTGGTGGCCGCCTCAGGGTTGTTAACCTCCACTTCAGAAGCTGGAGGGTCAGACACGTTCTCCTCGAGAACAACATCTTGGTGGGACAGGGGTGTAGCAACTCTTTCAACTCTTGGGGCTTCTTCATCGGCTGATGCAGCCGGAATTTCTTCAGCCATTTTGGCTTCGGACTCAGACACATGCATGGTGGGAGTGACTTGGGGCCTTGGTCCTTTGCGAAGCCTGTGTAATGCAGGCGGCGCTTGTGGAGATGGAGTGTGCTGGGCCTCGAAGTCATCATCATCTTGCACTAGTGGGGTAGCTTGCGGTTGGGGAGAGCTTGGAGTGTCTTGTCTCTATGGGTGATCAGCCCACGATGCATCCTGAGTAGTTGGCGTCAGAGGATGACCAATGCTGATGAGTTCGTTGTGCGTGAGCACAGGCGATGATACCAATTGGTGCTCGATCTGAGGAAGGACTTCATCATCTTCAACATTGTCACGAGGACCAATGTCTTCACCTGCGGTGGGGTCAATAGCTGGATTAACTTCAGGATTTTCTTCAGCTTCAGGAGCCTCTGTGGAAGCAGGCTCATGAACTATCAACTGGCGCTCGCGATGTTTAGATGCAGGAAGATCCACTGAGATTGGCTCGACATTAAGGGGCTCTGTGGGAGCAGCCCGATCTCTCTTCTTGGTTTTGCGTTTCTTGGTTGGAGGAGCATCATCAGTAGTGCCCTTGGTTTTGCGCTTTCTGGCTTCAGCTTCAGCAGCCCTTGTTTTCTTCAGTTCTGAAGCCACTATGGGGACCTTAGGCTTCGAGCTTGTCATACTGGCTGGGAAGACAATTGGATGTACTTCCTGCCTTGGTGCTTCGGGTTCTGCCACAACTGGCTTCTTCTTCTTCTTGTCCGCCATTCTGGGGTTGATTCCTGGTCGCCCCAAGGCCTTGCGCTTTTCAGCCTCATTGTATCCTTGGACACATTTAGCAGCAAGATCCTTCATGCGCTCACGAGAACCTTTGGCTTCTTCGCGTTTGGTTCGGAATGCTTCCTTAAGCTCATGCATCATGGTCTGAAAGTTCTGAATGTCTTCAACATTGAGCTTGGCCATGTGCTTCTTGAACTGAGCTTTTTCATAATCAATCTTATGCTTCAGTTCAACAATCTTCTGAGCTAGAGCCAGCTCAGCAGCAATGACTCCGTGGAAGGCGAAGCTCAGGCTAATCGGAAGCTGAAGATCATCAAAGCTGACATTTGGGCTGTCAAACCACTCATCAATGAAGGTGTTGATGATTTCAACATCAAAGAGAGGGAGGTCATTGAAGATTTCTGCCTCTTGCTTGCTCTTGATCAACTGCTCAAGAGCATCATCGCCAAGATCATCGTCGCTGTACAGATCAATGGTGTCATTGCGCAGAATGGCAGCAGCGGTCAGTGCTTGGCTAGTGGGTTGCAAGGGCATCTTCACTTTGGAGGGCTTCGAGATGCATGACAAATCTTCAGACTGCACACTGTGTTCAGGAGGTGCAGTGGCCAGAGGCTTCGCCCGTGAGACCTTTGGTGCTGGGGCAGGCTTTGAAGCTTTAGGCTTCTTCAGCTTCTTTAGCTTCGGTGGTGCAGGTGCTTCATCAGATTCAGCATCGTCTGCAGGTTGATCCACGACTGCCCCTTGAACCATAATATGAGTGATGAGACCTTCTAGGTTGTAGAAGGGCCCAACCAGATTGGGTTCAGCTTCTTGTGTGCCATCAGCACATGGCGCAGAGGGGCCTGGGTTGAAGTCTAATCCCAATGACTTCTTGTTTTCCTTGGTAGAGTTCTGTGCAAACTGATAGTTGCGCTTGAAGAGATTGTCTTCGCGACACCATAACAGAGAGGATGGGTCGGTATTAGCAGGCTGAGGTCCACGAAGCATGCAGGGGTAAAAGCCTTGAGCAATAGCTTCGGACTGTGATTTGGGCTGAAGACCTTTGTATATGATATCTCCCCAGGGGCCCTTGATGGCACTCTTCTCAGCATATTTGTCGGTGACGAATCTGTACTTGAACCATTCCTCTGCCCAATGTCTTCGAATCCATTAAGGATTCGGTTCTTGCGTTCTCCATAGGTCTCTTCTAGATCTGACTTGTATAGCTCATAGAGATCTGGTGGCAGGTCCTTAGCAGTGTTTCCACGGTGCTGTCTGCCTCCCTTCCTTGCAGATTTTTCTGATGACATGAAGTTTAAACTAAAAGGCTTCAAAACTGTCAAAGTCTTCCGTCTACTGGTCAAACAAGAATTGGCTTCCGGAGAATTTATATGATGCTGCAAGAATTCTGCAAATGAATGCAGACTATGAGAACCAAGGGATTCTCCCACGGACATGTACCTGTGACAGCATTAAGGTGCGAGGGAAGGGGAAGAGGTCATATGCATTCTCAGAAGATTTTGAAGATAAATCAGTTTAGAAGACATTGACCTCATAGTGCGAAGACATTCACTCATAGATAGAGAGTTGGTTCCAAATTTGTATGAATCCATGAATAAGTACAAGTGGGGAATCTAACTACTTTGTGAAGCATAAGTGAACATACTAGGCATATTATGAGATGCAGTATGAAATAGATCCAACTTGTGTGAACAGAAACTGCTTGTGGTAGAAAGTGATGAATCTATAGGATCAAAGGGGCCATAAAAAGGAGGTTTTATTTACCACACGAAGAACTACTAGACGGAGTGGCCGAGGAGGCCGAGCAGTTCGATCGTCCATGCCCTAACTTGGCGACGGAGGACACCTACGACGACGGCGGAGAAGACGATGTCCGCGGCCGGTGTGAAGATGGCGTCGGTGAGGTTGCGGCAGCTAGGCGCTTCGTCGCCGGCGTCGTCGAGGGCTAGCGGTGGCGCTAGTGTTTGTGCGAGAGTGGAAGAAGAGATAATGACTGTGGTGAGGCATGTATTTATAGGGATAGGGACGGCACAGTGTTATTACACAGGTGCCCCTGGTGATTCACATCTGAAGGACACGTGGCTATCATGCAACACATCGGAGGTTGTTACACGTCCCCACGCACGCCTGGATTGTCGGGTGGTCGTTCCCACTTCTCCGGGTTTTAGGTGGAAAGTATTTGGCATTGAAAACGGATTAATGTTTGTCTCTGTGTCTTCCACTGACAAGGATGCAGAGAAGACATTTTGACAGTGTCAATAGAATGCATATGATTTGGATAGATAGACTTAGGAAAGAAGCATAGAGGGGTTAGGGTCCGATCACATTCACTTAGTTCAAAAAATTCAGCAAGAAGCCATAGCTATAAGTGAATGCTGTAGAGGACAGAGACAAAATCAGTACGTTGAAGATAAACAGGGGAACTTTTTAATCATTGAAGACAAACAAAATGCGAAGACTTTGCAAATGTAACACCATGAGATAGACACTTTAAAGGAAAGAATTTTGGTGGTGGCGTTACCCACCATATAGGAAGTATTTGACCCAGACACGGCGCACAATTGTCATGGCACTCCGAAGTCAAATTCCACACTAATATATTCACACTCAGAATGTAAGTATTCATTGATTGAAGATATACTTTACTTCGTGTGTTGCACATCTATGTCATCAACATGCTTAAGTGTTAGGATGTGTGCCTGATCACAGGACATTTGAGGATTCCAAGATATTCAGCTCACACCGTAACTTGCAAAACCTCTTCTCATCCAAGGGCTTGGTGAAGACATCTGCCAATTGCTCTTCAGTGTTGACGTCTATGATATCAATATCTTCCTTCATAACATGATCTCTGAGAAAGTGATGATGAATTTCAATGTGCTTTGTCTTCGAGTGCTGAACTGGGTTGTTGGCAATCTTGATGGCGCTTTCGTTGTCACAGTAGAGTGGCACTTGCTTCAGATGGATGCCATAGTCTTTGAGTGTTTGCTTCATCCATAGAAGCTGAGCGAAGCAAGATCCAGCAGCAATGTATTCAGATTCAGCAGTGGAGAGAGATACACAGTTCTGCTTCTTTGAAGACCAACATACAAGTGATCGTCCCAGAAAATGACATGTGCCTGATGTAGGCTTGCGATCCACCTTGTCACCAGCATAATCAGCATCCGAGAATCCAACTAGATCAAACTCTGAGCCCTTTGGATACCATAATCCTAGTGTTGGGGTGTGAGCCAAATATCTGAGAATCGCTTCACAGCTAAGTGATGCGATTCCTTTGGTGCCGCTTGGAACCGGGCACACATGCAAACACTAAGCATGATATCTGGCCTAGATGCACATAAATAAAGCAAGGAACCAATCATGGAGCGGTATACCTTTTGATCGAACTCTTTACCATTGTCGTCGGGACCCAGATGATGTTTGGCTGGCATTGGCGTCGTGTAGCCTTTGCAGTCTTGCATTCCAAATTTCTTCAGGCAATCTTTGAGGTATTTCTCTTGAGATATAAAGATGTCGTTGCGTTGCTGACGTATTTGAAGACCAAGGAAGAACTTCAGCTCACCCATCATGGACATCTGATATTGCTCTTGCATCATATATCCAAACTCTTCACTGTATTTCTGATTGGTGGAGCCAAAGATAATGTCATCCACATATATTTGGCAGACAAACAGTTCACCATCATATGTCTTCGTGAAGAGAGTGGGATCGAGGGAACCAGGTTTGAAGCCTTTGCTCTTCAGGAAGTCTTTAAGCGTGTCATACCAAGCCCGAGGGGCTTGTTTGAGGCCATACAGTGCCTTGTTGAGCTTGTACACCATGTCAGGATGTTTTGGATCTTCAAAGCCAGGCGGTTGTGCAACATACACTTCTTCTTCAATCTTGCCATTGAGAAAAGCGCTCTTCACATCCATTTGATACAGAAGAATGTTATGATGATTTGCATAGGACAGCAGTATGCGTATGGCTTCAAGCCTAGCCATAGGAGCAAATGTTTCATCGAAGTCAATCCCTTCAACTTGAGTGTATCCTTGAGCAATGAGACGAGCTTTGTTTCTGACAACTTGACCATGCTCATCTTGCTTGTTGCGATATATCCATTTAGTGCCTATTATATTGTGCTTACGAGGATCAGGACGCTTAACCAGTTCCCATACATTATTCAGCTCAAACTGCTGGAGCTCTTGTTGCATAGCTTGAATCCATTCAGGTTCCATGAAGGCTTCATCAACTTTCTTGGGTTTAGATATTGATACGAATGCGAAGTGCCCACAGAAATTTGCTAGCTGTGTTGACCTTGAACGAGTGAGTGGACCCGGTGCATTGATGCTATCAATTATTCTCTCAATGTGTACTTCATTTGCAACACGAGGATGAACAGGACGAAGATTTTGCTCTTGCTGATCATTGTCATCGTTAGAAGGATTGTCTTCAGGCTGAGCATTGTCTTCAGGTTGATCAGGTGCGGAGATGATAAGTTCCTCTTCAGGCTGAGCTTCAGATGGTATGATTTCTCCAGTTCCCATAAGTTTGATTGATTCACTGGATGGAACTTCATCTAGCACATTTGGCAGGTGCTCTCTTTGCGAGCTGTTAGTCTCATCGAACCGCACATCCACAGTTTCAACCACTTTATAGTGAAAGAGGTTGAAGACTCTGTAGGAGTGTGAATCCTTTCCATATCCAAGCATAAAACCTTCATGTGCTTTCGGTGCAAATTTTGAAGTGTGATGTGGATCCTTGATCCAGCACCTGGCACCAAATACTCTGAAGTAACTGACATTTGGCTTCTTGCCAGTAAGGAGCTCATAGGATGTCTTGTTCAGAAGCTTGTGAAGATAAACACGGTTGATGATATGGCATGCAGTATCAATGGCTTCAGGCCAGAACTTTCTTGGAGTCTTGTATTCATCAAGCATCGTCCGGGCCATCTCAATAAGTGTTCTGTTCTTGCGTTCCACGACGCCATTCTGCTGCGGCGTGTATGGAGCTGAGAATTCATGTGTGATGCCCAAAGTATCAAGATAAGTATCTAGGCCAGTGTTCTTGAATTCAGTGCCATTGTCACTTCTGATGTGCTTGATCTTGACGCCATAGTTGCTCATGGCTCGATTGGCGAAGCGTCTGAAGACATCCTGCACTTTAGTCTTGTAGAGGATTATATGCACCCAAGTATATCTTGAATAATCATCAACAATGACAAAGCCATAGAGACAAGCAGTAGTAGTAAGAGTTGAGTAATGAGTGGGACCGAATAGGTCCATGTGGAGCAGTTCGAAGGGTTGAGTCGTTGTCATGATTGTCTTCGAGGGATGCTTGGCCCTCGTCATCTTTCCTGCTTCACAGGCACCGCATAAGTGATCCTTCTTGAACTTGATGCCCTTGATGCCTATGACATGCTTCTTCTTTGCAAGGGTGTGCAGGTTCCTCATGCCAGCATGCCCTAGCCTCCGATGCCAAAGCTAGCATTCAGAAGCTTTTGCTAGAAGACATATGGCAAGTTGTGGTCCTGCTGAGAAATCTACCACGTACAAATCATCTTTCCGATACCCTTCAAAGACTAGAGACTTGTCAGATTCCATTAGAACAAGGCAACGATATTTTCCAAACATCACAATCATGTTCAAATCACAAAGCATTGAGACAGACATTAAGTTGAAACCAAGGGATTCAACAAGCATGACTTTATCCATGTGTTGATCCCTTGAGATTGCAACTCTACCTAGACCCAATACCTTGCTTTTACCAGTGTCAGCAAATGTGATGTGACTTTTGTCAGATGTACGTAAGGTTGAGTCCATGAGAAGACTTCTCTTGCTAGTCATGTGATTAGTACACCCACTATCAATAATCCATTCTGAAGCAGCTGGTGTCGTACCCTACAGTGCAGTTAGGGGGATAGGACGAAGAGAATTGTGAAGCATAAACATTTGACGAGCAAGTGGATTATGAAAGCTTAGGTCGAGGTTAGGACTGATAGGGCAAGTCGCAAGCGACTCAGAAACAAAATACATAATAAGACCATTTGGGCATTTGATCTTGCGTCCTACAAGATGTTTAAGGTCCCCAGCAATAGCTTCAGACGGTTTTGGTTTTCGGCTGGAGACCTTTCCTTGCAAAAGAGAGTTAAGATTTCTTAGCCACCCACATCTTCAAGGGTGGCTTCGAAGCAATGAGTCTAAGTGCATCATCTGAGAACTTTGGCTTTGGAGCCTAGCAAAAAGTCTTGCAGGTGAACAATAGTACTCATAAGAATAAGCAGAATAGTTCTTGGTCTTATGAACATGGCGGTTTGATGAAACACGCTCATATTCATAGGCCTGAGTATGGCTTCCCTACAAAACATTTGCATTAGTGCGACTCAGGTGAGTCATTTGTCTGTATGAAGCCTTTGGACCATATGAAACCTGTGGTCTGGGGTTTGTCTTCTTCACTTGTGGTGTCATGACAACATTCACAGGAAGATTCTCCAACAACCTTTTCGGCACCCAGACTTTCTTCATAGGTGGCCCATTCCTGCAGTTAGTACCAATATACCTGGCAAACACTTCACCATTCTGATTCTTAAACAGTTTATAGTTTGCATCAAAGGATTCATCAACAACAATGGGATTAGCACAATTGAAGCCTGACAGGGTGGATGGATCCACTGAGGGTTCCTTTGCAGCAACCCACGTGGTTTTGGGGTACTGCTCAGGTTTCCAGTAAGAGCCATCAACATTCATTTTCCTTTCGAACCCAAGACCCTCTTTCCTAGGGTTTCAATTCAGGATCTGCCTTTTAAGAACATCGCATAGTGTCGGATGCCCTTTGAGACTTTTGTACATCCCTGTTTCAAGCAATGTCTTCAACCTAGCATTCTCATCAGCAATAGCAGTGGTATCCTCAGCAGAGGGGTTAGTTACCACATCAACAGTTGAAGATATTGCAATAGTAGCAGCAGTAGAACACCCAGCAACAGAAGTAGCATTGTCATGCTCAATGCATTTAAGACATGGTGGTTCAAATCCTTCCTGAGCGGAATTGATCTGTTCGGCGCGAAGTGACTCGTTTTCCTTTTGAAGATCTTCATGAGCCGCTCTCAATTTCTCAATATCTTGCTTCCTTTGAAGATAATCATAGGAAAGCTTTTCATGAGTTGTTGAGAGCGTTTCATGACGACTTTCAAGTTCCTCATACTTAACATGAAGAATTTTTTATGTCTTCAATTAAGGACTGAGATCGAGTCATTTCAACGTCTAACAGGTAATCGCTTTTGTCTAACAATTTCTGAATATGTTCCATAGCTTTCTGTTGTTCAGTTGCAATTTTAGCAAGTGTTTTGCAGCTGGGTTTGGAACCACAATCAGAGTCATCTTCACTGGATGTTTGATAGTGAGTAGTGCGTGTGTTTACCTTGGCACCGCGTGCCATGAAGCAGTAGGTATGAGCGGAGTAGTCCTTGTCATTTGCATCGGTGTCGGTGATGAAGTCATTGTCTTCAGTGTTGAAGATGGACTTGGCAACGTATGTTGTAGCCAGACTCGCAACGCCAGAATCGGACTCCTCCTCAGACTCCACCTCCGCCTCCTCAGAAGCGGACTCCTCCTCTGAATCCATTTCCTTGCCAACAAACGCATGAGCCTTGCCAGATGAGCTCTTCTTGTGTGATGAAGACTTTGAGGAAGACTTGGGAGAATATTTTGAGTATTTCTTCTTCTTCTTGTCGTCAGAGTCATACTCCTTGCTCTTCTTCTTCTTGTTCTCATTGTCCCACTGCGGACACTCAGAGATGTAGTGGCCAGGTTTCTTGCACTTGTGGCATGTTCTCTTGTAGTCATGAGCAGAAGCTTCATCATTCCTTGAGATTGATCGTGAAGACTTTCTGAAGCCTTTCTTCTTGGTGAATTTTTGGAACTTCTTCACAAGCATAGCAAGCTCCTTTCCAATGTCTTCAGGATCATCAGAACTGCTGTCAGATTCTTCTTCAGATGAGGAGACAGCTTTTGCCTTCAAGGCACGAGTTCGCCCATAGTTGGGACCGTAGATGTCTCTTTTCTTAGAAAGCTGAAACTCATGTGTGTTGAGCCTCTCAAGTATGTCAGATGGATCGAGTGTCTTGAAGTCAGGACATTCTTGAATCATCAGGGCTAGGGTGTCAAATGAGTTGTCAAGTGATCTCAGGAGTGTCTTGACGACTTCATGCTTGGTGATCTCAGTGGCGCCGAGGGCTTGAAGCTCATTTGTGATGTCAGTGAGTCGATCAAACGTGAGCTGGACATTCTCATTTCTCTTGAAGCGGTTGAAGACGTTGCGAAGGACACTGATTCCTTGATCTCTCTGGGTTGCGACGTCTTCGTTGACCTTGGAGAGCCAGTCCCAGACTAGCTTAGATGTTTCCAAAGCACTCACACGGCCATACTATCCTTTGGTCAGATGACCACAGATGATGTTCTTGGCAGTGGAGTCCAGTTGAACAAACTTCTTGACATCAGCAGCGGTGACACCTTCACCAGCCTTGGGAACGCCATTCTTGACGACATACCATAGGTCGACATCAATGGCTTCAAGATGCATGCGCATCTTATTCTTCCAGTAGGGATATTCAGTTCCATCGAAGACTGGGCACGCAGCGGAGACTTTGATTATCCCTGCAGTCGACATAGCTAAAACTCCAGGTGGTTAAACCGAATCACACAGAACAAGGGAGTACCTTGCTCTGATACCAATTGAAAGTGCTAGTGATCGACTAGAGGGGGTGAACAGGCAATTTTTATGGAAGTCTTCAAAACATGGAAGTTTCGAAGACAAACGATAGAAATAAACCTATTACCATGCAGCGGAAGGTAGACTACACTAAGCAAGCCATAGTCAAGTATTCAATGAAGTGAAAGCATAGTGACTAATAGCAGCTAGGCAGTATAGATCAGGTAGGAAGATAGTGTGAAGCCAATCAGAACAAGCAGTCACTCAGTGAAGACAAAAGATAATGCAATCATACAATGACTTCACCAGTGCCAACAGTAA
Source organism: Triticum urartu (assembly GCF_003073215.2). Lineage (NCBI taxonomy): Eukaryota > Viridiplantae > Streptophyta > Magnoliopsida > Poales > Poaceae > Triticum > Triticum urartu. The sequence continues at coordinate 92,441,634 of NC_053025.1, forward strand.
GTAAAGGAAAGGGAAGGATGAAACCAGTGACTCGTTGAAGACAATGATTTGTTGGACCAGTTCCAGTTGCTGTGACAACTGTACGTCTGGTTAGGGAGGCTGAGATTCAACTCAGAAGACCGCATCTTCACCTTATTCCCCTTGAGCTAAGGACACCCAGTCCTCGCCCAATTACTCTGGTAAGTCTTCAAGGTAGACTTCCAAACCTTCACAGACTTCGTTCACCGGCGATCCACAACGACTCTTGGATGCTCAGAACGCGACGCCTAACCGGCTGGAGGATTCACAGTCCTCAAGTGTAATAAGTCTTCAGATCACACAGACGGGAAGACTTAAGTGATGCCTAACACTCTTTGGCTCTGGGTGTTTAGGGCTTTATCCTCGCAAGGAATTCTCTCTCAAAGGCTTCGAGGTGGGTTGCTCTCAAACGACAAAAGCTGTGCACTAACTCTGAGCAGCCAACCGTTTATGGTTGTAGGGGGTGGGCTATTTATAGCCACTAGGCAACCCGACCTGATTTGTCCGAAATGACCCTGGGTCACTAAGGAACTGACACGTGTTCCAACGGTCAGATTTCAAACACACACGGCAACTTTACTTGGGCTACAAGCAAAGCTGACTTATCCAACTCTGAATAAGATTTCCTCTCATAGTCTTCACTCGAAGACATAGGATTTTGATTAAGCATCACTTCAGTCATTCTGACTGGTTCTCTTGGACCCCACTTAACAGTACGGTGGTTCCTATGACTCAACAAAGAAAAAACAAAGAACGACGAAACTGCTAAGTCTTCGCGCTCCATAGTCTTCACACGATGTCTTCTCTTGTCATAGTCTTCAATGTGAATGTCTTCACATACCACCTTTGACTTCAATGTCTTCATACATTTTTAGGGGTCATCTCTGGTAGGAAAACCGAATCAATGAGGGACTTCTACCTGTGTTATCCTGCAATTCTCACAAACACATTAGTCCCCCAACTAGGTTTGTCATCAATACTCCAAAACCAACTAGGGGTGGCACTAGATGCACTTAAATTCCTATCAGCAAGGACTAGCTGTTCCACCAGTAGCTCATGTAAGAAAATTATAAAGTTAACTATGCTCAGGCTGGAGCAGCCATCGGATGGATGACTGGATGCGAAGTTGTGTCGATGTTAAATTAGGTGATGGGAAATTTAACCTCGAGGTCCTTGTTTTTTTAACACATGTTAAAGAAGGTCTACACCATTACATTTTGACAATGTGCGATACGTGGCATACAGTTGATCCATCTGACCTATTTGTGATGGAATAGGCTGTGTGTGTTATGGGCACACACTTGCTAGTATTCAACCGTTTGGGATTGATGAATTCATCACCGACGGGATCCCTAGTCTGGTCTGTGTTCATCTGATCATCATCTGCTTCTTGTGCTAGCTCGATGCTAAATTTCCATTAATTGATGGCGTTTTATGAACACGCCACCATTTCCCGCCATTTCCTCACCTGTTTCCCGCCACCCTGATATATTGCGCATAAGGGGGCGTGACGCACGGAGGCGACAAGCGCAGCCTGTAGCACGTCCACCTTTTCCAAGCATGACAACCCACCAAAGCGCCGCCTCTGCCATAAACCTCGTCGACGAGGAAAACGAGCAGTCGCCACGGCCCATCGAGGCCGAGGCGCTCCCCGGCAATGCGATGGATGACGTTGTGATGCGTGTCATCGCCAGGGTTGAGCAGACCTTTGGCGCATGGCGCTTGAGCGCCACGGATCAAGATAGGCATGTCAGCCCCGACAGGCTACAGCTCGTCGCACAACATGATCGATGGCGCGTCCGCGCCGATAGGCTGCGTCTCTCCGCACGGCGAGACCGTTGGAGCGCCGCAGAGCGAGAGGCGCGGCGCGCCGCACAGCAAGAGCGGATCCATCGGCGCTTGCCTGCTGTCGACACGGCGCCGTAGCTGGGTACACGTCCCGTCAGTACCTCTATTCCTTGCCAGGAGTGGGCAGAGGCCCTCGGCGTCATACTTGCACCAGATGTCGGCCACGCCGTACTTGCACTGGACTCCCGCTGCACCGTTCGCATGGGTGCCGCCGTTCGCCTTGTCCGCGGCCCGCTGGATGCCAACGCGCTGGTCCGTAGGCTCGACTGCCTCGGACACCTGGGCGCAGTAGAGGAACATGGCCGTCACATCCTTGAGCTAGTGATCTCTGATGAAATAGCCAACTTGGAGCTCGAGATCGCGCTCCAGATGTACCGCGAGCGTGTCGATCGCTTGGACGAACGCCTGCACGAGTTCAGGCAGAGCCAAGAGCTACCATAGACAAGGGCTGCTGGTCATGGTCTCATGGACGCGTTTTATTTTGAAAAATTGTTTCGACGTGGATAGATTTGTATTCACAGCAATCATAGTATTGCTTTGTTTATTGCTCTGTTTCAATGTGTGTACTCTGTTTTCCATTCTTATATGTTATGTTTCAATGTGTGTATATACGCTTTCCATTCTATATAAGTGGATGATAATAGCTAGATTCAAATTAGTATACAAAAACAGATAGAAAATGGAATTCATAATATATATATATATATATATATTAATTGTTCATAGTACCAATCTGCCTCTTGCTGGCGGACGCGCGCGGCCGATCTTGCCATTTTGTTGGGCGCCCATCGGAGCTCCTTGTCGGTGGCACACTGGAGCTTATCGGCCCACCTCCACGCAGCGACGAGGCATCCAGCGCCTATGACCTTCCTCGCGAAGTACCCATCTTCGTACACCTCCTCGGCACGACGACGCGCCCGCCCCCAAAGCTCCGCCGCCTCCTTTTTCCAGGCGGCATCACGGGCTTCACAAGCCGCCTGGTACCTGGCTTCCTCCTCCGCCATCTCCTTCTTGAACACCACTTTCCTGGCTTTCTCAGCTGGCGGCAGCGACTTCCACAGACAAAGATTGTACTGGCCCCAAAACCAATCCAAAGTTGGGGTCCGGCGCAACCTCGTCAGGCGGCGCGTAGGGGTCCTCGTCGCTGCTAATCGAGTGAGCGTCCTCGGGGGGCGGCGACTCCTCGTCGGCGCGCGGGCAGACCGGCGGCACCATGGCAGAGATTTGAGAGAGAGAGAGGGCGAGCGAGGGGAGGATGTAGATGAGAATGCAGGCGGGACGACGTGAGCAAGGTAGTATTTATTGGCGGGCGGAATCTAGATCGACGGGGACAGTACACACGCCAGTCGCCGGAATTTACGAGTACTGTAGTTTGAATTACACACAATTCCCGCAGCAAATCCGTGTGTGAACATAATAGCCAAAATCCATGTGTGAACATAATAGCTCACGGTTTCCAATGCAGAACCATGTCTGATTAATGATCCCCTCCATTCAGCTACCAAACCTCGAGCCGCGAGATAGACTGCCAATCGTGTGGGGACCGGTTGTCTTGCCAGATCTTTACATTTTCTTTTTTGAACACCAGATATTTACATCGTCTGATTATTTTTTAACTCGCACACAAGTACACAAAAATATGATTTTTCAAACTGTTTAGGTTAGGCGTTGCATGTAGATGTAGTTCAAATTTGAATTACGGTCATTAAATGGTTAGAAAATCACTTAATGTATTTAAAAGGTCAAATGACCCCTGAGAATTTCCAAATTTTCACATGACAGTTGTATTAGTGCACGTTAAACGTAGGAAAAAATTTGAATGTCGTAAGAGGAAGCTATCTCCCGTCCGTCAGCAAACATGCATTGTTCCATCTCGGAACCACGAACCTTCTAGTGAGTTGCTCCGGTTTGTGAGGGGTGTGTGTCCAAAATTTCGTCAAACAGGCCAATTTTTTTACCACATCATCTTGGTGGCATGACATTAAATCAAGCAAGGTTTCATGTTTTTCTGATCATTTTTTAATTTTTTGGAATTAAAATGCCATGGAATGCACTCCACGCATGTGCCCATGCCTTGACACCAATATGTTTGAAAATTCATTCAAATTTACTACACATGGAATTAACTCGCACACAAGTACACAAAAAAATGATTTTTCAAACCGTTTTGGTTAGGCGTTGCATGCAGATGTAGTTCAAATTTAAAATACGGTCATTAAATGGTTAGAAAATCACTTAAATGTCTTTAGAAGGTCAAATGACCCCTGAAATTTACCAAATTTTCACATGACAGTTGTATTAGTGCACGTTAAACGTAAGAAAAAAATTTGAAGGCCATAAGAGGAAGCTATCTCCTGTTCGTCATCAAACATGCATTGTTCCCTCTTGGAACCACGAACCTTCTACCGAGTTGCTCCGATTTGTGAGGGGCGTGTGTCCAAACGTTCGTCAAACATGCCAATTTCTTTATCATATCATCTTGGTGGCATGACATTACATCAACCAAGGTTTCATGTGTTTCTAATCATTTTTCTATTTTTTGAATTAAAATGACATGTCACTCCATGCATACGTATGCATGTGTCCATGTCGTGAGACCAATGTATTTGAAAATTCCTTCTAATTTACCGCACATGGAATTAACTTGCACACAAGTACACTGATATGATTTTTTTAAACCGTTTTGGTAAGGCGTTGCATGTAGATGTAGTTCAAATTTGAATTACGGTCATTAAATGGTTAGAAAATCACTTAAATGTCTTTAAAAGGTCAAACAAGCCCTAGAATTTTCCACACATTAGACGTTGAAAAAATTTCAAGGCCGTAAGAGGAAGCTATCTCCCGTCCGTCATCAAACATGCATTGTTCCCTCTCGGAACCACGAATCTTCTAGCGAGTTGCTCCGATTTGTGAGGGGTGTGTGTCCAAACCTTCGTCAAACATGCCAATTTCTTTACCACATCATCTTGATGGCATGACATTAACTCAAGCATGGTTTCATATTTTTCTGATCAATTTTTAATTTTTTGGAATTAAAATGCCATGGCATGCACTCCATGCATGTGCCCATGCCTTGACAGCAATATGTTTGAAAATTCCTTCGAATTTACTACACATGGAATTAACTCGCACACAAGTACACAAAATATGATTTTTCAAACCGTTATGGTTAGGCGTTGCATGTAGATGTAGTTCAAATTTGAATTACGGTCATTAAATGGTTAGAAAATCACTTAAATGTCTTTAAAAGGTCAAATGACCCTTGAAATTTACCAAATTTTCACATGAAAGTTGTATTAGTGCACGTTAAACGTAGGAAAAAAATGAAGGCCGTAGGAGGAAGCTATCTCCCGTTCATCATCAAACATGCATTGTTCCCTCTCGGAACCACGAACCTTCTAGCGGGTTGCTCCGGTTTGTGAGGGGTGCGTGTCCAAACGTTCATCAAACAAGCCAATTTCTTTACCACATCATCTTGGTGGCATGACATTACATCAACCAAGGTTTCATGTGTTTCTCATCATTTTTCTATTTTTGAATTAAAATGCCATGTCACTCCATGCATACGTATGCATGTGTCCATGTCGTGAGACCAATATGTTTGAAAATTCCTTCTAATTTACTGCACATGGAATTAACTCGCACACAAGTACACATATATGATTTTTCAAAATGTTTTGGTTAGGCGTTGCATGTAGATGTAGTTCAAATTTGAATTACGGTCATGAAATGGCTAGAAAATCACTTAAATGTCTTTAAAAGGTCAAATGACCCCTAGAATTTTTCAATATTTCACATTACAGTTGTAGTAGTGCACGTTAGACGTAGAAAAAAATTTGAAGGCCGTAAGAGGAAGTTATCTCCCGTTCATCAAACATGCATTGTTCCCTCTCGGAACCACGAACCTTCTAGCGAGTTGCTCCGTTTTGTGAGGGGTGTGTGTCCAAACTTTCGTCAAACATGTCAATTTCTTTACCACATCATCTTGGTGGCATGACATTACATCAACCAAGGTTTCATGTGTTTCTGATTTTATTTTGGAATTAAAATGACATGCCACTCCATGCATATGTATTCATGCATATGTGTCCATGTCGTGATACAAATATGTTTGAAAATTCCTTCTAGTTTACTGCACATGGAATTAACTCACACACAAGTACACAAATATGATTTTTCAAACCGTTTCGGTTATGCGTTGCATGTAGATGTAGTTCAAATTTGAATTACAATCATTAAATGGCTAGAAAATCACTTAAATGTCTTTAAAAGGTCAAATGACCCCTAGAATTTAAAAAAAATCACATTACAGTTGTAGTAGTGCACGTTAGACGTAGAAAATAATTGAAGGCCGTAAGAGCAAGCTATCTCCCGTTCGTCATCAAACATGCATTGTTCCCTCTCGGAACCACGAGCCTTCTAGTGAGTTGCTTCGGTTTGTGAGGGGTGTGTGTCCAAACTTTGGTCAAACATGCCAATTTTTTACCACATCATCTTGGTGGCATGACATTACATCAACCAGGGTTTCATGTGTTTCTGATTTTTTTTAATTTTTTGGAATTAAAATGCCATGTCACACCATGCTTAATTGTGTCATAGCTGTTAGATCAATATGTTTGAAAATTCCTTCCAATTTATTGCACATGGAATTAAATCGCACACAAGTACAGAAAATATGAGTTTTCAAACCCTTATGGTTAGTTGTTGCATGTACATGTAGTTCAAATTTCAATTACGGTCATTAAATGGCTAGAAAATCACTTAAATGTCTTAGAAGGTCAAATGACCCCTGAAATTTTCCAAAATTTGACATGACAGTTGTATTAGTACTACAAAATTTCTCATTCATTTAAAACACCATCCGTTGGCACTTTATTCCAAATTCGTCTTTCACAGCTAATAAAAAAATATCTACAACATCACACATGGTTGTTTTCTAGGAACCGTTTGCGATGAAAATATCTGAGTCTACTTAAGTCTCCCTCCTTAAGCTTCATCGTCTCGTCTGCTCTAGTGTCGGCAACCCCCGAATCAACGAATCCCGATCCCCATTCTCGCACCCCCTTCTTGCAAAGATGATGTCGTGGAAACGCTTCGTGAAGTCCCATACGGTGGCCGCGTCGCCCCTGAGCGTCGCCGCCTGCGCTGAGAGTGCCGCCGCATCCGCATTGAGTGCGTCCGCTTCCGCCGAGAGGGCGTCTGCGGCAGCCGATAGGGCAGCTGCAGCAGCCGAGATGGCTGCAGCTGCTGCTGCGACGGCGGCGGCTACAAACGCAGAGAGCGCTCGAGCTGTCGTCTGTGCCGCTGATGTCGCCCTGGCCCAGGTCAAGGCCATCCACGCCAACATCGAGGATGCACACACCAAGATATTCTAGGCCACCTCGGACTCCAACATGCAACCCATGTCTGAAAAGGAGGCAGTGGCCATGGAGCACCTGCTTCCTCACGAGGTCGCCGAGCGGGAGCTGGAGATGCAGGAGGCGGCGGAGATCGAGGAGCGCCGGGAGGAGGAGTTGCGCGTGGACAAGGTCGAGGTAGAGAAGAGTCTGTCCATCGAGGAATCGGCGGTGGAGTACCAACGGAGCTCTGGCGCAGCCACTACTACGAGTACTACAACCTTGAGGGCGGCACTGAGGACAAGGATGAGGACAAGGACGCGGTCGACTTCAGCAGGGGGACGCGGAGTCCACCAATGGTGGCATGTCGCCAGGACAAGTCATCGATGTCTCATCTCACACCGGCGATGCATAGGCCGGCGCGGTGGCGGATTTTTAATTATGCGTACTTAGGCTTTGTTTTTAATGCTGGTCTTTTGTTAGAGCAATGTTTAGGTCAACTGGCTCTGTGTAATTACTGAAATTGCTCGATTCGGTAAGTGTGGTCTGTCTGTTGTACGCTCTTTTGTGTGCCCAAATTAGCAAGCGATGTTAAATTATGCAATGACGTACCCGGGGAGATTTCCACCAAAATTTGAATGATCAAACTCATCCCATGCACGTAAAGCAGAAGAATCATTTGCGATGCACACAATCGTTCAAAGTGAATGGTCTGGCGGCACCGCGCGCGTTCAAAGTGAATGTGCCCATGCCTTGAGACCAAAATTTGAATTATAAAACTCATCCCATGCATGTAAATAAGAAGAATTGTTTGCGATGCGCACAATCATTCAAAGTGAATGGTCCAGCAGCACCGCGCGCAAAGTTTCCCTCCACATTTCCAAAATTTTGGCCTACCGCCAAAATATCTACCCCTCCCCCCTTCCCTCCTTCCCCACCCCCTTTTCTCCCCGACCACAAGTCACATTTCCCCTTGTTTCCTCCTTCCTTCCTTGCTAAGCTATATCCACTTCCTCGATCTTGCCGTCTCGCATCCTACCACCGGGGTTGCCATGGTCTTCTTCAAAGACATCTCCAGCGGTTCCTCCTCCGGCGACTACTCCTTCACCACCCGGGTATGCCTCTCTTCTCTCTCTCGGGCTATGACTTGGAATGAAGGATTTTTACCCGGAGGTCAATTTGAGTCGTTTCTTCCTCTGGTAGATCCCTAAGACAATCAGTGGCAACGAATGGAGCAGGGTGGCTGAAGATCTATCTGCTCGTTGTCACCATCAATCTCCATGCGTGAAGCTACTTGCGTTTGATTCTGTGGACACTGGGAGGAAGTTTCTGGCATGTCCAGAGAAGGGTAGACCCTCTTCCGTTGTTACAAATCACTTGTTAGATGTGATTCAGACAGTGTCACGGTCCCAACCCATTCATACCACACCTTCAACCAAACGCATCCTAAGACAGTGTCACAGTTTGTACCTAGTATCTTAAATTGTTGCCATCTCATCAGTAGTGCCATTAGAAAATTATTTGGCACCGCTTCAATAGTTTGTGCAGCCAACTTTGATCCACACATCCGAGCAGCCAAGCAGTAAAATACTAAATCTTTATGGCACGAAGGAACTGGGCATCAGAGCAACTACGTGCTCTGGAGTCCGGGTCCCTGATTTTTTTTCTGCTGCATCGGCTCGCCAGTTCAGGGCACCGATGCGAGATGTAGCAACAATTGTCTTTACACCAGTTTTGGCATACATAGTGGACGGCCTTAGTGCTATTAGTTATATGTTACTAAATTTGTGCATGTACACACCTGTTAGTATCAATTTGCTGTCATCCAAACACTATCGCTATGCTGTTGCAGTTATATTTACCTTCCTGTTCAATTTGTTATTTATTGTACATGAGTAAGAACTTGTAGTGTCATTGTAGTTAATTATAGCTTCTGATGTTCTAGAATTTGGTTGTTGTCTCAGTACCAATTATTTCATTTGCACATTGATCTTTTTGAGAAGATATGTCATAATTAACATGTTTCTTCAGTTTTTCAAAATAAGCATTGGTGATTTTCTATGTTGCTATAAACCCATTTCCCCTACAATTGTTACTGATCTAGATTAAATATTATAGGATGAATGGAAGTGTTCTTACTTGGAGTGAGTTGATCAAGAGTGTCCACAGTCTTTGAAGATGTGCCTAACGAAGCTCTGGAGCATGTATGAGGAAGTGAACACAGCTAGGCTTAGAGAAAGTCTTGTCAACGCTGAAGCATATTTCAAGATGCGGGATAAAAAGTTGAAGGTGGAGAATGAGCTCAGATTTTTTTAAAAGACTTTGCTAAGATAGTGCTGGCGAAGGACGAGGCACTTTCCCAATTGGCCCATGCAAAAACGGGTTCTTACTGAACTGAAAAAAGAGGTGGATAAGATGAGCCTGGATGATCTCGATTAGGGAAATGAATATATTGTTCTTATGAAGTTGAATTAGCTATATGTTGTACTGTGCTGTTTTCATGTAGCTACCGTACTGTGATGTTATAATATATTTATGTGCCTGATATGAAATTGGCAAACAGTTGTTCGATATGAAATGTGAATTTGCGTAATACTGGAATTATTAATTGTAAACTAGTAAACCTGCTAAATGTGTCATGGACCTTTGCAAACGGTTCTAGCAGTAAAAGCGGTTGTGATGGATAGCCCAATGCCACATAGTTTTCTTCATCAAATCGTGTGTGATATAGTTGATAAAAGCAAACAGTTAACCAAAGAAGACCATGTGTGATAGTTACACCTTTCACACACGAGCCTACACATAAAACTGTGTGAGATTTACGTCCGAACGGAAACATTTTCCCTGGATTGACTTTGTGGGATGTACATAAGAACGGAAACATGTTCCTTGGATTGACTATGTGGGATGTACATACCTACGAAAATGATTTCTGGGATTCACCGTGTGGGATGAACATACCTACGGAAATGATTTCTGGGATTCACCGTGTGGGATGTACATACCTACGGAAATGATTTCTGGGATTCACCATGTGGGATGTACATACCTACGAAAATGATTTCTGGGGTTCACCGTGTGGGATGTACATACCTATGGAAATGATTGGGTTTCCATGCCTCGCCCGATCACACACGGCCCCAGCCTGGGTCCCACGAGGGCCTATCCCCGACGATTTCTGGGTCGTGTGGGAAGGACCCCCCTATCGCCCACACTCACTTGGCGATGGTTCCAAATGCCGCCGCGGAAAGGGGTAAAAAACTGTTTGTTTAGGACCAGCGTGCACTAGTGCATGATTATACTTTTTCTGGATGGAAGGGAACATTACCAGGCAGCGCCTCCTTGGACTTCTCCAGTTCGGCGGAAACAATAGCTAGCTTAGTCCGGCACTTTTCCAGCTCATGAGATAGCATGTTGTTCTTCTCTGTGAGTACCTGATTATACAACGATCCTTAAATCAGTTGTTTCAACTGTTTCAAGTCTCAGGGGCTACTGGTACATGATTACCATATCTGTACAATGTGTACTTACCCGCATATCTTTCAAATGCTGGTCAGTGGCTCTAGCAAGTCCGTCCCGAGCAGCTCGGATGTACGCATTAGCCGAGCTGAAGGCATTGAAAGCCTGATTCATAGCGCTCTCCATTTCAGAGTTCGTGACGAATACATTATCCGAATCCCCTGAAGGAGGACAATCCAGTGTCGCTCCCGTGTTAGCCCCCGCCCTAGAGGTAGGGTCTGGAACCTGACTGGTGGAGGCGCGACTGGCACGATCCCCAGACATAGTCCGGCGAACACTCTTCCTAATAAAACATGGCGGATAATGTCACGGTTCGATGTGACTGCCAGAGGGCATATTTAAAGCCATACCTCTTTGATGAAGGCTCGGCCTTGTTGTCATTTGCCTTCCTTTTCGAATATCCGCCCGGCGTAGGAGCCGCTCTCTTACGAGACGCCTCTGGTGCGGCATGAGGCGTCGAGCGCCTCCCCTTTGGAGCATGAGACAGTGCGGTGGGTGAGGCATAACGAGGAAGCTCTTTCGGAGGAGATGTCTCCTGGTTACTTACATGTGAGGAAGGAAGGAGGCCAGGATAATCAGCCATGATGGGCACTTCTGTGCCGTCATAGCTCGCCTGGTAGAGGACTCCCTCTTTGAGTTCTACAAATATATCCGAATCCTCTTCAAATCCGGGATCGAGGTCCCGGTTATGGTCCTCCGGCTGTGGAGCGGGACTATAAATCTCCACGATTGCCTTCCGCCATTCCTATTAAGAATGGACGATTAAATGTCAATTAAACATGGCTCGGGGAAAAGATTGAGTAAGGAGGTGGGATTAAAACTCACCCAGCTAGGAGGATTGTACATGGAGAATCCCTCTCGGCGCTTGAGATGAGTAAACTCCTCTTTCTCCCCTTTATACAGATCGGCCAATATTGTGGCTAGGGCGGCAGGGGTATCCGGACCCTTCCGTCTGCAGTGTGAGGCGTCATCTTCCCCATTATAGTGCCACATGGGGAGCCCTCTGAATTAGAGTGGCTGAACACCTCGCATTATGGAAGTCGCCATTACCTCGATTATTGATAATTCGGACTGGGCAAGTGTCCTTATCCTACCCATTAATTGTTGAACTTCTGCGCTGTCTTCCTCCTCGAGGCTCTGAGGACGCCAGCTGTGGTGTTTCCTCAATGGAGCGCTGGAAAATTCGGGAAGGCCCATTTAGACTGGGTCGGGGAGAGCGACATCTTCAATATAAAACCACTCCGAGGACCACTCTTCGGATGCCTTCTTCGGCGTGCTGGACAAGTATCCGGTCCCAGCTATGCGCCATATCTCGACGCCACCCACCTCGAATATGGATCCCTTTTGGGAACGAGGGACAAGGCAGAAAAGTTTCCTCCATAAATCAAAGTGGGCCTCGCAGCCCAGGAATAGCTCGCAAAGAGTGACGACACCCGCGATATGCAGGATGGAGGCTGGAGTGATGTTGTGTAGTTGGAGGCTGTAGTACTCCAGTATACCTCGGAGGAAAGGGTGGATTGGAAACCCGACACCTCTTATTAAGAAGGATACGGAGCACACCCGCTCCCCCCTGGTTGGATTAGGGAGATTTTCCGCCAGGGCTTCGCTTGCAAAGGAGGTTAATCCTGCCCGAACGGGGACTATATCCGCGGGGGGAAGGAATCCCTGCGTTTGAAGCTTACTCAACTGGTCATGGGGTACTGAACATTTCTCCCAATTGCCTTTTCTGGAGCCATGGGGGCGGGAGGAAGAACTAGGAACGCTGGCCATGTTGGAATGGTTTCTCCTAGCAAGCTCTAAGGATTTTCCGCCTGGTGTGAGATGGCATCTGAGATCCAGCCCACTTAAATATACACCTTTCTTACATGGCCAGGGTGTTATGTGCAAAAATACTTCGTCATTGAAGTCTTGTTCGGGGGCTATTGAGGGAGTCTTGGACTAAGGGGTCCTCAGGCGTCCAACCTATGGGACGTGGGCCAGACTGATGGGCCGTGAAGATACAAGACGAAGACTTCCTCCCATGTCCGGATGGGACTCTCCTCTGCGTGGAAGGCAAGCTTGGCGTTCGGATATGAAGATTCCTTCCTCTGTAAACTGACTCTGTACAACCCTAGGCCCCTCCCGTGTCTATATAAACCGGAGGGTTTAGTCCATAGAGGCAATCACAATCATACATGCTAGACATGTAGGGCTTAGCCATTACGATCTCGTGGTAGATCAACTCTTGTAATCCCTATATTCATCAAGATCAATCAAGCAAGAAGTAGGGTATTACCTCCATCGAGAGGGCTCGAACCTGGGTAAACATTGTGTACCCCGTATCCTGTGACCATCGACCTTAGACGCACAGTTCGGGACCCCCTACCCGAGATCTAGCTCATCCGAACATGATGATCGGAGGCAGGGCACAGTCCTCGGTCAAGCCAAGGTGACCAGTCGAGCCGGCGACGAAGATGCCGACATCGCTGTTGATCTGCAGGCGAGCCATTGATCCTTTGTCGATCTCACAGCGGAACTGTCAATGAAAGCACCATTATCGGTGTCAAAACCGGCAGATCTCGGGGTAGGGGGTCCTGAGCTGTGGATTCTCGGATCAATGGTAACAGGAACGAAGGAGACGGTGTTTTACCCAGGTTCAGGCCCTCTTGATGGAGGTAAAACCCTACGTCCTGCTCTTGTTTATATTGATGGAGTATCAAGTACATAGTCGATCTACCTCGAGATCATATGTTGTGGTCTAAACCCTAGGGGTATGATGATTGATGTCATAATGATCTAGCATATCCCTATCGACTAGCCCGGCCTCGGCTTATATAATGTACCAGAGGCCTAGGATAACAAGAGTCCTAGGCGAATATGTCGGTGGAGAGGAGTCCTTGTCTTGATCACCAAGTCTTGTGGAATCTTCCTCGTGTATGCATCGGCTGTCCGAACTGGCCCATGAGTAAATGGACATGGGGGTTCTCGGCCCAATCCAACTGATCATGACACCGACACCCCCCTCCCACGTATATAAAGGGGGTGGGTGGGGGAGAGGAGGCCGACCCAAGGGGGGCGCACCAAGGGGGAAAGTCCTACTTGGACTCCCGGTCCAAGTAGGATTCGACCCCCTCCTTTCCTTTCCGGAGAAGGGGGAAGGGGAAAGAGGTGGAGGACAAGAAGGAAAGGGGGGCGCCTAGTCCAATTCGGTTTGGGCTTGGGGGGGCGTGCGCCTCCACCTAGCCGCTGCCTCCTCTCTCCACTAGGGCCCATGAAGGCCCATTAACCCCCCCCCCCCCCCCGGGGAGGGTCCGGTAACCTCCCAGTACTCCGGAAAATGTCCGAACCTTTCCGAAACCATTCCGGTGTCCAAACATAACCTTCCAACATATCAATCTTTACGTCTCGACCATTTCGAGACTCCTCGTCATGTCCGTGATCTTATTCAGGACTCCGAACAAACTTCAGTCATCAAATCACATAACTCATAACACAAATCTTCATCGAACGTTAAGCGTACGGACCCTACGGGTTCAAGAACTATGCAGACATGACCGAGACACATCTCCGGTCAATAACCAATAGCGGAACCTGGATGCTCATATTGGATCCTACATATTCTACGAAGATCTTTATCAGTCAAACCGCATAACAACATACGTTGTTCCCTTTGTCATCGGTATGTTACTTGCCCGAGATTCGATCGTCGGTATCATCATACTTAGTTCAATATCGTTACCGGCAAGTCTCTTTACTCGTTCTGTAATGCATAATCCCGTGACTAACTCATTAGTCACATTGCTTGCAAAGGCTCATAGTGATGTGCATTACCAAGAGGGCCCAGATACCTCTCCGATACACAGAGTGAAAAATCCTAATCTCGATCTATGCCAACTCAACAAACACCATCGAAGGCACCTGTAGAGCATCTTTATAATCACCCAATTATGTTGTGACGTTTGATAGCACATAAGGTGTTCCTTCGGTATTTGGGAGTTGCATAATCTCATAGTTAGAGGAACATGTATAAGTTATGAAGAAAGCAATAGCAATAAAACTAAACGATCATAATGCTAAGCTAACGGATGGGTCTTGTCCATCACATCATTCTCTAATGATGTGATCCCGTTCATGAAATGACAACACATGTCTATGGTTAGGAAACTTAACCATCTTTGATTAACGAGCTAGTCAAGTAGAGTACTAGGGACGCTCAGTTTTGTCTATGTATTCACACATGTACTAAGTTTCTAGTTAATACAATTCTAGCATGAGTAATAAACATTTATCATGATATAAGGAAATATAAATAACAACTTTATTATTCCCTCTAGGGCATATTTCCTTCACACCCATGGTCATCTCCCGTGCGACATAACAACAACCAATGCCATGACTTCATTCGCCCCGTAGGCAAATCTAACCCAAAACCTAGAACTAGTACCATCCGCACCTGCATCCCTGCCACATCTCCCAAAAATAGTGCCAGGAGTTCCTAATGTTTCTATTCCTATCAATCAAAGGGCCTAACATAGGAAAATTCCAAATGGTTGAAACCCTCCCAAACCCCATGCAATTCCTTTGAATGAAAGAAGCCCTTGCAATCGCTCAAAACTCCTTACGTTCCTATTTGCAAGAAACCAGGGAAAGACAATAGGTAGCATAATATTAAATTCATCTTACCATTGCATATGTTTTAACCTTAATTTAACCACACCTTTTACAATTCTTGTGTTTTTCTTATTCCTGCAAAACAAACATACTATTCTACAGTTTTCGTATGTTTTCACATTCCTATGCAATCCTAATCATGTTCATGTATTTTTTTCCTGTCATGAGAATAAAAAATACCCTATATGGGTCTCTTTGGTTCAAATGATTTTATAGTTTTTCTTGAAGGATTAGAACCCCATACCAATTTTTTGGTCAATTGGTTTGTAGAATTGAATCCTATAAAAAAAATCCTAAGTAATCCTTTCTTCGGGAAAAAAGGGATCTGACGCCCACGCCGTCCCCCAACAGGGTGGCTCGGGTTTCCTTCCTATCGGCAACCCTCCTTGCCCAGCTCCTTCCCCTTGCCGGCGCCGGTGACCGCTGCCGGGCAAAGCTCATGTGGTGGCTGCGGTGGCGATGAGACAACTTGGCTCGCCTCCTCTCTGTGGTGGCTGCTAGAACATCACAATAATGGATGGTGGTGGTGCATGAGACGGTCGGGAAGCGTCGCAGCGTCGTTTGCTCATGCCTCCTCTGTTGTGCTTGTGCTCCACGCATGGCGGGCTGCTCTCTTCAGTAGCGAGCAGGGCAGTGCGGCGCATGCTCCTGGCGGTGGCCGACGACTACGCCCACTAGGCGGTGAACGACTTCCCCGTTAGCCGGATCTATCCGGCGGCAGTAGTTCATTCGGCGGTGGTAGCTCAATTGACTAGCCGACCAGTGGCTTGGATGGTGAGACCGCTGGTGGAAGCCGATGACGGTGCGCCTGTGGGTGTCATTACCTTGATGAAGGCGTCAAAGATGCGATTTTTTCCTCGTGGCCTCCATTGCTCTCCAGGGGAAACCCTAGGTCCGAGTTTCTTCGGGTCGGAATGATGACGCCACATGTGTCATGTACCCTCTTGGGGGCATTGTTTTGGAGATGGTCTTGGCTAGAGGGACCTGTGGTTTGTAGGAGGTTTGTGCTGCACCTGCTGCCTCTCCTTGTCTCTCCGGTGCCCTGATTTGGGTGGTTGAGGTATGAAGACGGTGTGTGGCGAAACTGCGATACTCTACTGCAGTGTGGCTTTCCGAAGGTGGTGCATGGTGGCAGTGCCGCTGTTGTTGTCCACTGGTGCCAATGCCCGCTCAATGGTTGCTCGAGGAAGTTCATGGCAGACGATTTGATGCCATGGTGATAAAGTGGCAGCTTGTGGTGTACTGTCTGGGGCATTGGCCATGCCTAAATATACCACCGGTGTACACTTGCTTCATAGGGAGGGACAGTGTGAGATTTTGGTGGTTTTGCCTTCTCTCGCGAGGCAACAACAGTTGGTATTGGCTCCATAAACGGTTCTTGGCGTGTGGCTGCTTGCCTGGTGTGTGTCGTGCACACTTGCATCATATTTTTTGGTTCAGCAACTGCTCGGCGAGGATCAATGTTTTTTTTTTGTTTCTCTTCGCCCGGTATAGCTTTGGTCTTGTTTGGCTTTGTTTTTTGCCAGCGTGAACTTTTGTGTGCGTGTGTTAATATTGATCGTGTGCATCCTAACTATGCAAAGACCGAGTGTGTACTCATTATGTTTGTATCCCTTGATGCTATATTATGAGTCAATACAAAACGCCTTTTATCGAAAAAAGTAATCCTTTCTACTACATTACATAGAAAATCTAGCATCCACTTCAACCTTTTGGAAAAAATACTCTATTTTTCTTGCAATGCAATCAAACAAACTCAAATCCTATAGGATTCGAGTGTGCATAACATTCCAATCCTACGTTTTTTCTGTTCCTACATTTTTATATTCCTAAGAGTCATTTTTATATTCCTAAGAATTGAAGAAGACTGGACTTTGAACTACAAATGTATATATGTTTTGCATGCAGAAATAGTTTATGTTTTCAAAAAAGGACTTAGATCTATTACAAAGGTTCACTACAAGTACAAATCACACAAAACATAATAAAAATTACGTTCCTTGATTTGCGGGGAAAAGGGAAGACCGAGGGTAACTAGCTCTTTCTTGTGAAAAAATTATATCCCAGCTTGTTTTTATCGAGCCTTCCCCCCATTTGAAGTATAGCCAAGTGGTAAGGCATAGGTTTTTGGTACCGGCATGCTCCCATACCGGAGCGAATCGGACCTTGTTGATAAACAACCGAAAAGTCTTCGTGCACGTGCCCTTAAGGACCAGTGCCCTGTCGTCTCTGTTGAACCCTTGAAACGATCCAACCCTAATCTTTTTTTTTGAAGGCAAAGCATTGCTTTATAAATCAACGGTGGTTGGGCATATCGCCCAACACACGTTCAACCACAATGGGTGGTACAGTAGTGTTCCACTCCATACAAATGTCGGGCAAACACATGCGACCTATTTGACCCTAATCTTACTGTCCCAAGGAGCTGGCAAAAATCTAGACCAGAACTCATCTAATCTGTCCCGACGATGAACCTGAGGAGGATCGGTTCCCGGAAGACTGACTCAAACAAGCGTCACTCCTTCGAGGACAAAAAACTCCAACCTATCTAATAGCCGGAGCCACGGCATTAGGATTCCCCTCACCGCCAGGTCAGGCAAATCCCGTCACCGGCAGAGATCGAGGAGAGGAAGGCTTTTGCCCTAGTCACCTTGCAAAAGGGGAAAGAAAGACGTATGCATGCAGACAAAGTTTGACTATAAAGATGAAAAAAATTCAGTTGACATATAATAAAAGAATATGCATTTTGTTAATGATGTGATCACACAAACAAATGTTACTGTTTGAACTTCTAAATCTTTCAGTTTCCTCTGCCATAATCTATTCCTCTGATTTCGGAGGGAGTAGAAAAATTAGTTGCACATCATGCCTCCCGTTTCCCAAACAAATTCCCTTGTTCCGCCTAAAATGCAAATTCACTACAGAAAGTGGCCACCACATTTACAAGATGCTATGCGGCAAATAATATCCAGAGCATCATCAATGATTGAGGTTCAGGGACCTGACTGCCTTCGCTACTGACGCCTGAAGGTACCCCTGGATGGAAGAACGGAGGGCGCGATTAGGGATGAGAACACGATTTGGAAGTGCCAAGTTCGTCATCGGAGACCTATTGCTCCCGCCATCAAGCCAGCGTCTTATGGCTTCCGCTTCATAGGTAAATCCATCTGATGCCATTTGAGGATCGTTCATGATCTCCTGAAATACAGAAATTCACCACACAAACATCATCATTTAGAAATAAAGGGGGAATGTTGATAACTTGTACACACGTATAGAAGTTTCAGAAACATGTGTCCAGACTCCAGATTATCACAAATGCTGACAAAAGGTTTACCTGGAGGATTGGACAAATGAAGTGGGTAGGGCATGAGGGTGCAGGAGGCTTTCTGACCAGGGCCTCAACAACGGTCCAAACCTCAGTCAGATGAGGCCGCTTTTCCCTCGTCATTTCTACACACCTAAGGCCAAGGAGTGCTAACTGCTTGGCTTGTGTGTAAGGCCAGTCCCCGGCTGATTTATCTATCAGCAAGTGCAGGTTATCACTTTGAAATGCTTCTCTAACTTTCTTTGCGATAGCCAAAGGGGGCATTCCAGTCAAAAGGCGAAGGATAACAACACCCAGTGAGTAGACATCAGAAAGGGGTGTGAGGTCCCCAATGGTGAGGAACTCCGGATCCGTGTACGGAAGCCTTGCTGTTAGGTTTGGTGGACAGCTGCCAGGCTGGAGAAATAAGGTGGACATACCAAAGTTGTAGAGCTTGCTTCTGTAGTCAGCACCGATGAGGATGTTGCAAGGCCGGAGATCACCATGGACCGAGGCATTAGGCTTGTGTGAATGAAGGAAGAGTAGTGCACAGCAAACCTCACCGATGATCTGTGTACGGATGTGCCATGATAGAGGTGGAGTGTCATCGGCACACAAAATGCGGTCTTCAAGGTTTCCCTTAGGTAACCACTCGTACACAAGAGCCGAAACTTCAGAGCACATTCCAACAAAGGTGACAATGTTTGCATGTCTCCCTCCTTGACGAAGAACAGAGACCTGCATTAATCTCATGTTAAATCACAGAATCAAAGCTAAGTACCACTATGACAATAGGCGAAGGCTACCTCTTGTTGAAACAAACTCTTGGATTTGGACAGCTTGATTGCTACCGTAGTGTTGTTTATAATGCCTTTATACACACATCCATATTCAGTGTCCCCGATCTTGCACAGGTCCTTGAAATGCTCTGTTGCTTGTTCCAAACATGTAAAGCGGAACTCGAGAATAAATTGAGAGTTCCTATCCCATAATTCATCCACCTGTCGAACTGCATTATCTCGTTCATGCTTTAACTGACTACATTCTGCATTTACAAATGCAGGTTATATATTGCAGCTACCAATTTACGTTTTAGAGCAACTGAAGAATGAAAGAAAGACGAGAGGTTTTCACAGTCAATATACCCATTTTTGCCTCTTCTATTTGGATGCGACCCACAGTATTCTGATTCAGTAATGCATCTATCTGTCGCACTGCATTGTCTCGTTCATGTCTCAACTGGTTACACTCTGCTTAAATATATGAAGATTACTTACTGCTGCTACCAAGCTATATTTTCGGAAAGGAAAGAATGAAAAGCAAGACAACATAAATTTTCGCAATTTATTCATCCACCTTTTTTTGCCTCTTCTATTTGAAGGCGAACTAAATCATTCTGACCGCGAAACTCGTTCACCTGTTGCATTGCATTGTCTAGTTCATGTCTCAACTGGTTACACTCTGCATTATATATATGAAGATTACTTACTGCTGCTACCAAGCTATATTTTCGGGAAGGAAAGAATGAAAAGCAAGACAAGATGAATTTTCGCAATTATTCATCTACCTTTTTTTGCCTCTTCTATTTGAAGGCGAACTAAATCATTCTGACCCCGAAACTCATCCACCTGTAGCATTGCATTGTCTCGTTCATGTCTCAACTGAGTACATTCTGCATTATATAATGGTATGTTATATATTGCTGTAGCAATTGATATCTTCCATCAATTGGAATGTAAAACAAGATAAAAGAAGTTCTCGCGAAGTTGATCTACCCAAGTTTGCCGCTATATTAAGATCAGAAAGACGTCTGAATTCAACAATCTCCTCTTCTAGAGCACATATCTTCCTTCCTTCTTTCTACATGTCGTTGCATTAACAATGTTTTCTCAGTAGTTTAAACTACAAAGTACAAGAATTTTATACATAAAGGGAAGTAGTAAACTAGCATCATAAAATCAAGAACAACAAAATGTATGTTTTCTCTACCAGATTAGAAAGAGCCTTGACTTAGGTTTTCTCTCCCACTACTAAAAGAATGGTGTGTTACTTAGTCACAGCCAATCTGGATAGTAAGAATTAAGAAAAACAAAAAACAAAGGACTAAAATGTCTTTTAGTACCAAGGAATCATAGAGTAAACTTTCAAATTTGAAAATTCTTACATATAATATTTGAATTGTTTAACATATATTCTTATGACCGAATATGATTATACTACTCCCTCCGATCATACTTGTCCCTGGTTTAGTAAAACTTTAGTACAAAGTTGTACTAAACCAACGAAAGTTGTACTAAACCAAGGACAAGTAATATGGATCGGCGGGAGTACTAAATTGATATATTTTGTACAAAAAGGTTGTTTGTAAGTAGCCGTCCCTACTATTATGATAGATAGTTTTTAGAGTTAATTGCAATTTGGACCACATAATATTACACTAGTTGCAATCTGCACTCTGTATGTAGCCATTCCTACTGCATAAAATTGCTCAGTGTTAGGTGCCTAGAGGAGAAGAATGCATGTTTGACTAAAGATCTACTTCCTCTGTTCCAAAATATAAGATGTTTTGGCAGTTCTAGCCATCCCTACTTTTATGATAGTTTTTAGAGTTAATTGCAATTTGGACCACATAATATTACACTAGTTGCAATCTGCACTCTGTATGTAGCCATTACTGCATAGAATTGCTCAGTGTTAGGTTCCTAGAGGAGAAGAATGCATGTTTCACTAAAGATCTATACTCCCTCTGTTCCTAAATATAAGACTTTTTGGCAGTTCAACGGAGGGAGTAATAGTTTGAGACTCAACTTATCCTATTAAGAGTATAATAGGTATTATGGGCCTTTCTTAGAGTTTGTGTCCATGTCAAGTCTCCTATATACATCACCCCGCAAAAAAGAAGAAGAAGAGAAAAACATCATAATGTATATGGCAAAGCAGCCGATAAGCTGTGACCTACATGGTAGACAGAGAGGGGGATGAACAGGAGAGAGCAGAGTGAAAGGATAATATTCTAAGGTCAAACCACAGGAAGTATAAGGTCACTTTTTCTTATGGCCTACATTGCAGACGCCCTAAGAATAGAGTATCAACATTCCAAACAAACCATGTCCTTCAAACCCTATTTAAACCAATCTGTATCCCAAGTCAGTAGATACCCTTACTAACTAAGCAACCATCTAAACTTTATCTCCTTAATTCAGCAGCCATCATTCTATTCACGTGAACAGTAACTCCTACTGCACCATTGGGCCTTGGCCCAATACCCAGTATAATACTATCCAGCATGATTGTATGCTGAAAAAAAAAACATAGAAGGCACAACAAGATTCAAACAGTAGCAACAACACAAAAGCCTGTAGTCGCAAGAAAGTTGGTGCAGGCTGGAAAACAAGATTTAAGGTTAACTGGAAATGCAATCCTGCAGCTAGCAGGAAGCCACAATTTGAGTCCTGGAAGTAGAACAATAGAAAGGCTACCGTCAGTTTATGAACATGTTCGAGGAACAATTTAACAGAAGGGTATAAATGCTGGTTGCATGACTTGGGTCTTTTCTGGAAGCAGATGATGTCACCATTTTCAATCTGAAGAACGGGAGTGAAGAAAGTAAGTACTTGGGCTTAGGAGTAAGTGGAAAAGCAAAAAAACATGTATAACAAAACCAGACCTGGTTGACTGTAAAGGTATGATGAATGTCTAAGGCTTCACACATCACATTTGGTTCGAATTTGATTTCCTGAATGTAAAAGTGAGAAACTAGTGAGATATGGTGCAAAACCGTATCCATCAGACATTAGGAGTAGCAGCTTGCACTTGTGCAAAATCTGACCTCATACAATTCTATTTCCTCGTCTGCACAAAAACCAGCTAAACTTCTTAGTTTTGGGAGAATATCTAAAGGCCTTGATGAACAACTCACAAACAGCGTTCCGATATATCTGCGTGTCACATTCACAAGAACAAGATATAAGTAAGAATTTCCAATTGCTAAAAAGGAGAAAATAATGAATTTGAAGTAAGTGCTGACCGCAGCTGTGTTTGTTCTGGGTCATAGAACTTTAAAAACACCAATAGATATTCCCTGTTTAGATTTCGTGGAGAACAAGGATTGAGCACCTACAAGGAAATAATATTGAGGGAACTTCATAAATACAAAGATCACTGGATGGAACAAGAAAGGTCCTTTCACAAACAGCAAGGCCACAAAGGAAATGATAGAACTAGCAGGGATCTGTGGGCTTTAGGATCTACCTCCAAAAACAGCTTCACATCAGCCGAAAAAACCCTTCCGATCTACAAGGGTGATTATTTATATTTTAGCATGTCATGAAGAAAATGGAATTATCTTTGCGCAGGAGGCAATATCAGAACACAACATTGTTCGTTTGACATCCTTCAATAAAAAGAACATAAGACGATCACATTGCATACTTACAGATAGTTTCTTTTCTTTGGAATTCAATGGTCTGCTAGGGCGGCGTGTTCCGTTTTGCCGTCGCTGGCACAACCAGAGGCGTTGAAACTTAACAGGGGTACCAAGTTCTTTTGCGAGTTCCTCCTGTGCACGATTTAACCAATCAGTATTCTGAACTCATTATGAACTATGAGAAACAATAGGCTAGAGGAATAAACAGAGAGACACTTTTATCTGCTTAAGCAAGTTATATCTAGAGGCAGCACAAAATCATAAGTACATCATTCTATCTTACAAGGAGTGAAGGTATACATCAGATGGAAACTTCAATCATCTGGATATTTTAAAAAGTTAAAAAGGAAACTTTACTACAGGGGCAATTTTAAGTTAATAAATAAATAACACAGTGAAGGCTAACAGTAAGAAGCATTTAAAAGAAAGGAGCTGGAGTAAGGCGTGAGGAATCCTCATGCATGGTTCATGAACAAACGGGTATCTTGGTAGTTTTCCCACAGTTGGCACTGTCATGAAATGGAGTAGGGTACTAGGGTCGTTAGTGATGTACTTATGACTCTAATCAGGTCTTGGTAGTTTTCCTATCGTTGACCTTTTTTTATACAGGCATTTTCAGTCCAGCCACCAATTAAACAAGCTCTCATGACCTAGGAAGCATCTAGTTTGTTACATAGCATCACCGGAATAAATCCACTGTTGACCTTTGGAAGTGATTCTTAGCAATGGCAGGTGCAACATTTCTCCAACTCCTGTGGCATTTAAGCCATTCCTAAAAAGGCCTGATTAGAGTCAATATAGCAAGCTCATGATCATTTATGTTTAATTTCTGAGCTAGAAGCTAAATAGAATTATAGAACCATGATATATAAGAATAAGAGAATTATTTATGATGCAGTGTTAAGCTTGCCAAGTAATTAGCAAATATGTAGAATCTTAGCTAAGTACACCAAGTGCAAGAGCTACTTGAGACCTGGAAAGAACCTACCACTTTTGTAGCACAACCAGAAGATAAATTGATATCACTAGACCTACATTAAGTTCGCACATTACATGAGATATTCAGGGAAGGCACAAGCTTGAACCATTCAAATTGGTCATTAACAGAATAATATGGGATGCAAACAATACAACAGAACAATCTATTTCTCACATGCTTTCAAGGGCTCATTAGCCTTCCTATATTTGATTCAGTGGAGATGAACAGACCTCATACAGGAATAAGAGGACTAGAAATTTAACCAAAAAAACACGTCCACGAGGTATTTCAGCACATAATGGAGGTTGGCATCTCATTTCAAAGATAAAAGTAGGTCCGTCTGAAGGTCAGATAAAAAGGACAGGACACAAAGCACTAAACGTTTTTGAAGGATGATTTTAGTCCGTGTGGATTGGTATTATTCCTTGATGAAAAATATATTATGTGAACCTGTCATACGTTTCGAAACAAGGTTAGCACTAGAAGTGATTTTTGGAAGAATGTTCAGACGTAGATGGAAGATCTTGAGTTCCTCAGTTGGCACGTGCAGTCAGGAACAGAAACAACAGGTTGTCCTTTACTACTTTCGGTGGTCAAACTGTAATTGCATAATGAGTACCACAATAAACTAAAAAATATATGATGACATATAGAAACTAAATAAATTGCACGGTACAAGTCTGCAGCCACCCAAACCTATTTTTATACTGAACTAAAGCAAGGTGGAAATTTTTGGAACGGCTGCACTGTTGATTTCCTCAATTGACTTGCATTAATTATGAAATAACACTTCACACGAAAATGGACTGAATTGTTCAGCAGAGAGAATACAGCTCTGCACACTGAAAGTAGAGCACAAAACCAGAACCCGAAGTTGCTGAAATATTTTCAAGGCACCATATATGACACCAACACAAAAATACTATCTCGCGTAGCAGATTTTTTTTAAAGGAAAACAAAAATATGCCAAGGGACGTCAATTGCTACTTAATTGAGAAGTCATCTGCCTCGATGCCGTATAATTGCTTATATCTGAGGATTCATTCTCATATCCTAAAATTGGTAAGACCTGTTACAGTTTGGAGGACTTAGCGTCTCCAAACACTAGAAACCAGTAGGTCCGGGCACTTAAAATCTCACAGATCGATCTCTGAAAAGTAAAATTAAGGACCCAGTAACCCAATTTGTACTACAAGGATGTCGGGAGTTGGTTGAAGAACGCAGGATGTGGATATATACCATGAAAAGGATTACGGTGGTGTCAACCGGGACCTGGAAAGCCCGCACTCTGTCGAAGTCGACGAGATCAAAATAGAAGCCCCCGCTCCCAATCTGCGACCGCAAATCTTCATCCCTCGCCACCTGGAAGAGACGAAGCCCAATTATCAGGATCGGAGCCAACCCCCATGCTCTTGCTCTGCACAGATGGCCACCCGGTTCGGTTTACCCGCGAAGTAAAGCTGCGGCCGGGAAGGGAGCAAGAGCATACCTTGATAGTTCGATGATCCTGCGCCATGGCGGCGATGGGGAGAACTTCCGCCTGTCGTGGGGCTCCCGTAGTGCGCGTGGGCACTGTTGGGGTTTTTGGCCGGCGCTGCGCGCTGCGGCCGCGGGTTGTTGCCGCTGAAAAGGGAAACGTACCGAATTGTGTTTCTTTTTTGTTGATGAGAAAGCCCGAATTGTGTACGGGAGCCAAGAAAAAAAAATGAGGGGAAGTAAACGGGGCTGGGCCTAGATGAGAGAGGGGGGCTCCAATGGGGCCTAACTGATAGCTCAGCCCGTTTAATATTTCCGGTCACGGGTCCGATCCAGCCGCCTGCTTCGACTTCTCTTCTCTTCACAAGTCACAAGGAAGAAAGGATACAGGGAGAGAGGGCCACACCACCATCCCCAGCCGCAGCCGAGCCGAGGTTTTCCTCCGACGAGCGAAACCAAGCCGCATCAACCCCCCACGCGCACCAATGGACGCGACCGCGGCGGCGGCCGGAGGAGGAGATGGGACGCAGAGGACACTGTAAGCACTCTCCCGATTCCTCCGATCTGGATTTCCCCCTTGCTTGTCTGTCTGTTCCGGTGCTCGCGTCGCCCGGCGGCGGGGCCCGATCCAGAGGCTCGACTACGGGGCGCCCGGTCCGGAGGGTCGACGCCGGCGCCCCTCTGCTGGGCGGATCTAGGGGAAGGAACAAGGGGGAGAGGAAACTAGGGTTTTGCCAGCGGCGATACGATTTAGAATGCGATGTGGGACGATGCGTTATCCGTGAGAACCTGCTAGCGGAGCTTGCTCTGCGAAGCTTCTTATGCATTGACAGTATGGATGAATCTGCTAGTTAGTCTCAACTCATGGAATATTCCAGCTCATGACGAACCAGCCCAACAGTTACAAATGCCTTTTACATGCATTTATTTGTGTGAACTTGTTACCACAGCTTGTTGTCTGATTTTTTTTACTTTGATAGAATGGATGAATTTTTTGGTGTTAGTACAGGAGCTTCTCATCTGTATCAGCTTATGTTAACCAGCCCAACAGATATAATAGCCTTCTGTAATTGTACAAGATGGTCATAACAATTGTGTGTGTGTGTTAATTGTTTTTCTTTATCAAAATACATTCATTGGCCAAGTTGTCCCCTTAGTGTGCACCGGCACTTTTTTCATGGTGCTGTTGTGTCTTTCAGTAAATTTGTACATGCACGTGATTAACTCATGATGCCTTATTGCATCACCAGGAACCCTTATGTGACTGGTAACTCGGTGATTGCAATGAAATACAAGGATGGTGTGATCATGGCATGTGATACTGGAGGTTAGTTGTCACTTCTTCTGCACAGGTAAATATAGCTCCGGCGGTATGGAAGTCATTATATACTTTCTTGTGCTGCAGCCTCCTATGGGTCAACTTTGCGATACAAGAGTGTGGAGCGTATCAAGGCGGTTGGAAAGCATAGCCTTATTGGAGGGAGTGGGGAGTTCAGTGATTTCCAGGAGATTTTGCGCTATCTGGATGAATTAACGTAAGTTGCCTTTAATGGTGGTTAGATCATGTTTTCCTTCTCTCTGCTATGTATAATCCATGTGACATCTTCATTCACTTCATTTTCAGTTTGAATGATCATATGTGGGATGATGGGAACTCATTGGGCCCCAAGGAAATCCATGCCTACCTGACAAGAGTAATGTACAACAGGCGCAATAAGTTTGACCCTCTATGGAACTCCCTGGTGCTTGGTGGAGTGAAAAAGGGCCCAAAGGGCGATGAGAAGTATCTTGGCATGGTATATTATTCATTCAAACAAATAGTACTGTTCTTCTTACTGCTGCCGGTTTGTCGGCATTTTGTCTTATGCCTATTTTTGTTGTTGTTCAGGTTAACATGATTGGTACACACTTTGAGGAGAACCACATTGCCACTGGATTTGGGAACCATATGGCAATCCCAATACTTCGTGGTGAATGGCGCGAGGACATGACTTTTGAAGAAGCCGTTAAGCTGATTGAGAAGTGCTTGCTGGTCCTGCTGTACCGTGACCGGTCATCCATCAACAAATTCCAGGTTACAACTTGTTACTCTTAGTGAACTCACTGTCGCCTAGAAGAAAGTTTGGCAGATTACAGTCTGCAGCTACTGAATTGTTGTAACATTATACTTTTGCATGACAGATTGCCAAGATCACGACCGAGGGATCAACCATCTACCCGCCGTATGCTCTGAAGACCAACTGGGGGTTTGCCGCCTTTGAGAACCCGTCCAAGGGTGCTGTAGGAACATGGTAGGCCATGAGCTTGGAAACGAAGCAAACTGTGCTGCTGAAACAGTTTCAGCCCTTGTGAGCGTTTGATCCGAATATGACTGAAGTCCACATTTGCTCTGTATGGCATGTTTATAATTTGACTTAAAAGTCTTTGTGAACGTTTAAGGTTGATCTTGTCTTGTATGATGATGCCTCTTCACTCTATGTCAATCTGGAGTGGCCGAGGGTGCCTGCTCACCGTGCTCCCTTCGACTTGTTTTGGCTGCCCTTTCATAGTCGAAACCTGTTATTTTTCTCTTTAAAATAATTTGTTCGCGTCACTTGTCGGTCGTTGGCTTGTTGCATCGTTCACCAAAGATCACCATGGTGGCAGAAGTAATGATTCATGACGGCATCTACAAACTAGAGCAAGAACCAGGCTCCCTCGACAGTTGCAACAAAAGATACACCATTGCCTCCTAATCATGATTATCTCCTTGGAAATTTGGAACATGCGTGGTGTTCTCTTCTGAGTAACATCTACCGTCAAATTGGATCATCCTTAGCCGTCTGTCATGGAAAACAGAAAGGGATGCTGAAAATTGGAATCACAACAGAACTTGCTACTCAAAACGGAGAGTGAGAATTTCAGAGAAGGCATGGACATCACCACCCAGGGTTGTTGTTCCACTATTTTTCTTCTTCCACACAGGGAAACTGTCTGGTGTTAAAAAAATTGCCGTTGTTCAAAGGGTATATGCGCGTTTATGTGAGCGTCTGCAATTGTACTATGTTAAGAAAAAAAATTGCCGTTGTTCTCAACAAATGGATAACAACTAAGCGTCTATGATCCTCGTTGATCTCTTTACCTCCCAACTCTATTGCACTTACATGAGAGTAGAGCCTCTTGAGCCGCGGCACCCGGTAGCCTCCAGTGACGGCTACCAGCCGTTCGAGCGTGTTGTCATTGGAAGGCATGGCAGCATCTTCGCCATAGTCAGTCACCATGGGTTTGGGAGGAGAACCAGGTATTGAGAGGGCTTCAGCGAGCAACTGGTGCTTTGTTAGCGTCTTTCAAATGGCCATTTGAATCTGGACCTTTTGGAACTTCTTATGGGGAAGTTGGCTTTGAGAAATCTACATCACATGCCAAGGTAGAGCCAAAGTGTAAGGCTTTCATGTGGCTTTTCCTCCGTAGGAAAACCCTTACATATGGCGGACCGCCTCACCATCTGAAGGTGGCCACATGATGACATTTGCAAGCTTTGCCTCACCAGATACAAAACAAATGATCACCTCGCCCGCGAGTGCCTCTTCTCTCGTGGTGTTTGGGGCATCGTCTCATCTTGGCTATCAATACTTCATGGGTCGACACACAGGCTTTCCATTCTCGAAGAATGGTGGAACTCGAACATTAGCGACAAGGACACGACCTCGCGCAAGTGTTCGGCCAGGTGATCATGTATGTGTCGTGGAATGTTTGGAAGGAGGAAGATGGGCAGATGTTCAGCAATACTTCCCAATTCGTGTTTGACATTGCTTATCTCGCCATGGAGAGTAAAAAGCATAAAACCACCACAATTGTGCCCTCATTAGCAGTTGACCTACACTTAGAGAAAAAACATCCCATAGAACGCTAAACATTTTACATAATGCACTAAACAAAGCGCTTAACTCTCTTTAATGATGTGCCTGCGTGACACTTCTTTACCAATCCAACTCGACATGCAAGCCCACCAGTCCAAAACGTCATCATGGATTTCTTGTGCTCGACGAGAAGATATATTTGTCAAGGATTTCTTGGGCAACACGTCTCTGGTGCCTCTTAATTCTGACTTGTCGGCCCATGATGTGTGGACTTATATTTGGGGTGCAACATAATTCAAAACAAGAAGATATTACTTTTTTGTACATTAGAGAGATCCAGATTCATCAAGCTTATCTCTAGCTTTGGAGATCTAAGTGCACTATGGAAGTGAAGGTTTTTGGCTGGCTGCTACTCTTAGACAGACTCAACACAAGGAACGTGCTAAAAAGAAGGCACTACAACATCGGCGATGACACTGATTGCCTCCTCTGTGGAATGCATATTGAGAAAACCAGTGAGCATATGGTTTTTTCTTCTTGTCTTTTCAGTACTACTTGTTGGCCTAAACTAGGGATCACATAGCCTGTCCAAGGTTCTCGGCCTGATGGGTTGGTCGGAATAAAACTACTTGGGACTGGCCACTTTTCACAGAAATCTTCTTGGTTGTAGGTTGAAGCCTTTGGAAAGAAAGGAATAATAATCACTTTAGAGGTATCCCCCTAGCTCAGAAGGTTGAAAAAAGATTTTTTTACCTCCTTATGTATAGAGTTAGGAGGCCCACAAGCCTTTTATTTCTAGCTTTGAATATCCCTCCACTAGTTCACTTTGTTCCATACTTTGATTAAACCTTTAGGTTTTTCCCCAGCCCAAAGTGGCTAGGTCCATGTGTATATGATGTACAACCATTGTTTTATTTAGTTGAAATATCAAGCTGGAAGGGATTTTCACTGTTTCGGGGTAAAAAAACAGATGGAGGTGCTCTCCTCGGACGACGAGGAGCAGCAGCAGCCACCCCTCCTCGTTGAGACTGTGTGGACGAACGAGGAGTATGCGTGACACATTGAGCTGCTACTCTATCGATCGTGCTTCGACCTCGGTCGTGCGCAGCCCTCGCCGATGCTCCCGCCCAGCCGCGACATTCAAATCAGACGTCACATCAAGGAGGAGTTGCCATCTCTGTCGCGCATCAAGGTAGAGTTGTCATCCCCATCGTGCAGCCGTCTCTGCCACGGCAAAGAGTTGGCCCCGCCATCATTGCCCTTCTGGTAGTCCGGGAGCTAGTGCACCTAGTTGCCGTCAAGAAGGAGGACCCACCCTCCTTGGCGATCGTCGAGGCAAACGACCACCTAGCCTACTGTTGGGGAACGTAGCATGCAATTTCAAAAAAATTCCTACGCCCACGCAAGATCTATCTAGGAGATGCATAGCAACGAGAGGGGGAGAGTGTTTCCACGTACCCTCGTAGACCGAAAGCGGAAGCGTTTGACAACGCGGTTGATGTAGTCGAACTTCTTCTCGTTCTGACCGATCAAGCACCGAACGTACGACACCTCCGAGTTCTGCACACGTTCAGCTCGATGACGTCCCTCGATCTCTTGATCCAGCAAAGTGTCGAGGGAGAGTTTTGTCAGCACGACGGTGTGGTGACGGTGACGGTGAAGTGACCGCAGGGCTTCGCCTAAGCACTACGAAGATATGACCGGAGGCGTAAACTGTGGAGGGGGGCGCCGCACACGGCTAACAATTGTTGGTGTGTGTTCTAGCGGTGCCCCCCTTCATATATATAGGTTGGAGGGGAGGAGAGGCAGCCAAGGGGGCGCCCCGAGTAGGAGGAATCCTACTTGGGGTCCTCCCAATTCGACCTCCCCCCTTTCCTATTCCTATTCGGAGTAGGAAGGGAAGAGGGGGAAGGGGGAATCCTATTCCCTTTTTTCCTTTCCTCCTTCCCCTTTTCTACTCCAATTTGGCCAGCCCATATGGGAAGGGTGCACCAGCCCCTTAGGGGTTGGTCTGTCCCCCTCTTGGCCCATTAAGGCCCATGTAGTTGCCGGGGGGATGCCCGGAACCCCTTCCGGTGCCCCGATATGCACCCGGTACCCCCGGAACACTTCCGGTGTACGAATATCATCGTCCAATATATGAATCTTTACCTCTCGACTATTCCGAGACTCATTGTCATGTTCGTGATCTCATCCGGGACTCCGAACAACATTCAGTCACCAAATCACATAACTCATATAATACAAAATCATCATCGAACGTTAAGCGTGCGGACCCTACGGGTTCGAGAACTATGTAGACATGACCGAGACACCTCTCCGGTCAATAATCAACAGCGGAACCTGATGCTCATATTGGTTCCCACATATTCTACGAAGATCTTTATCAGTTGTACCGTAATAACAACATACGTTATTCCCTTTGTCATCGGTATGTTACTTGCCTGAGATTCGATCGTCGGTATCTCCATACCTAGTTCAATCTCGTTACCGGCAAGTCTCTTTACTCATTCTGTAATGCATCATCCCGCAACTAACTCATTAGTCACATTGCTTGCAAGGCTTATTATGATGTGCATTACTAAGAGGGCCCAGAGATACCTCTTCGATACTCAGAGTGACAAATCCTAATCTCGACCTATGACAACGCAACAAACACCTTCGGAGATACCTGTAGAGCATCTTTATAATCACCCAGTTACGTTGTGATGTTTGATAGCACACAAGGTATTCCTCCGGTAACCGGGAGTTGCATAATCTCATAGGCAAAGGAATATGTATATGACACGAAGAAAGCAATAGCAATAAAACTTAACGATCATTATGCTAAGCTAACGGATGGGTCTTGTCCATCACATCATTCTCCTAATGATGTGATCCTGTTCATCGAATGAAAACACATGTCTATTGTTGGGAAATGTAGCATGCAATTTCAAAAAATTTCCTACGATCACGCAAGATCTATCTAGGAGATGCATAGCAACGAGATGGGGAGAGTGTGTCCACGTACCCTCGTAGACCAAAAGCGGAAGCGTTAGGTTAACGCGGTTGATGTAGTTGAACATCTTCAAGATCCAACCAATCCAAGTACCGAATGTATGACACCTCCGTGTTCAGCACACGTTCAGCTCGATGACGTCCCTCGAGCTCTTGATCCAGTAGAGGGTCGAGGGAGAGTTCCGACAACACGACGGTGTGGTGACGGTGATGGTGATGCAATCCGCGAAGGGCTTCACCTAAGCACTATGACGCTATGACCGGAGGAGTAAACTGTGGAGGGGGGCACCGCACACGGCTAATAAACAACTGTTGTGTCTTTGGGGTGCCCCCGGCCCACGTATATAAAGGAGGGGGGAGGAGGAGGCTGGCCCAAGGGGGGGGGCACGCCAAGAGGGGGGAGTCATAGTAGGACTCCGTTCCTAGTAGGATTCGCCCCCTTGTTAGGGAACGCAATATTTCAAAAAAAATCCTACGATCACGCAAGATCTATCTAGGAGATGCATAGCAACGAGAAGGGAGAGTGTGTCCACGTACCCTCGTAGACCGAAAGCGGAAGCGTTAAGAAACGCGGTTGATGTAGTCGAACATCTTCGCGATCCAACCGATCAAGTACTGAACGGACGACACCTCCATGATCTGCACATGTTCAGCTCAGTGACGTCCCTCGTACTCTTGATCCAATTGAGGCTGAGGGAGAGTTTCTTCAGCACGACGGCGTGTTGACGGTGATGATGAAGTTACTGACGCAGGGCTTCGCCTAAGCACTACGACGATATGATCGAGGTGTGTATCGATGGAGGGGGCACCACATACGGCTAAAACAATTGTCGACTTGTGTGTCTATGGGGTGTCCCCTCCCCCGTATATAAAGGAGGGGAGGAGGGGGCCGGCTGGCCCTCATGGTGCGCCCCCAAGGGGGGGGGGGGTTCCTACTCCTACTAGGAGTAGGTTTCCCCCTTTCCTAGTCCTAATAGGAGGGGGAAGGAAGGGGAAGAGGAGAAGAAGGAAAGGGGGGCCGGCCCCCCTCCCAATTCGGATTCGGCTTGGGGGCGCGCCCCCACCTCTTGGCCGCCTCCTCTCTCTTCCACTAAAGCCCATGTAGGCCCATTAAGCCCCCGGGGGGTTCCGGTAACCCCCCGGTACTCCGGTATATGCCCGAACTCATCCGAAACCATTCCGGTGTCCAAACATAACCTTCCAATATATCAATCTTCATGTCTCGACCATTTCGGGACTTGATAGGTCCATTTTGCATCATGCTTTTATATCGATATTTATTGCATTATGGGCTGTTATTACACATTATGTCACAATACTTATGCCTTTTCTCTCTTATTCTACAAGGTTCACATGAAGAGGGAGAATGCCGACAACTGGAATTCTGGGCTGGAAAAGGAGCAAATATTAGAGACCTATTCCGCACAACTCCAAAAGTCCTGAAACTCCACAAAAGTCAGTTTTGGAATATATTAAAAATATTGGGCAAAGAAAGAACCAGAGGGGGGCCAGCCACCGTCCACGAGGGCGGAGGGCGCGCCCCCCTGCCTCGTGTGCCACCTGGCAGGCCTCTGATGCCCATCTTCTGGTATAAGGTGTCTTTTTCCCTGGAAAAAAATAAGAAAAAGCTTTCGGGACGAAGTGCCGCCGTCTCGAGGCGGAACCTTGGTGGAACCAATCTAGGGCTCCGGTGGAGCTGTTCTGCCGGGGAAACATCCCTCCGGGAGGGGGAAATCGTCACCATCGTCATCACCATCGATCCTCTCATCAGGAGGGGGTCAATCTCCATCAACATCTTCACCAGCACCATCTCCTCTCAAACCCTAGTTCATCTCTTGTATCCGATCTTTGTCTCAAAACCTCAGATTGGTACTTGTGGGTTGCTAGTAGTGTTGATTACTCCTTGTAGTTGATGCTAGTTGGTTTATTCGGTGGAAGATTATATGTTCAGATCCTTTATGCATATTAATATCCCTCTGATTATGAACATGAATATGATTTGTGAGTAGTTACGTTTGTTCCTGAGGACATGGGAGAAGTCTTGCTATAAGTAGTGAGGTGAATTTGGTATTCGTTCGATATTTTGATGAGATGTATGTTGTCTTTCCTCTAGTGGTGTTATGTGAAAGTTGACTACATGACACTTCACCATTGTTTGGGCCTAGGGGAAGACATTGGGAAGTAATAAGTAGATGATGAGTTGCTAGAGTGACAGAAGCTTAAACCCTAGTTTATGCGTTGCTTCGTAAGGGACTGATTTGGATCCATATGTTTCATGCTATGATTAGGTTTTCCTTAATTCTTCTTTCATAGCTGCAGATGCTTGCGAGGGGGGTTAATCATAAGTGGGATGCTTGTCCAAGGAAGGGCAGTACCCAAGCATTGGTCCACTCACATATCAAATTATCAAAGTAACGAACGCGAATCATATGATCATGATGAAACCTAGCTTGACGATAATTCCCATGTGTCCTCGGGAGCGCTTTCCTTTATATAAGAGTTTGTCCAGGCTTGTCCTTTGGTACAAAAAGGATTGGGCCACCTTTCTGAACCTTGTTTACTTTTTTTACTTGTTACCCGTTACGATACCTTATCACAAAACTATCTGTTACCGATAATTTCAGTGCTTGCAGAGAATACCTTACTGAAAACCACTTGTCATTTCCTTCTGCTCCTCGTTGGGTTCGATACTCTTACTTATCGAAAGGACTACGATAGATCCCCTATACTTGTGGGTCATCAAGACTCCTCGTCATGTCCGTGATCACATCCGGGACACCGAACTACCTTCGGTACATCAAAACACATAAACTCATAATACCGATCGTCATCGAATGTTAAGCGTGCGGACCCTACGGGTTCGAGAACTATGTAGACATGACCGAGACTCATCTCCGGTCAATAAACAATAGCGGAACCTGGATGCTCATATTGGTTCCTACATATTGTACTAAGATCTGTATCGGTCAAAGCGCATGACAACATACGTTGTTCCCTTTGTCATCGGTATGTTACTTGCCCGAGACTCGATCGTCGGTATCATCATACCTAGTTCAATTTCATTACCGGCAAGTCTCTTTACTTGTTCCGTAATGCAACATCCCGTTACTAACTCATTAGTCACATTGTTTGCAAGGCTTATAGTGATGTGCATTACCGAGAGGGCCCAGAGATACCTCTCTGACAATCGGAGTGACAAATCCTAATCTTGATCTATGCCAACTCAACAAACACCATCGGAGACACCTGTAGAGCATCTTTATAATGACCCAGTTATGTTGTGACGTTTGATAGCACACAAGGTATTCCTCTGGTATTCGGGAGTTGCATAATCTCATAGTCTGAGGAACATGTATAAGTCACGAAGAAAGCAGTAGCAATGAAACTTTAACGATCATCGTGCTAATCTAACGGATGGGTCAAGTCAATCACATCATTCTCTAATGATGTGATCCTGCTTATCAAATGACAACTCTTTGTCCATGGCTAGGAAACTTAACCATCTTTGATTAACGAGCTAGTCAAGTAGAGGCATACTAGTGACACTTTGTTTGTCTATGTATTCACACATGTACTAAGTTTCCAGTTAATACAATTCTAGCATGAATAATAAGAATTTATCATGATATAAGGAAATATAAATAATAACTTTATTATTGCCTCTAGGGCATATTTCCTTCAGTCTGCCACTTGCACAGAGTCAATAATCTAGATTACATTGTAATGATTCTAACACCCATGGAGCCTTGGTGCTGAGCATGTTTTGCTCATGAGAGAGGCTTAGTCTACGGGTCTGCAACATTCAGATCCATATGTATCTTGCAAATCTCAATGTCTCCCTCCTTGACTTGATCGTGAATGGAATTGAAGTGTCTCTTGATGTGCTTGGTTCTCTTGTGAAATCTGGATTCCTTTGCCAATGCAATTGCACCAGTATTGTCACAAAAGATTTTCATCGGACCCGATGCACTAGGTATGACACCTAGATCGGATATGAACTCCTTCATCCAAACTCCTTCATTTGCTGATTTTGAAGCAACTATGTATTCCGCTTCACACGTAGATCCTGCCACGACGCTTTGCTTAGAAATTCAGTATCATTTCCGATCAATAATATGTCATCCACATATAATATCAGAAATGCTACTGAGCTCCCACTCACTTTCTTATAAATACATGCTTCTCCAAAAATCTGTATAAAACCATATGCTTTGATCACACTATCAAAGCATATATTCCAACTCCGAGATGCTTGCACTAGTCCATAAATGGATCGCTGGAGCTTACACACTTTGTTAGCACCTTTTGGATCGACAAAACCTTCTGGTTGCATCATATACAACTCTTCTTTAAGATATCCATTAAGGAATGAAGTTTTGACATTCATTTGCCAAATTTCATAATCATAAAATGCGGCAATTGCTAACATGATTCGGACGGACTTAAGCATCACTTCGGGTGAGAATGTCTCACCGTAGTCAACTCCTTGAACTTGTCGAAAACCTTTCGTAACAAGTCGAGCTTTGTAGACAGTACCGCCGAATAAAGAAACAACTAGTGACGGCAAGCAATATGTATATACCCACGCCCACAACTCCTTTGTGTTCTACACGTGCATATAACATCTACACATAGACCTGGCTCAAATGCCACTGTTGGGGAACGTAGTATTTCAAAAAAATTCATATGGTCACACAAGATCTATCTAGGAGATGCATAGCAACGAGAAGGGACAGTGTGTCTACGTACCCACATAGACCGAAAGTGGAAGCGTTAAGAAACACGGTTGATGTAGTCGAACGTCTTCGCGATCCAACTGATCAATTACCAAACGTACAACACCTCCGCGATCTGCACACGTTCAGCTCGGTGAAGTCCCTCATACTCTTGATCCAGTTGAGGCCGAGGGAGAGTTTCGTCAGCACAACAGCGTGTTGACGGTGATGATGAAGTTAGCGGTGCAGGGCTTCGCCTAAGCACTACGACGATATGACTGAGGTGTGTATCTGTGGAGGGGGGCACCACATACGGCTAAAACAATTGTCAACTTGTGTGTCTATGGGGTGCCCCCTCCCCCGTATATAAAGGAGGGGAGGAGGGGGCCAGCCGGCCCTCATGGCGCGCCCCCAAGGGGGGATTCCTACTCCTACTAGGAGTAGGTTTCCCCCCTTTCCTAGTCCTAATAGGAGGGGGAAGGAAGGGGAAGAGGAGAAGAAGGAAAGGGGGCCGGACCCCCTCCCAATTCGGATTGGGATTGGGGGGCGCGCCCCCACCTCTTGGCCGCCTCCTCTCTCTTCCACTAAAGCCCATGTAGGCCCATTAAGCATCCAGGGGGTTCCGGTAACCCCCCGGTACTCCGGTATATGCCCGAACTCATCCGAAACCATTCTGGTGTCCAAACATAACCTTCTAATATATCAATCTTCATGTCTTGACCATTTCGATTCTCCTCGTCATGTCCGTGATCACATCCGGGACTCCGAACTACCTTCGGTACATCAAAACACATAAACTCATAATACTGATCGTCATCGAACGTTAAGCGTGCGGACCCTACGGGTTCGAGAACTATGTAGACATGACCGAGACTCATCTCCGGTCAATAACCAATAGCGGAACCTGGATTCTCATATTGGTTCCTACATATTCTACGAAGATCTTTGTCGGTCAAACCGCATTGTCATTGGTATGTTACTTGCCCAAGAGTCGATTGTCGGTATCATCATACCTAGTTCAATCTCGTTACCGTCAAGTCTCTTTACTCGTTCCGTAATGCAACATCCCGTAACTAACTCATTAGTCACATTGCTTGCAAGGCTTATAGTGATGTGCATTACCGAGAGGGCCCAGAGATACCTCTTCGATAATCGGAGTGACAAATCCTAATCTCAATCTATGCCAACTCAACAAACACCATCGGAGACACCTGTAGAGCATATTTATAATCACCCAGTTACGTTGTGAAGTTTGATAGCACACTAAGTGTTCCTCCAGTATTCGGGAGTTGCATAATCTCATAGTCATAGGAACATGCATAAGTTATGGAGAAAGCAATAGCAATAAAGTAAACGATCATAGTGCTAAGCTAATGGATGGGTCAAGTCAATCACATCATTATCTAATGATGTGATCCCATTCATCAAATGTCAACTCATGTCTATGGATAGGAAACTTAACCATCTTTGATTAATGAGCTAGTCAAGTAGAGGCATACTAGTGACACTCTGTTTGTCTATGTATTCAAAAATGTACTAAGTTTCCGGTTAATACAATTCTAGAATGAATAATAAACATTTATCATGATATAAGGAAATATAAATAACAACTTTATTATTGCCTCTAGGGCATATTTCCTTCACCCCTTTCCTTCCAACGGAGAGGGGGAAATGGGAAAGGAGGGAGAAGGAGAAGGAAAGAGGAGGGCCGCGTCCCCTCCCCTTGTTCAATTCTGATTAGGCAAGGGGGCAGCGCACCACCTCCTGTGGCCTACCTCCTCGCCTCCATTAAGGCCCATTAGGCCCATTAACTTTCTCGTGGGGTTTCGGTAACCTCCCGGTACTCTGAAAAATCCCCGAACCTCTTCGGAACCATTCCGGTGTAGGTTTATAACCTTCCAATATATCAATCTTTACCTATCGACCATTTCGAGATTCCTCGTCATGTCCGTGATCTCATCCGGGACTCCGAACAAACTTCGGTCACCAAAACACATAACTCATAATACAAATCGTCATCGAACGTTAAGCTTGCGGCCTACGGGTTCGAGAAATATGTAGACATGGCCGAGACACATCTCCGGTCAATAACCAATAGTGGAACCTGGATGCTCATATTGGCTCCTACATATTCTACGAAGGTCTTTATCGGTCAAACCACATAACAATATACGTCATTCCCTTTGTCACCGCTATGTTACTTGCCCGAGATTCGATCGTCGGTATCATCATACCTAGTTCAATCTCTTTACCGACAAGTCTCTTTACTCGTTCTGTAATGCATCTTCTCAAAACTAACTCATTAGTCACATTGCTTGCAAGGCTTATAGTGATGTGCATTGCCAAGAGGGCCCAGAGATACCTCTCCGATACACAGAGTGACAAATCTAATCTTGATCTATGCCAACTCAACAAACACCTTCGGAGACACCTGTAGAACATCTTTATAATCACCTAGTTACGTTGTGATGTTTGACAGCAAACAAGGTGTTCCTCTGGTATTCGGGAGTTGCATAATCTCATAGTTAGAGGAAAATGTATAAGTCATGAAGAAAGCAATAGCAATAAAACTAACGATCATTATGATAAGCTAACAGATGGGTCTTGTGCATCACATCATTCTCTAATGATGTGATCCCGTTCATCAAATGACAATACATGTCTATGGTTAGGAAACTTAACCATCTTTGATTAACGATCTAGTCAAGTAGAGGCATACTAGGGACACTCTATTTGTCTATGTATTCACACATGTACTAAGTTTCCGATTAATACAATTCTAGCATGAATAATAAAAATTTATCATGATATAAGGAAATATAAATAACAACTTTATAATTGCCTCTAGGGCATATTTCCTTCAGTCTCCCACTTGCACTAGAGTCAATAATCTAGATTACATAGTAATGATTCTAACACCCATGGAGTCTTGGTGCTGATCATGTTTTGCTCGTGAGAGAGGCTTAGTCGACGGGTTTGCAACATTTAGATCTATATGTATCTTGCAAATCTCTATGTCTCCCTCCTTGACTTGATCGCAGATGTAATTGAAGCGC
Organism: Triticum urartu; assembly: GCF_003073215.2. Classification (NCBI taxonomy): domain Eukaryota; kingdom Viridiplantae; phylum Streptophyta; class Magnoliopsida; order Poales; family Poaceae; genus Triticum; species Triticum urartu. The sequence goes on from NC_053025.1 coordinate 92,481,800, forward strand.
CTCTTGATGTGTTTGGTTCTCTTGTGAAATCTGGATTCCTTCGCCAAGGCAATTGCTCCAGTATTGTCACAAAAGATTTTCATTGGACCCGAAGCACTAGGTATCACACCTAGATCGGATATGAACTCCTTCATTTGCTGCTTCGAATGCAGCTATGTACTCCGCTTCACACATAGATCCCACCACGACGCTCTGATTGGAATTGCACCAACTGACAGCTCCACCATTCAATATAAATACGTATCCGGTTTGTGACTTAGAGTCATCCGGACCAGTGTTAAAGCTTGCATCGACATAACCATTTACGACAAGCTCTTTGTCACCTCCATAAATGAGAAATATATCCTTAGTACTTTTTAGTTATTTTAGGATGTTCTTGACCGCTGTCCAGTGATCCACTCCTGGATTACTTTGGTACCTCCATGCTAAACATATAACAAGGCACACATCAGGTCTGGTACACAGCATTGGATACATGAGGCCAACTCCACCGCGCGACCCCATCCTGTCCGGCCCTGTCCGTTTGGGGCAAAAGGGACAAACGAGGCGGCCCAGCGCGTGATGGCCCGGACCCATCCTGTCCATTTTGTGTCCGGGCCGACCCATTTCGAGCGCAAACTTGCGCTGGGTTTGGGTCGCGGCGGACACCACACGGACGCGCACCTCGTCCGCGTCGGGGCTGCGTGGCAGGCGGCCACCTACCTCCCACCCGCCCACATCAATGCACACGAGCAGGCGGCCCCACCTGTCATCCGCACATCGGACGGTCGTCGTCCTTCTTTAAGTGGGAAGTGTGGACCGATCGTCGTCCACACTGCCCCACGCCACCCCGCGGCCTCCTCAAAACCCGACAGCGCCGAATCCTAGCCGAAGCCCTCCATTGTCCTGGAGCTCGCCGGCCGGCCACCTCGCCATGGGCTGCTGGAACCGGAAGGGGAAGCACAACTGTGAGGCCGGCTCCTCCTCGGGGCGCCGCCGCGGCTCCGTGAAGAAGGAGGAGCCCGCGTCGCCGCCCGCATCTCCGCCCGCGTCTCCGCTGCGCTCCTCCCGTCAAGCCCCCGCCCCGGCCCCCTTCACCATCAACCCTAGGCCCGCCGGCGAGCGCGACCGGCAGTACCTCGCGGCGGACGTGTGTCGGAGGTACTGGGAGACGAGGACACCGGTCCGGTGGAGCGACGTCCACCTCCCCAACGGATGGCACCTCAGCGCCGACCGGGTCCCGATCCCTCCTGTGCCGGCGAGCGGCCGCGCGCGCCGCGATGAGATCGAGCGCCGCCGCCGCCTCCTCCCCGACGACCCGTTCTATGACGACAGGTACGCCCCAGATTCCGACCTCTGGGACACATGGCTCTGGGATGAGCACGACACGCGCCGCGCGTCATACTTCACCGGCACGGTGTAGGGGCTGCAGCGGCCACGTCGAGAGGTGCGCGGGCGTACGCGGCCTCACGCCCACGCCGTCGCCTTCCCCGTCTCCGTCACCACCTCCACCTCCTCGCATGACAGTGGAGGAGGAGGCCCGGCTAGTGCAGCGTGTCATGGACGACTCCATGTACACCCACGACGAGCGCCAATGGGATGGCTTGGAGGAGGCGATGGCACTCTCTGCCGCCAGCGACGTCGCCTTCCCCGAGCTGCAAATGGTGGCTGTGAAGGAGGAGGAGAGGAGGGAGGAGGCGATGGAGGAGGAGCCGGTGGCCGCATTCCACCCGGGCCTGGTGGGCCAGGGGTGGGGCTGGTCCTGCACTGCTCCAGAGATGGACGCCACCGTGGGCGTGAACTGGTGCGCCACTCCGCCGCGGTCATTGGAGCGGGAGGCGTCGCCACGGGAGGAGGTCGTGCAGGCACCTCCCGCCGTCAGCCCGCCCCGTCTACCACGCACCGCCGGCCCACCTTTGGACGCCGCCGGCCTACGTGGACCTCGTCAGCGACGACGACGACGCCGCCGATCACTGAAGACGGCGACGGCATCGAACGGGCACAGGCAGGAGCGCACTGGCGGCGGCCATTTTTTATTTTCTTTTTTATGTTTAATTATGTCTAGTTGGAAGTGAAAACTGGGCCGTTTTGTGGCCATGGACCCTAATTAAGTTTTAAGTTTTTTAAACTGCATTTATTTACCTTTTTAAGTCATTTTGTTTAAGTTTTTATGTTTTTTTAAACACGTCCAACACGGACAAGATTTGGGGTGCGGCCACGCGGTGGGCGCACGGACGACCCAACGGACAGAGGCGGACACGGGCGAACCCATCGGCGCCCCAAAGGGACAGAAACCGGCCAAAACGGACGTCCGTTTGGGGTCACGCGGTGGAGTTGGCCTGATAGAACCTACGGCTGAGGCACAGTGATTGACTTTCATTTTCTCTCTATCTTCTGAAGTGGTTGGGCATTGAGTCTGACTCGACTTCACACCTTGTAACACAGGCAAGAACCCTTTCTTTGACTGATCCATTTTGAACTTCTTTAGAACTTTATCAAGGTATGTGCTTTGTGAAAGTCCAATTAAGCGTCTTGATCTATCTCTATAGATATTGATGCCCAATATATAAGCAGCTTCACCGAGGTCTTTCATTGAAAAATTCTTATTCAAGTATCCTTTTATGCTATCCAGAAATTCTGTATTATTTCCAATCAACAATATGTCATCCACATATAATATTAGAAATGCTACAGAGCTCCCACTCACTTTCTTGTAAATACAGGCTTCTCCAAAAGTCTGTATAAAACCATATGCTTTGATCACACTATCAAAGCGTATATTCCAACTCCGAGAGGCTTGCACTAGTCCATAAATGGACCGCTGGAGCTTGCACACTTTGTTAGCACCTTTAGGATCGACAAAACCTTCTGGTTGCATCATATACAACTCTTCTTTAAGATATGCATTAAGAAATCCAGTTTTGACATCCATTTGCCCAATTTCATAATCATAGAATGCGGCAATTGCTAACATGATTCGGACAGACTTATGCATCACTACGGGTGAAAAGGTCTCATCGTAGTCAACTCCTTGAACTTGTCGAAAACCTTCGGCAACAAGTCGAGCTTTGTAGACAGTAACATTACCGTCAGCGTCAGTCTTCTTCTTGAAGATCCATTTATTCTCTATGGCTTGCCGATCATCGGGCAAGTCAACCAAAGTCCACACTTTGTTCTCATACATGGATCCCATCTCAGATTTCATGGCCTCAAGCCATTTTGTGGAATCTGGGCCCATCATCGCTTCCTCATAGTTCGTAGGTTCATCATGGTCTAGTAACATGACTTCTAGAACAGGATTACCGTACCACTCTGGTGCGGATCATACTCTGGTTGACCTACGAGGTTCGGTAGTAACTTGATCTAAAGTTTCATGATCATCATCATTAGCTTCCTCACTAATTGGTGTAGGAATCACTGGAACTGATTTCTGTGATGAACTACTTTCCAATTCAGGAGAAGGTACAATTACCTCATCAAGTTCTACATTCCACCCACTCACTTCTTTCGAGAGAAACTCATTCTCTAGAAAGGATCCTTTCTTAGCAACGAATATCTTGCCTTCGGATCTGTGATAGAAGATGTACCCAACAGTCTTCTTTGGGCATCCTATGAAGACACATTTCTCCGATTTGGGTTCGAGCTTATCAGGTTGAAGCCTTTTCACATGAGCATCGCAGCCCCAAACATTAAGAAACGATAGCTTAGGTTTCTTGCACCCGATGCACTAGGTATTACACCTAGATCGGATATGAACTCCTTCATCCAGACTCATTCATTTGCTACTTCCGAAGCAGCTATGTACTCCTCCTCACACGTAGATCCCGCCACGACGCTTTGCTTAGAACTGCACCAACTGACAACTCTACCATTCAATATAAACACGTATCCGGTTTGTGACTTAGAGTCATCTGGATCAGTGTCAAAGCTTGCATCGATGTAACCGTTTACGACGAGCTCTTTGTCACCTCCATAAACGAGAAACATATCCTTAGTCATTTTTAGGTATTTCAGGATGTTCTTGACTGCTGTCCAGTGATCCACTCCTGGATTACTTTGGTACCTCCCTGCTAAACTAATAGCAAGGCACACATCAGGTCTGATACACAACATTGCATACATGATAGAACCTATGGCTGAGGCATAGAGAATGACTTTCATTTTCTCTCTATCTTCTGCGCTGGTCGGGCATTGAGTCTGAGTCAACTTCACATCTTGTAACACAGGCAAGAACCCTTTCTTTGACTGATCCATTTTGAACTTATTCAAAACTTTTATCAAGGTATGTGCATTGTGAAAGTCCAATTAAGCGTCTTGATCTATCTCTATAGATCTTGATGCCCAATATATAAGCAGCTTCACCAAGGTCTTTCATTGAAAAATTCTTATTCAAGTATCCTTTTATGCTATTCAGAAATTCAGTATCATTTTCGATCAACAGTATGTCATCCACATATAATATCAGACATGCTACAGAGCTCCCATTCACTTTCTTCTAAATACAGGCTTCTCCAAAAGTCTGTATAAAACCACATGCTTTGATCACACTATCAAATCATATATTCCAACTCCGAGAGGCTTGCACTAGTCCATAAATGGATCACTGGAGCTTGCACATTTTGTTAGCACCTTTTGGATCGACAAAACCTTATGGTTGCATCATATACAACTCTTCTTTGAGATATCCATTAAGGAATGTAGTTTTGACATCCATTTGCCAAATTTCATAATCATAAAATGTGACAATTGCTAAGATGATTCAGACAGACTTAAGCATCGCTACGGGTGAGAAGGTCTCATCGTAGTCAACTCCTTGAACTTGTCGAAAACCTTTTGCAACAAGTCGAGCTTTGTAGACAGTAATATTACTGTCAATGCCAGTCTTCTTCTTGAAGATCCATTTATTCTCTATTGCTTGCCAATCATCGGGCAAGTCAACCAAAGTCCACACTTTGTTCTCATACATGGATCCCATCTCAGATTTCATGGCCTCAAGCCATTTCATGGAATCTGGGCTCATCATCGCTTCCTCCTCGTTTGTAGGTTCGTCATGGTCAAGTAACATGACCTCCAAAACAGGATTACCATACCACTCTGGTGTTGATTTTACTCTGGTTGACCTATGAGGTTCGGTAGTAGCTTGATCAGAAGTTTCATGATCATTATCATTAGCTTCCTCACTAATTGGTGTAGGAATCACTGGAACCGATTTCCGTGATGAAGTACTTTCCAATTCGGAGAAGGTACAATTACCTCATCAAGTTCTACTTTGCCCCACTCACTTCTTTCGAGAGAAACTCCTTCTCTAGAAAGGATCCATTCTTAGCAACGAATATCTTGCCTTCGGATCAGTGATAGAAGGTGTACCCAACAGTCGACTTTGGGTATCCTATGAAGGCACATTTCTTCGATTTGAGTTCGAGCTTATCAGGTTG